>NW_026526821.1:3114758-3432258 GCF_024362965.1 Panthera pardus
TGAGTTGTGTT
The DNA here is from genome assembly GCF_024362965.1 of Panthera pardus. Taxonomy (NCBI): domain Eukaryota; kingdom Metazoa; phylum Chordata; class Mammalia; order Carnivora; family Felidae; genus Panthera; species Panthera pardus. Next base: position 3,114,770 of record NW_026526821.1, read on the forward strand.
GCTGGAAGGTCCTGAGAATGCGGAAGTTTAAACAATTCTTCCTACCAATTCTATGGATTCAACCAGTCCTCTTTCAGGAAGCTTCCATTTATACTGATACACTTGCTAATCAGCGCCAGCTGGTAGCCAATTAAGTTGCAAGCCTGGGAGCACATCCCGGAAGGACGAGGGTGTGAGTCAGATGGGCCTGACTGCCCTTCATTCATTGGTTTGGTTGGTTACTTACCAGGAGGGCTCACACACATTTAAAACTATTGTTAAATAAATTCTACACATTTGTTTTAATTTTCTTACAAATGCAAAAGAAAGTAAAACCATAGGTAATGCTATCAGTTAGAGTATGTGAAACAATGAATCAGTCACAACCCCACCTAGTAAATCCCCTTCTGCAGGTGGTAACTCTAAGTTTGACCCACAACTTATTTTCCACAATCCTTAGGCTTTATGTGCTCTAGTCTATTCTTTCAAAAAGTGTAAGTATACTGTGCATGCTGGATCATAACTTGTTTATATCACTTAACGCTGTAACTTAGCAAATTGACACATCAATCCATAATGATTCTTCTTAACAGATCCCAGGATTTTGTTCTATGCACATACCATAACTTATTTACATATACCCTATTGATGAACATCTATGATCCATTTGGTTTAGGCACCCAATACTACAAAAAATCCCCTGGGTATAAACCTTTCTCTGCTAAATTTTTATTTCTGTAACTTAGACATCAAAAGTAGGATTCCTCAATGCTCATCAGGAGAGTAGCTGTTGGGATGAGCATCGGATGTTGTATGGAGGCCAAGTTGACAATAAAGTATATTAAAAAAATAAAAAAATATATAAATAAACGAAAGAAAGAAAGAGAAAGAAAGAACGAAAGAGTAAGAAAGGATTCCTTAGTCAAAGGGCTGCATGCATTTTAAATTTTGATATATTTATCCAGATCACTCTTCAGAAAGATTGAGCCAATTTATGTTCCTGCCAACAGTGTATGCGAGCACCTAAGTCTCCACCACCCCTGTGTCTCTACACGTTATCAATCTTCTGGTTTGCTCTTCTATAAGCAACAAAGGTGTTCCACTGACGTTGTATTTTGCATTTAATTACTGGTGATGTGTTGGATCTTTCCATGGTTTTATTGAGTTTGGCTCTGTTTCCTGGCCCAAATAAATGGATCAACAGATTTTCCTAAGATTCAAATGATCATTATTAATACTATATTGATTATGATCATTATCGACACAATAACTCGCTAACAGTTAATGAGTGCGTGTACTTGTTATCCCTGAATTTTGATGACTATACTTCTTCATTTGTGCATCCAATAAGCATTTATTAAGCACCTACTCTGCGCCATGCTGTGCTATGAACATGAAATGGTCAGCGATTAAACAGGCCCACGGGCCTCATGGGAGCAGGTGCCTACCACCTTCCCGACAGAGGAGAATAAACTGTAGCCTTCAGGTTCAATGGCACACACCTAGCAAGTCGGAAAGTCAGATATTAGAACCCAAGGTTTTAACATCCACACTCTAGAACAGATATGAAGAAGAACCACTTTTACTTTTCCACGGCGAAGACTATTTTTATTCACTATGGAGCACCCCAGTCAGAATTAAATTAAAACTAATTCAGCCTCAAATTCATATGTGGGAAGGGGTGATCTCTTGCTAATGTAACTTTTGCTTTTATGGCACAATTTATCTCACCGCTACCTTATCTGTGCCTTGGTTCCTGAATGTCCAATATGAATTATGGCATCTTCCTATTACGAGAGCAAAAAAACGCCAACAGGTGACCTCTGAAAATCATGTTTGGAAACAGATAAGTGCATTTAAGTATAATTGATTGCACAAGTAATAACGCCCAAAGTGATTACACAGTCTAGTACTTACAAAAGTAATTACACTTCAGAAAATCAAAATTAATTTGTACACTTCTGATGCACTTTTAAGGCTGTTGACATTTTATTGTAGTGCTTCTAATGAAATGAAAATTATTAATAATTGTTCCTGCTTGAGTGTGACAAATGTCATTTGGCTGGAAAGGCAGAAGCACCACTGAGCACTGCCAAATTATAATGTCGTTCAAAGTTGGGGGTGGATATTAATATTCAAAATGGTATCAGGCATCTGCATAGGCGGCGGCAGCTGATACACCATATATCCTGAAATGGACGGGGATGGGTGTCTACATAATTTTCTCCTCCTCTTTAATGGCCTGGTGATTAGATTGGCAAAGGACCGCACAAAGCGTGAGCATGAATCACGCCGACACACACCTGTGGAACAAGGGAGGTCACTAGGCAGATGGACACAACACGACACAACCTTTTTTATCTGCAACCATCACCAGGGATCCCACTGGCTCTTCCGCAAGATACATTCAGGGAACGATTGTTATGCTCGCAGGCACCCAGCGACAAATGGAGGCTCATCAGCATTCATTGTGCACTTACAAAATCTGAAATTAGTCATTTCCAAAGAAAAAGAAGCCAGAGGTTCACAGATGGGTTTTAATGTAAACCAATAAAATAAAAATTAAACTGAGTAAGCCACTCAGCTTGGAGGGACCTATGAAATAGCCTTGTATGTGTATACTCAGGTTGCCCCGGACCTTAAGCCGATACTCTTCTTCTTTCCACTGTGGCAAAATACACAGAACATAAAACTTACATGGGTGACACTTAGTACTTTCCCTTTGTTGTACAACCCTCCCTCTATCCAGTTCCAGAACATTTTCATCACCCTAAAAAGGAACCCTGCTTCCGTTAAGCAGTCAGCCCTTAAACCCCCTCCACATCAGCTCCAGGCAACTACTCGTCTACTTTCTGCCTTTAAGCATTTGGCTTCTCTGGACGTTTCCCATAAAAGGAATCATACAACAGGTGGGCTTTTGCACCTGGCTTATTTCACTCAGCATTGCTGTCTCTGAGATTTGTCCTCCCTGTTGCAGGAAGCAGCGTGTCGTCCCTTTTTATGGCTGAATAGTATTCCATTGTGTGCATATACCAGTGTGTTAACTTTTCCATCAGTTGATGGACATTTGGGTTGTTTCCACCTTTCGGCTGCTGTGAACCTGCATGCACAAGGTTTTGTCTGAACACCACGGTCAATCCTGACACTCTTCAGGAAAAGTCCTCACGGAGACCAGGGAGTGCAGAACGTTCCAGCCTCCCCAACCTTTGCCTGTGACGTGGAAGAAAAGTGGCCTTTGGAGGGAAGCTCCATGTCACCTGCCCCAAATCTCCCCGGAGACTTTTCCAGCCTCAGCAGAGCACAGATGGTTTGTTCTCCTTATCTTCCCAGCTTCCCAAACAGACACGGAAAAGCCTAATGTGGCAAATATGTGAGACTTGTTTCCTGTCTTGGTTATTTCCTGATTCAGTCATGAGAAAGAGTTAGTCTGCGTAAAGGGGCTTGGACTTCGGATTAGGGGAAGGGGGCTTCACGCCTTGCTGCTTCTGAGGCCTGGCAGGCTGCCCGCCCACCAAGGACTTCAGTTTCACCGCAGCGACGCGAGCAAAGGCATCGAGATGAAGGCCCAGCAAGGTGTCAGGACCCTGTGTCAGACAAGGACGCAGAACCACATACATCACGCCCAGTTGGGTTACGCAGCTGTGATGGAAGCCAGCTTGCCGAGTAAAGAGCCGCTGTGCCCAGTGCTTCCCAAATGTCCGAGTCCGGGCTTCCCAGTGGTGCGGGAGTTTCTGTCCCCTTGCAGAGGAATGGACTGCGTGTCAGGAATGCAAAGCTGGAATGGCCCAGGGTGGCTGAGCTGGGATCCAAACCCAGGCTCCGAACCTGCATTACCTTCGTGTTGCATGACCCTCAACCCCACGGGGTTCCCTGCTCAGCTGGCTCAGGAGGACAGCCCTGTTCCAGTGAGTCCTCGGCTATCGGCTTCCTCACCCTGTGGGCTCATTCCTGCCACGCAGCACTGCTGTATCCACCCCTGCCACCCCAGCCCGCCACACGCTGGGGACGCGAGGGTGGCCCACCCCTCTGTGGACAGACCCTTTCTACTAATGATGACTGAGGGGCAAGGGGCAGCTGGCAGCTCACGAAGGACCTGCTCAAGGCTCTACTAAATCCTCCTGCGTCCCCACCTCCTTGAGGATAAAAGCTCAAGCCCTTACCTGTCCCTACAACATCTACCCCCTCACTGGATTTCTTTCAGTTTCTCATGCACACGTCGCCTTTGTGAACAAATTCCTTTGTAAGTCTGTAGGCCCCTATTCATTGCTGAGAGGCCAGCTACGGAAGAATAGAAATATGCCTATATGTACAGTTTCTAGTACACAGCAGGTGCTTAATAATTGCTGTTGACTGAATACACATGACGGGTAAGTGGGATGCTCCAGGGTTTGGAGGGAAGGGGTTCCCAGGACATGATATTCTCAGTCTCAAAGCCAGGACACTTCCAGGAAAACCAAAGCACATCTCCTGAGCACAGAATTTGCAGTGTTGAAAGCAGGAGAGCGCTGGGCTTTGACCCGGCCACATACAAGGATCTCCAAGATCTCGCTTCTGCTAATTTTCACTCCTGATCTTGCACCGTTTCTTCCCCTTCCCCTGTTGTATCAGCCACCAGACCTCCAACAGCTCCCCGCCTTGCCTCCGTGTCCTAGCTCGGAATGCCTTCCCCTCTAACAGAAAAACTGCTACCTGTCCTTCAACACTCAGGCCGGGGTCACCTCTTCAGTGGCAGTGCTCACTTCCCACGTAACGTGGACGACCGTAATGTGCCTCACTCTTCCCGTTGCGCTTTACTCCTCCTTTGGCCCCAGCGTCTGTGCGGCACGGCCCCAGGCACAGAATGTGCGCCTGTAACCTGATGTCCCCTTTACACCGTGTGCTCCAGGAGAGCGCGGGCCGTGTCCTGCCCGTCCACTGCCATCTCCGCCGTGCCTACTGCAGGCCTGGGGGGCCCAGCTGGGCTCGGGAAGTGGATGGTGTCCCAGATGGCAGCGGTGGGGCTGCGTGGCGAATTCTGACTCCGCACTGCACTCACACACAATCACCCGCAGCCGTAGTCACGGGCCTGTGAGGTCAGGATCCCGGTCTGTGTTAGGATTCTCCAGGGAAACAGAACCAATAGGATGTGTGCGTAGAGAGGGTGCAGGGGAGAGGGACAGAAACAGAGGCACATTTTAAGGAACTGACCCGTGATTATGGAGCCTCGGTGAGTCCAAAATCTGCAGTGCAAACCAGCAGGCTGGGGAGCGGGGAAGAGGCCGTTCAGGCCCAGAGGCGGTCAGCTGGCAGGATTCCTTCCTGCTCAGGAGAGCTCACGCCTGCTCTGTCAAGTCCCTCCACTGATTGGATGAGGCCCACCCACATTATGGACTGTAATCTGCTTTACTCAAAATCCACCAATTTACATGTCAATCTCATTCAAAAACACCCTTATAGAAATACCCAGAATGATGTTTAAGCCAATATCAGGGCGCTGATCCAAGTTGACACATAAAAACAGACCATCACACATTCTGTTTCCAAATTAATACGTCCTTACACTTCAGGATCAGGAACTCAACTCAGAAAGGCAAGCAACTTTGCATCTTTTATCTGGAACCTATCAACAGAAGTGGCCACATCAGTGATGCTCTGTGGAATCACTCACACATGGGCTAGCCCACAATAGCGGACATTCTAGAGCCACGTATGACCTTCTGCAGACTTGTCCAAACAAACTCTTCCCAGGAACGCTTGGAGTCTCCTGACAGTTTCTCAGGGATGCGTAAGGATTATTCCCAGTTACTCAAGGAATTCATCAAGAGTTCTGGCTTGCTATGATTCTCTTGGGAAGAAGCGAGAAGAAGCATGTTCATCAGCTGTTTTCCTATTGTTTATTTTGTCCTGAGCAACAGTCATGACAATAAACTAATTATCTAGAGAAAATCAATGCAGATCTGTGTTGACATGAGCAGATTAGAACACCTTTAGAGATCTGGAACATCTCTCCAAGTAGGTGTTCTCAGGCCGGCTATAGAAGGGTTGTGTTTATCGGCATTTGAATTAAGCACTGTTAAAATAATGCAGTGTTAAATAATTAATAAGGTCTTGACTTAGGCACAGACTTTTAAAAGTTGGCAGTTGCTTCTAATGAAAAATTAATCAAGAGTCACATAATTTTGAAGCCACAGAACCCGGTAAGCAGCCCCTCTGTTTGCATGGTCACTGTGGGGAGCTCCGCTCTAGCTGGGAACCAGGAGGCCCTGACAGCTCTCGGCAGGATGCATCTTGAATTAGGTAATTCAGGTGAAAAGCAGGACACCCTGTGTTATTAAGAGACCAGTTATGAACTCAAACGTATGGACTCAGAGGACCAGGGAGCCCCCAAATCTTCCCATCATCTCCTAAGGAAGACATTAGGGTCTTTCTCACCGGTGCACCCAGCCCAAGAGAGAGAGCTTCCAGAACACTGCTGGATCTACTAAGCGTCCTGCTGATCGAGGTCATTAGGTAAACCGTCCTCCTGCTGAGACACACCTGTGCACACACTCACACTCATTTGCTGGCTATTGACGGATGAAGGGCCTCTGCCAGTTGACTTCACCTAGACACGCAGGCACACCTTTCAGATTCCACTGCATGGGGCTTTCTGTCTTCACGGAGACAGAGGTCCCTATCCTTGGTGGCCTCGCCCTTGGTGGGCACGTAGCAAGCAGAGTGTCTCCCTGGGCTGGGTTCTGACCAAAATCAGGCCTGGAACCTTCTGTGCTGGGGGAGTACACGGAAGGCAGGTGCCAATCACACTTTCTCCCTTCTTCTCAGTTTGCCAACCAACCCCCACCCCCAGGAGCAACCAGGGCATACCACAACCCTGTAGGCCCCCATGCCGCCTCAGCTGGGACACTGAATTTTCTTTCATAAAAAGACAAATTCTGCATGTTTGCCTGACGCTAAACTTTGAGGTTTCTTTCAGGAACTTGTTCTTCAATGAGTTTATTTGCAAATAAACCTGTTCCTGCGGCTGTTGCTTTATTTTGTGTAAAATCTATAACTGTACAAAAGCACGGACATCGTTATGGCTAGGCACGTGACTTTGTGCCCACGAGGACACAGACCTCATCCCACCGGTGTTCTGTGATCGGGAGGCTGACGGCTGTCCTAAATGGCTTCAGTCCAGGCATTGGACGAAGGACACCTCCCCAGGTTACAGGCCAAGCACTCATGGCTGCCGACTCCCTACGGCACCTCCTCGCCGTCCTGCTCCCTGAGAAACTCCCATACGGTTGGGGACAGAATTGTATCAAGCCCCCACGACCAGGAAGAAAAAGAAAGTCACAGATGTGCTGCCCTGATGGGGCTGAACTGCGGACACAGTAAAAGCAATTGCCTGGAAAGCAAACAAGCAGACAGATGCCATTTGTTTAAACCATTACGATCGGTCTCTGTTACCTGCACCTGAGTCCGGAGAGCCTTTGGCCAAAACCAAAAGAGATTAGAACACATCCGGTGACTATGGACCCAGAAAAGCTAGACTTTCCAAGGATTTCCTTTACGACCCAGGAGAACTCCCCAACACTCTAAGCTTCCCTTTCTTTTTCTGCAACACAGGTGTTTTAGTACCTTCTTGACGAAGGGTTCGGGGTTGAGGGGTGGGAGTGACCCACACGAGAGCATCCGTGACTGCCCACCATTTGCCGTCACCGCGTGGCTCCCTGCACAGACTCAACTTAAATGTGGTTTTTCCAACTAGGAAGGGAAGGGGCCACCTGAACCCTCTCCCCCTTCTTGTGTCTCCTCCTCCTTTCCTCCCTCCCTCTGAAAACAAACACCAGGCAGTGAACATCCTCGCTTCCCTGGGAGGAACCCCGGGACTGGAGCCCCTGTTCTTCGTCTACCGCATCCCACGCCTGGTGATTCCTGGTTCTGGGAGCCAGCGAACCAATGAGGAGGGGGACAGGTGACCATGAGGCAGCCGCAGATACTGTCACCCTTTCTACTTTTGCTCCTGGTTTGAGACAGAGTTGTTCCTTTTTGTGCAGATAATTTAAGAGGTTAATAACGGTGGCTTTCGGGCATGAAGAATAATCCATTACCAGCACAACAATACTACAGTAATGTCCTACAGTGATCTTCTGTAGTAATACAGAATATTTCTATGGCAATAGATATCCTATAGACTGTTTTCTACAGTAACATTTTGAGTTTCTTTTCGCCCAAGTTAGGAACAAAGTGGCATGTTCTTCAGAAATTCAAAAGCACCAGTCGGCCAGTGTGTGCATCAGGTCCCATTCTGGTTCCAGGATGGACACAGCCGACATCTGTGTCCTTGTTATCCAACTAACAATGAAATACCTCTCACTGGTTATTATTAAGCCATCGTGTTAATCTCCATTTAGACCCAAATAAATCTGACTCAAATTGTTTAAAAATTTTTAAGTGAAAAAAAAAAAAACAAAACACTGTCAGGGACTGAATTGTCTCTAACACACATGACTGTTCCTAGATGTGAAGGTTTGGTGGTAAAATACATCTACATTATTTCCCTGCTAACCTGTCATCCCAAAAGAAGAGCTCATTTAAATAAGAATGCAGCCTCTGCAGAGAAGAGTTGTCTTGCTACAACAGCTGCCTCCTGGGTCCTGGGGCCACACCAATGCACAAGTGCAAGGTCAGGAGGCACCTCCAAGGAAGAAACAACCCTCTGGGGGACGGCCTCTTTGGGGACGGGCGGATGTGGGGCTTTCCCGGGGCCAGCGCGCAGCCTCCTGCTATTTTAAATAAAGTGTTGTTGGAATGTAGCCACACCACGTGTTTACGTGTTGCCTGTGTTCACTTTGGCACAATAACCACGACGGATGAGCGGTTTCAACAGAGACCACATAGCCCACAAAATCATGGCAGAGCGAAATAGACACTCATGACATCATTACATTCTAAAGCTTCCAAAGCTTCCATTCAAACTCATTTGTTAGTCTCTGTCTTAAGAATAAACAGATCTGGCCCATCACACACACACACACACACACACACACACACACACACACACACACACACACACCAGACTTACAGTGTCCATTTAATAACAGAAATACAATACTGCAGATTATTTCTCCTCAGTTTAATCTTTTTCTGTGACAGCAGCAATGTGTGGGCTGCACCACCTGTGGCTGAGGATTTCTCACGTCAGCGTGCATTTCTGTTTATTGGCTCATTTTATCATACAAAACTGACACAGGCTTCTTATTAATCTGTCTCCAAAGGATCAAAACTCTTTAATAAATATGTTAGTTCCTTAGGTCTGGGAAGAAACGAAACGCTTAGTTAAATGTACTGTGACGTTGAATGAAGGAAGCCTCAGGTTCCATTTAACTCCAGCACCGGCTGGATCAATCCAGGGGACCGATAAAGTAGGCAACAGCACACTTTCTTAATGGCCAATTAGGGCCCACTTCCCTAAAGCAAATACAGACGAAAGCTCTGGAGTGGAATACGGGGGTTTCGTTAGATGGCTGAATTCTCAACGGGCGTGTGTACCCTGTGTGTGGTTACGGCCGAAACCCATCGCGGGAGGAAAATGTAATGGGAGGAGCAGAGAGAGGGGGACAGAATCGGCTCCGTTTTCCTGGGAAAGGGCCTTTCATCTGGAACCAGAATCATCTGGGGAGCTCATTAAAATGTGCCTTCCTGGATGGACCTGGGAGAGTCCGGGCCCTCTCCTGCCGACACAGCATTCTTTAACTCCGCTCCCTTTGCGCACAATACCTTGACAGGTAGTTCGCTCCATCAGGCAGGCTGCTGGGTCCCCCTCTCGCTCTCCAGCCCCTCCAGCATCATACTAATGGCCGTAATTGAAGGGGGCCCTTCCCGCTGTTCCCGCTGGGGCCCTGGCCCCAGCCTTCCAGATGACACGCGGGGGTCTCCACAAAAGGCCAATGGAAGTCAGAAGGTTCTGGCACCTGTGCCCATCGCTACTCCAGGAACAAGGTGGTGTTGGAGGAACCAGCGGGAGCCACGACCTGGCAAGGCCGTGACAGCTCTCTGAGCATCCGAATCCGTCTCCAGTGCTGCCTGGTACGTCCCCTCTCGGTGCTCACCCACCGCTCGTCCTGGCTTGGGCTCAGTCTGCCTGCCACCCCGGCCCCCTTCTCGTTTTGTCATTGAAAGTGACACAGCTGTGCACACACCTTCTTCCTGCCCTCCCAGGGGTCCCGGAGACGCTTGCTCCACTGTGAGCAGACGCCCGTGGGGCCGGGCCCTCATCCCCCTCCGTGTGTACAGCCTCCCAGGGGACAGAGCTCCCCAGTCACATACTCCCAGGCCCCATCTCCGGTGAGATCACACTGCTGTTTGGTAGCCACACAAAATGAACTAAGGAAGAGGTTCCCCAGAGAAATTATACAGGAGAGGCATGTCGGGCCATACTTGGGACTTTCATGATTCAGAAACGATGGCCAAGTACCTGGACTGCGGGACGGCTCTGTTACCAGGCATCCTATTTATCTGACCCCATTCTTCATGTACTAGAAAGTTCTACAGCTTGCTCTTCCCTACCTCTGTAATCACAACATGAAACACATCTTGGGAGTTTCTTACTCATTCAGAGTCATGAGGTGGCTTCCCTCTTTAGATTTTGCAGCTTGAAACATGAATCTCCCTGTTCAGAAACTGCCACCAGGAGACAGAATTCAGGGAGCCTCCGCATGCACTGTAGCCACGGCAAGGGTGGTTCCTGCCTGAGCGCGGGGCCTCCGCAAAGCAGACTGGGAGGTGGAGAGTGGCCCCAGCAGGTCCCCAGGGAGCAAACCTGACTGTGAGGGAAGGAGGAGGGGCAGGGGTTCCATGCAGCTGCACACAGGAGGCCTCACCAAGCCGGCAGGGGATGCTGGAGCTGGAAGGGCCCTTCTGAGTCATCCAGAAGGCTGTCCCTTTGTACCCTGAGTAGACGGCCACTGGCTGCAGGCTGTCTGGGAAGGGGTGAGGCCCTGGGGAGTTGCTCTTCGGGCAGAGGCAGTGTCCACCTGCAGACGGAGGGCCGGGGTGGGGGGAACAAGGCCTCCATCCTGACCAGAGGGTCTGGGCCACGCTCTGCAGTATCTACATGTTTACCTCTTAGGTTACAGATGCACTTTCCTTTTTGTCGCAAAGCTCAGATTCTACGGAAACAAAGACATGGTCTTTCCTCCCCCTTGAAGTCAGATTTATTCCCAAAAGCCAACCGTGTCCAACGCTTTCTCCCCACCTTAGTCTGAGCCACGTGATCTGCCCTGGCAGGCTTTCCCCTGAGCTGTGCCCATGTTCTGTATTATGGCCTGTTCGCCACTCAGCGGTCAGACCAATGTCACCCTCCTCTTGGGACGCTCCAAGGTCCGTCATCTCACCGCTGAACTCTGAAGTCAGAGCCACGGCCCCGGGCCGAGGGACCCCACCGCCCACCAGGATTTGAACTTCTGAGCTAAACTGTTTCGCACAACACTACGGCATCTGATGCAGAGGCCGCGTCATGCAAGTGGCAGCTCCAAGGACGATGATGACAAGAGGACAGTGAAGATAACTCTAATGGTGACAAGTGGCTCAGCCCTGGCCTGCAGCCCATCTCTATCCTGCTCTGGCTTCAGCTCTCTGTCTCGGTCGAGAGCCACACTACCAGCCTGATTTCTGGGGAGGAGCCAGCATCACTCTGCACAGATCATGGGACTCTTCCAGACTCCAGGCAGCTTTGACCCCAGAAAGAGGAAGAGGGGTCACACACGTCCCTCCATTGCAGAGGGGCTTCCCTGGGGACAGCCAGGCTAGTTTGCATTGGGATGAACTCGGTAGTTGGAGACAGTGGCAACAGTGAGGGATGAGGGCCGTTTCGCGGAAGAAGCCGTGCACATTATCTTTAGATGGGCCTGGGTGTCTGTGTGCTTCCCGGCCACGGGACATCAGGAGGAGAGGGCTTAGCTGCTATGGGTCTGACATGGCCTGCGGAGTGCCAGATCCACGCACCTGTTGGGGTGGATCCCTTTGCAAGGAATGGGGAGTTGTCCCAGGAGTACAAAGTTCCAGAAGGCAAGGTCAGTAAGTTCTAGACATCTGTTTTACAAAGTTGGGTCTTGACAATATGGTGTTATGCACTTAGAAACATGTTAGAAAGTAATCTCGTGTTGAGTGTTGTTACTACTGAATAAATAAATAGATAAACAAGACTTTTGGAGGTTACGGATATGGCTACTACCTTGACTGAGAGAACGGCATCATGCGTGCATACATGTGTCTGCACTCACCAAATTGTGCACGTTAAACATGTGGGGGTTCCTGCATAGCAATTACACCTCAAGAAAGCTGTTTAAAAAAAGTGTTTTCAACATCTCTTTAAATGGGATCCACCATCCACAGGCAGTCTAAAGTGGGTTTGGATCTCTGACAAACTTATCAGTGTAAAAAATGCCAGATTATTTGTTTGAAGTAAAATTAAGCCCGATTCTGGGAGACTGCCCAAGGCGATGCCTACCTTGCGGTACCTGCAAGGCAACGCCATTTGGAAGGTGTGCAAGAGTTTAGGACTTAACTCACAAAGCACGAGCCCTCCAGGAAATGCCCCTCGTCAGGCCAGCACCTGGGCAGTGATGCAATTGGGGTCTAGGGAAGGAAGAGAATTGGGCTTTGTGAAGCGTAAGTATGTGCACAGGCCACACATCACCCCAAGTCCTCACTGTGGGGCCAGTGCACCGGCCTCACATCACACAGACCAGAGCGGCAAGTTTGACTACGCCGAGGAACCTGTCCCTGGTCTCCTTCGGCTGAACGTGACCAGGATCTACAGACCCCACAGCCTTCCCCCAGCAGCCCCCACATCTCCCCTGCCCGAGAACCAGCTCTTCTGGAGACGGCCCAGTCATTTGTCGACTTAGTCAATAATTACCCTTCAGAATCCCAGCCAGCCCCGGATTTTCCCCGATGAAACTGCCCGGCTCCAGAAGCAGCCCTGACTCCTACGTGTAGAGGCCGTGAGTTTCCCCATAGCCTCAAATTGACAGATTCCTGATCTGCTCAGAGAGCTGCTTGTGGCAGGGTAATTTATTGAGATATTAATTTGTGTTTGGTTTCTACATCTTTCCCTCTCCTCGTTCCAAGATGGTAGCCAGATCATTGTACTTCACCCATGGGAATCTCATGATTTCAGGCCAGAAGCAAAGTTATCCCCACATCCTGTCTCTGCCGATTATGAACACCCAAGCATTGTTTATAAACCCCAGGGCTGGTGAAGGCCAGCTTTCTCTGGAGGGCCGTCTCTGTTTTAAGGCAGCGGTGACAAATTCTTCATCCTACCTGGCACGCGCCGCTGTTACTGGTTTACGTCTCATGGTCCGTTCATTCATTCCTCTGTCAAATATTCATTGAATGCCTACCTTTAGCCAGACACCACTCTCTTCAGGACTAGAGGACGGGACAGCGGCCCCTGAACCAGCTTCTCACCTGCCGAAAGCTCTAAAATCTCTAAGACCTGAACTCTACAGGAAACATCCATTCGGTGTGACATGCCCACACTTTGGGACTGGGGATAGTTTTTGATTCTGTAAAAATCACAAACAGACATACACACAAACAATATTTTCGAATGGGGATAACACATTTAGAAAACCAAATGTATAATATATTAAAAGTAGTTACCTTTGAATGCTGGCGCAATCGGTGACTTTTTTCCTATTTATTTTTTGCACTATAAATCCTTACCACGAAAAGTCTTGATGTTTTAGCAACACAACACTGCACGTGTTGACTGGGTTTGCAGTTTGTGACGACTCATTTCTCACAACATCTGAACCATGAGGTGCAAGGATTGCCAACTACATTTCTTTATGTTTCCAAGAAGAAGCACGAATAAATACTGATATGTGTTGATTTACTTAGTGTATCTACATAATATAGTTCTGCAACACTGAAAGGTAGGTGCAGCATGGAAGCCAGGCTACCCAAACAGAGAGAAAAAAGCTGTCCATCAGGTCCTGTGTGGTTGGGGAGTGGTTATTGGTAACACAAAAATAAGGCAGAATGGCTCTTAGAAGGGCTAAAACTTCTTCAAACTCTCTACTGGAAGAAAAATAGAGAAGAAATCCCAAATAGAGGGTGCAAAGAAACCCAAAACTTCTCAAAAGAGCCTACAGCATTCCATAACAAATAAAACTGGCCTTGTGTCATCCAGTAACTGAGCATCTGGGGTCAGGGTGAGTTGGACCACTTGAGCTCTCCCTGCCCAGCGGGGGGCACTGCGTTCAGGGTCTGGGCTTTGACCACGCAGGATGCAGCCCCACCCACCTCCTGAGGTCCCGCAGACTGCCAGAGCCCCACTTCTAGGCACGCCAACTGTCTGCAGGATAAAGGGGGCCCGAGTGCACACGCCAATGGCTGCAGCCTGTGGTGGTTCATTTTATGAGTCTTAAGACAGGCCAAGGGGTGCCCAGATCCTTGTTCTTTCTGCCAGCATTTGTGAGGATGTTAATGGAACAGATTTGCATTTGAATCCACGGACTCTAAAGTGGATGGCCCTCCCCAGGGTGGAAGGCAGACCCAATAGGTTGTAGAACAAAAGAAGGAATTTGCCCCTTTTTCTTCCTGCCTGCCTGCTTGAGTTGGACCTGTCAGCTCACCTCCAGCCCTGGCTCCCCAGTTGGGATTTAAACCTTTGGACCCCATGGTCTCTGGCCCTCAAACTTGGACTGAATTATACCACCAGCTTTCCAGGGTCTCCAGCTTACAGACGGAGGAACCAACACATGAGAAACTGAGTCACAGAAGTTGAAGCGGACTGCTCTGTTCCCAAAGCTGGTGGGTACAGAAGGGACCAGGGTTAGAAACCAGGGGGTCTCACCTCAGAGCTCACACTCCTGAGCCCCAACAGTTTATCTCAGACACTTGAAGTCTTTCCTGGACCAAGACACATTCTCTGAAAACAGGACTTTTAGTGACTACCGAAGGTTTGATCTCCTGGCTACACAATGATGTCATTTAACCAAAGTCATCCTTTTATATTCAGATTATTTTCTGTATGCAACTATTGTAAATGCAATTGAAATAATAGGTCCACACTTAAGTCCTGATGCACAGCCAGTCAGGGCCCTTCTTGACTCTAAGCTCCAGACCTTTGCTGATCAGCACTGGAGTTGGAAGAATGAGAATAAGAATTTCAGAGATGAAAAGACAAGATAGGAATTCCCATTATCACCATATGGCATGGCCTCATTCAGAGAACCCAGCCCATGCAATAAAATAAGAAAAAAATCAATATGGTAAAATTATTAGAAAATAGAGGATTGAAACTTTTTGCCAGTGACATTGTCCATCTTGAACGGCCGATAAAAATCAACCCAAGTACAGAAATAATGAATATCCCCTAATGTGCTGAGTTACAAAAAAAGATAAAGATCAATAATTATATTAGCCAAACAAGCCAGGAAACAGAACTGATGAAAGGTCACATTCACAGCAGACGGGGGACTGTAACATGGGAGAAATCAGTTTAAGCAGAAATTTATAGGATCAAATTGAAGGTTATCATGAAATTAATTTTGAGGCTACATAAATAAATAATGTTACATCCTCTATGGCTGGGAAGGATGCCAATTTTACCCTGACGATCTATTAATTATAATAACAGGCAAATAAGATCTTTTTCTTTTGCTAGACAAAGCATCTCATACTTTATGTTAAAGAAGGAGTAGATGCTAATGGCTATTAAAATTTTTTATGTTAAGACACGAGAAAATATTGTTTGTAAAATTATAAAATTAGAGATGTCAAGCCATGCAGCGAGTTGGCAATGATGAGGGCAACGAATCGGTGAGAGGAGAAGGTGGAGACTGTCCAGCACTTTTTAACAAGGCAACAGATCACCATGTGGAATCCTGAGAGATGTCCTGACCTCTCAGCTTACCTGCACGGAGAGGGAAAGCAAACAACACCAAAACTAAGACAAGAGAACATGTCAACATCTAACTTGACTGCAGGCAATGCATTAAACTGAAAAGAATTGCATGTGTCCCCAGATATTCTGCATTTTAAGGAAATCCTAAGTAGTAAAGCAACAACCAACAGTCACAATATCATAAACTTCATATTTAGTTGTAGAAAAAACAAAATGCTTTCGATATAAAACACACTATGAAAATGGAGAGGTCTATCATATAACTGGCAAAAAAAATGCCTTACAAGATAGAAAATGTTAAGCTCTTTATATATAGTTAATTTACTAATCTTCACAAAAACAAGATAATGAGCAATTCACAAAAATAAGCACAGACAAGAATCACGACTAGCTAATAAATGTATGAGGTGATGTTCAAACTCAGTAACGATCAAAGGAATCTAAGTTTAAACAGCCACGAATATCATTTAAGTTGCCACGATGGAAATATGTGCATTAAAAAAAATATATTTTCAAGTCTTAGTGAAACGACAGCAAGAAAAGTACTTGAACGCATTACTAGTGAATTCTTGAATTGGCAAAATGTTCCTGGACGACAATTTGATAACAGGTCTACCAAACTCTTAAAATACTGCCTTTCTTGATCCAGCAGTCATGCACAGGTTCACCTGTCTGCTCATTTGACTGTTTAGGCAAACATTTATTACATTTGCCTATTTTATTTATTTATTTATTTATTTATTTATTTATTTATTTAGAAAGCAAGGAAGTGAACAGGGAAGGAGCAGAGAGACAGAGGGAGAGAGAGAATCCCAAGCAGGCTCTGTGTTGTCAGCACAGAGCCCTGATGCAGGGCTCAGTCCCACGAACCATGAGATCGTGACTTGAGCTGAGATCAAGAGGTAGACGCTTAACTGACTGAGCCACCCAGGCACCCCAAAAGTTGCCCTATTTTAAATTCTTTACTGGGATTATTTCACTTAACCTTCACAAAGCCCTGGGAAGTAGGGCTCATTGCCAACTTGCAGATGTGGACAGTGGGGTCCTAGGGGATAAGCCAGTCCTGGTAGAGCTGGCCTCCAAAGACTCAGACCCTCCGGAAGCCCAGGCACATGAGTGGCTCATCTCCGCCCTCCTGCCACGCACATGACAAGTGCACAGACATGTCCACTGCTTCACTGTTTATAATGGAAAAGAAAAGAGAAAAATCACTACTGAGCTAGAGAACGGAAAATCACACGATGTGACAGCAGACTTACAGTTATAGAGCTTTTGAATTATATATTTTCAAGTAAAACAATGACTGTTTAGTCTTCTGAAAAGTACCAAAAAAAAAAAAAAAGATGTAGAAGTAGAAGGAGAAGAAAAACCATACAAACATCGATCACATTGTCCTCTACGTGGACAGTAAGGGTAACTTTTATTTGTGCTTTTTTTGGGGGGGGGATCCAGATTTTTTTAACGAACATGTAATGCCTGCAAAACTGCATACACATATGTAAGCACATGCAAACACATACCAAGTGATGCCCAACAGAGCCTCAGTGCGACGTCACATCGTGTACCGCAGGCCTGGGGAGGGGCGCATACTCACGGACACTTTTCCCACCAAGCCCCGCCCAGGACTTGTGTCTTCTTTATGGTCCTCTGTAGTTACAGACCCCTTTCTTAACCACCCTTAGTCCATGTGGCCAGGCAGCCGCTCGTTCCTGTGCACGTGGCAGAAGCAAACCCCAGAGGGGCTCTGTTACGGTCCTGCTGCGTTAGGTGAACTCTCAACTCCTCCTCAGCCACTACAACCTCTTGTTGCCCCTCATAAAGACATCTTGGAGCCTCTTTCCCATCAAACCCTTGGTGCTCCAAGGGCTCTAGCTGAACCAGTTTGCAAACTCTCATGACCACCTAGGCACACCTGTGCCAAGAGAGCCCCAGGGTCATTTCTCATGCGATACCCCAGGAAGGTCCTCCAGGAATCTCCCATTCCCTATGGCGTAGGGTTCACATCTTTAGCAACAAATTTTTTTTAATGTTTATCTATTTTTGAGAGAGAGCAAGAGAGACAGAGAGTGAGCAAGGGAGGGGTAGAGAGAGAGGGAGACACAGATTTTGAAACTAAATACTGCATCCAATCTTGATACCTGAAACCGACCAGGGTAGATCTGTTCGCGTCCCTCCGTCTGCCCTAAACTGAGCCGAGAAACCAACCTCGGGCTCTGCAGACAGTGCGGAGAAAGCACTGCCCACAGGAAAACTGGACACACCCACCGGCTTGTTGGGGGCAGAATCAGGGGCTGGAGGAATATATATTTTTTCTTTGGGGGAGGTGTGGTAGTACCTATAGTTTATGAGGGTATGGAATCGGGAGGGAAGAAGAAATTAAAAAGTGGTTTTGAAGGGTTTAAAATGCACTAGACAAGAGACTGAGTTGCTCTGAAATTAGTTTGAGTCACACGCAGCCACGTCACGATGTCCTGCTGCCAGAATTAAGGCTCTGCACGCACACGCTTGCAGCGACTTGGACGATGTCTTCCATGACCTCTCTGCTACCGTGGTACCTGTTTCCATACGGAGCAGGACACTCAGTGGACCGAGGCCAGTAATAGCAGGCGCCGACTCTACTCACATTCCGCAGAGATGTTCTAGAACCCTGACCGGGGCTTGGCAAAGGATGGTCTCTGGAGGAGCTGGCACGTGCTTTTGTAAATAAAGTTTTATTGCAACAGAGTCACATCCATTTGTGACCTATTGCCTTTGGCCACGTTCCCGCTGCTCCAAGAGGGTTGAGTTGCTGCAACAGAGACCATCTGGCAAAACAAAGGCTAAAATATTTACTATCTGAGGCTTTCCAGAAAATGTTTACTGGAGCCTCATCCAGAGCATCAGGCCAGGACTTGCCAAGGAAGGAGTCGACACTTGATGTGGCACCTTTAGCTATGAGATCTGTAACAGAGGCTGGGGAGTGGAGAGGACGCTGAGTCCCGACACCTGGGAAGAAGATCTCCTGGACTGAGGACCGATTCCGGCAGAACAGGGGCAGACAGACCCGCGTCCCCTGGAGCCTGAGGGGCTCGGCGTCCTCAGGCTTGAAAGCTAAAGGGAGGGAGGCTAGATGGGGTTTTAGGGGACACAGCAACAGTGCAGAGGGGGCCGGCTCCCACGGCACGTGTGCCACGGACCAGATGCAGGCAGAGAGGGACAGCGCACCCCGGCTGTCCTCTCAGTGCCACCTGGGAAGGAGGGCACATGAGCCGAGGACAGCTGGCAGTGCCCTGCTGGAAGCCGGGGTTGCAGGAAGAGTTGAATCCGTCTGCCAGACGCATATGCCTTCGTTTCATGAAGGTGAACCAGGAAGCGAGCTCAGCGATGGGCTCGGGTGGTCTCTGAACCACCCGCAGCCGCCTGGAAGCAGGTGAGAGCAGCTTATGGGCATCGCTGGGGTAAGTTTTCTGCCCCCTCCCTCCTGCTCTCCATTATCTTCCTCAGTGCCCTGAGCCCAGGGGTCAGAAGCCACTCTTGAAAGATGCGGGGAGACAGGTGGGAGGCACTGGGCCAGCCACTTTCCCACCACCTGCCTCAGTGCACCTGGGCGGGGAGGGGGGAAGCTTTACCTCTTAGGGAAGTGCAGGGTTCTGAGTATTATCTGCACAATATGTTCTAGTGACGAGGGGGGCTCTTCTCTTACTTGAAAAGATTTCTCCTTATCTGAGAATGTAAGAAATATCCCAGGGCCTGCCCTCGTTTTTGTCCAACAGATGGAGGAAAGCTGACCCACGTCGAGCTTATTTGAACCAACAGAGGGAAAAAGAACATCGTCTACCCCCAGGAGAAAGAAAAGTCAGTGCAAGAGGAATGAGGAGGCGTGGCTAGCACGAGGGCTCCCTTGGGGTGTAATAGGGAGAGGTGGGGACTGCGGCAAATCCAGACGGGGAGACTCTCTGAGGAGACCGGCCTCTAGCTAACTGACGCTTCCTGGAGATTCAAACGCAATTTGCCAAATGTGCTAATTCTTTATGAGAACCTAGAAGTCTGACATTTTATGCAAAATATATGCTCTTAGCCTCATATTTTTGTTTTTCTCAAAACAGGTCGCGGCCAACAGGGGG
Source organism: Panthera pardus (assembly GCF_024362965.1). Lineage (NCBI taxonomy): Eukaryota > Metazoa > Chordata > Mammalia > Carnivora > Felidae > Panthera > Panthera pardus. The sequence goes on from NW_026526821.1 coordinate 3,134,735, forward strand.
AGCACCAGACAAACTCACCCATTGTTCAGACGCTGTGGCACTTCTGGGAAATGGAACAGAATCAGCACCAATATGCCACATTTTATGTGAGTGAGTGCTTTTCCTTCGAGTTTGTCTTTATCTTTTTTTTTTTTTTTTTTTTTTTTGCATGAACATTTTACATATTACAGACATTCTGCTTCGGATTTTAGCAATGACAAATAATCGAGCAATCTTAAAGCTTATGACAAATAATAGAAAGGAAACCACAAGATAACGCCGTGTGCATTTATTTCTTCTTGCCTTTGCTTGTTAATTCACTTACTTTTCCAAATTTAAAAACAGGTATTTTCGTGGCATCGACAGAAGAATCCAGCTTACTTCCCCTGTGACTCAGGAAGAAGAGACGGGGTGGAAAACATTCCACCCGAGATCTATCTGGAAACAAACTCAGTGACTATACTAGGATATGATATTATTCAAATAACATTATTCTTCCGTGGACTGCAGACTCTATTAACGGCTGTTCTATAAACAATAAAACCTAGTCACCCATGAAATTCATTTCTGTGAACGTGCTCATTATGGAGACATTAAAATAAAGGAAACGTATGTTGGAATTTGATTGATGTAACACTGCATATTATAAGGAAATACTCCTTGTCAAAAGAACAAATATTAGCAGAAAATAAAGCCCAATTCGAATGCAAAGCTGACATTAGGTGCTGAGTGTATCACCCGAGCTAGATTTTCTCTGGGTCTGTTCACTTTCAAGTGACGGATGCCAATATGGAAGCTCACATTCGTCTCCACACTGTTCCGCTCTGCAGACCCCCCTAGTGTGTTTCCGGAGTGACTCGCAGGGTCCCGTGGGCCCCAGAGGCAGACCCCGCCTGTCTACGCCGTCCTGTGCGGGATGACGCGGAAACGCGTTGGTTCGCTCCAAGTGAAACGGTGCACACAGGTGACCTTCTCATTGGGAAGTGCGGAAATAGAAACATGACTGTCGACAACTCTTTTACTTCACACGTTCCATTTTATTCCTGGCTGGAATCAAAGTTTGCTGTGTTCTCAGAAGGCCCGGCCTGCCGAGCCCTGGGCGTTTGAAACGAAACTCCCCCGACAGGCGAACGCACAAATGCTGCCCTTCGTCCTCAGATGCTCCTGCCACTTACACGAGGGATGGGAGCTCCCAGGTTGGGCCAACCTTCCTTTTCAAAACCAGAATGGAGCGGGGAGAAGGGGCACCGTGCTCCCCCAGGGTCTCTTTGCAGAGGGTTTCCACCGCTTTCTGTCGGTGCCACACGAGAGCTCTACACCGCGGCGAGCGCCTGGCCCTGTCTGGTGCCAGACGGGCGACAGCACCCTCGGAGCCGCCTCCTCGTAAAGAATGAAAGGAACGCGACGGGGAGGAAGGTGTGACAGCAGAGACCGTCAGGAAGCTCCAGCATGCACGTGGTTGCCATCCTTCGCTGTACAAAATGGACTCACCCGAGGGGACCCGAGTCTGACCTGATGCGCTGAGGCGGTCTCAGAAGAAAACAGAGAGCTTCCCTTTCAAGTGGACTATGCAGTTCATGAAACTGCTTATGGATGGGTTAAGGGATGTCACTAAAACAGGGGTGCCTGTGTGGCTGAGTTGGCTGAGCGTCCGACTCCTGCTTTCGGCTCAGGTCATGATCTCAGGGTCGTGGGATCAAACCCGGTGTTGGGCTCTGCGCCCGGTGCGGAACCTGCATGGCATTGTCTCTCTCTCTCTCTCAACCCCTCCCCACTGCCCAAGCACCTTCTCTGTCTAAAATATTAAATAGATAAATAAATAAATAAATAAATAAATAAATAAATAAATAAATAAAAGCAAATGAATGAATAGATACAGAATGTCACTAGAACAGACTCCCGTATGCCCACCACCCGGGTACACCTCCCCGTCTGCTCTGCTTCCTTCTCCTTCTGCCCAAGAGAATCACTATCCTAAATTTTATGTCAACCGTACTGTTTTTCTTCTAATTACATCCCCCCAGGTAGGTGTCTCTGAACAGTGTGAATATGCCTGTCTATTGATGAGATTATCTTCCCATGACTTTGGGCTTCACTGCCTGGTTTTGAGATCCACCCCTGCCCACAGCTGCTGCTGCACAGTGGCCCCTTTTTCTAGTACATGAAGCCATATGCCCACCCTACCGACCATAGGTATTTACAACAGGCTTATCAAAGCACAGTTAACAGAGTTACAGACCTATCACCATTACCTAATTCCAGAAAATTATAGATCACCAAAACTTCCCTGAAATCACCAAAGACATGCCCATCAGAAGTCTCTCCCCTCCCCTGCTTCCCTAAATAGCCTTGAAAACCATGACTCGACTTTCTGTCTCCATGGATTTTCCTGTTCTGGACATTTCCTGTAAGGTATAGAGGCAATCACACAGTATAAGGTCATGACGACTGGTTTCTCTCGATTATAGCACATATCAGGGTTTCATCCCTTTTTAGGGCTAAATGACATTTCACCATAGGGATCTAGGACGTCTGTTTATTCCTCAGTTGATGGCCATTTGCGTCGTTTCTACTTTTGGCTACTACAAATAGTGGTGCTATAGTGGTTTTGCGCAGATGTATGTTTTCATTTCTCCCCGGTATCCAGCTCAGGGTGGAATCGTAGCATCAGATGATAACTCTATGCTTTGCATTTTGAAGAAACGCCAAGCTGTTTTGCAAAGTGACCGCATCATCCCATCAGCATCAGGGTTCAGATTTCTCCACACCCTCGCCCGGTGCACCTTGTTGAGTTTAGTCTTGCTAGCAGGTATAAACTGGTATCTCATTGTGGTTTTGACCTGCATTTCCCTGCGAGTAATGGCGAATATATTTTTATTTGAATATCTTCTTGGTAGAAACTTTTGTTCACACCTTGTCTTTATTTTTAGAACAGTTCTAGACGTACAGATTACGGAAAAATTGAAGTTCCTATAGACCTCATGCCCAATTATAACACATTACATTAGTATGGAACATTTGTTACGGTCTATGAACCAACACTGATACACCATTACTAAATGCAATCCACGGTTTATTCTCATTTCCTTACTTTATATCTAATGTCCTTTTTAGGTGCAAGGTCCTGTCTATAATATCAAATTACACTTAGATGTCATGTCTTCTTTTTTTTTTTTTTTAATTTTTAAATGTTTATTTAGTTTTGAGAGAGAGGGAGACACAGAATCCAAAGCAGGCTCCAGGCTCCGAGCTGTCAGGCTCGAACCCACGAACCGGGAGATCATGTCCTGAGCCCAAGTCCAGCGTGTGACAGACTGAGCCACCCAGGGGCCCCTAGTTGTCATGTCTTCTTAGGCTCCTTGTGGCTGTGACCATGTCGCAGATTTTCCTTCTACAGTCCTGAGGAGCTGGCCAGGCGCACACTCAGGAAGCCCTTCTGCCGAAATCTGTCTGACTGTTGATACTGGCCTTGATCCTCAGAGGTAAGCCATGTTTATCAGATTTCTCCACAACAAAGTTACTCGCCCCACTCCTTTTCCAAAACATACCTACAGTGGATTGAATTGTGACTCCCCAAAATATATGTCCTCCCAGAATCTCAAGTCTCGAGACGAGATCATTCTGGGCTAGAGTGGGCCCGAAATCCAATGGTAAGTGTCCTTATAAGAGACAGAAAGGTAGAAGGCCCACAGAGACACAGAAGAAAGTGACAGAAAAATTGAGGCAGAGACCGGAGTCTTTAGTTCACAAGCCAAGGGACCAGAAAGACTGTGGACAGCCACCACAAGCCGGGAGAGACCTGGGGGATTCTCCCCAACAGCTTCCAGAGGAAACCAACCCGCAACAGCCTATGTTCAGACTCGGGCCCCCAAAAACGTGAGACAATGAACATCTGCTGCCTTAAGCCGCCAAGCTCTGTGCACCAGGCGTGCTCACTGCACTGGGCATCCTTTCCTTCAGTGCTCGGCAGACAGAGCACAGAGACACCCGTGTGCGTGCTGACCCCTGCAGACATGCCCGTCTCTGAGTGTTTCTGCACACACTGCCTGCATCTGCACTACGTAAACTCGAGCTCTCCCAGAAGCCCCACCCCTAACTCATCCCCACATGGGTCATTCTAGCCTCGCCCTGTTGCATCTCAGGAAAGACCCACGCCGAAGCGGGAAGCCCAGCTCCCCTCCCGCACCATCCACCTGCTCAGTGGTTGTGGAATACGTGTGCAGCAACATCAGACCCCCCCTCACACTGTGAAGCCCTCCTCCCCCGGGAAACAAGCTGACCAACCAGAGCGCGGGGCAGACGTGCATTTCCTGTGGTCCGTGGTTTCCAAACTACTCCAGTGGGCACCTCTTCCACATGCACTTGACTGGGGTTGTCTCATGCCCGTTAACACAGTCAGATTCTCTCTTCAAGGTCTGCCTTCCTTCTTCGGATTCCCCAAACTCCTAAATTTTGTTTCTAAAATTGCATAAATTAAGTTTTACTACTTGTGCTATAAATGTTTATGGGTTGTGACAAATATATGCCATCGTGTATCCCCCATGACGGTATCACACAGAACGGTTTCACTGCCTTAAAAACCCCAGTGTTCACCTAGTTGCCTTCCCTTTCCGCCCTGAGCTTGTGGCGATCCACCCAGAGGGTCCCTGCGGAGGCTCAATGGGAGGACCCTCCTGCCTCTTCCAGCTTCTGGGGGCTCCAGGTGTCCTTCGGCTTGCGGCCACGTCCCTCCAGTCTCTGCCTCTGTTGTCACATGGTCTTCTCCCCCATGCATGTCAAACTTCCCTCTGCCTTTCTCCTATAAGGACATTGTCACTGGATTTCAGAGCACGCCCGGATAATCTAGAATGTTCTCTTCTCAAGATCCTTAACTCAATCACATCTGCAAAGATCCCTTTCCAAATAAGGTCACCTTTACAGTTTCCAGGGGTCGGGATGTGGATGGATCTTTCGGAGAATCTCCACTCCGCTCACGACGGTGACCTCTCTGGTCATGGGAGAGTAATAATCTTCTCACCGTGGGTGTTCCGTTTCTGCCATCATAGAGGAGGCAGTGGAAGGAGAAAATTAAACTTCCCAGAAAATTGGGAGGCCCAGGTAGAGGTCAGGATGCCTCAGGGTCACACGGGACAAGAACCGTGGTCACCCTGACAAGGAAACCTTCACACTTTAGTCCACATCACATGGTCTCAGATGAACCAGATTCCCCACATGGCCTGAGATCAGGGTCTCAGTTTCTATTCCTCAAAATGATCACACATTCAGCCTCAAGTGTCTTTTAATCATTCATTAAGAAATGATGTGTTGACTAACTGAAGTTTATAAATAGAAATGCACAAAATATGTCCAAACCAATATAAATGGTGTATTTTAGAGAGGGTACATATTTATTGCTGCAAATTCACACACACACACACACACACACACACACACACACACGCGCACACATTTTCAAAGCACTCCCTCCTGGTGGATAGAAGTTCGTGTCGACTGTGTTTGGTTTTCTTTTTGTGAAACTTCTGTACAGTAACCCAAAGAGATGGCTTTGCCTTTGGAGTGGGAACACCAAAGGGGCCGAGCATGAGAGGAGCCTTTGAGACATGAAAAGCATAGACTGAAGTTCAGGATGGGGGACTTATCCTGTCTATTCTATAGGAAATGTCCAAGCAATGTATTTGTGGGATCCACCCCCTGAGCCCGAGCCTGAGCCGTGAGAACGTTGTGTTCCGTTCATTCCCCTTGAGACGTTTGACCAGTAGAAGTTGAAACGGAGCCCAGGCCAACAGTGTCCAACTTCTGCAGTCAACTTCTCTTGTCTCGTCTTTAAGAAGACAGAGCCCCGAGTAATCCGTCCTGCTACCCAACATACAGCACAAGTGACATTTTCAGTGAGAATACATTGTCAGCTGTTTTGTCTTGCTCATTCATTGTAGTTTTGTTAGATCCTTTGTTTCTTTGATGCTCAGAATATGGCACCATTTGGCTCTAAAATCTACATTAGAAGAGCATTAATTAAAGGCAGACACATTGCAATGGAGACAGTGTTAAAATTATGCTTGAAGGTACAATGTAATTAATTTTGTACAAGAGAAACATAAAAGAGAGAATGAAACTGGAGGAAATAGCATCACAACCCACAAAATGATAATGAGAACTACAATTGTAGATCAGCGAAAATATGGAAAGACATATGGAGTAATTAGACCTGAGGGGGGGACGGGGAATCACAACAAAGGGTCACCTGCTAAGTGCTCAGGAGTTCGACGGAGAACACGTGTCTCCTGTCACCACGCACGTTTTCCTGTGGACAGGAGGGCTTGCACTAAGCCTGTGGCAGGTGGATGAAGAAGAGGGTTATGATGCGAATTTGCTAACAGCCTGGACAATGGCATTGGAGACGACTTGACTTAGAAGCAGTCCTCCTAATGAAATTATGAAGCACAGAAGAAGAACACAGATGAAGTCTGCCTTCCGCCCAAGATGCGGCTGGAGCTCCTGTGATGCAATGGGGCTCATTATGCCCAGAGACGTCCACACTACAAGGATGGTTATTAGGGCAAACTCGATTTACACAGTCCAGAATGGTTCATTTGAATTTACTGCATCTGTATTTCAGTGGTGCCCTAGAGTATTGTGACTGAAAGTTACAGAAACCTCATGAAATGGAGTCTAGTAAAAAAGAGAATGAATTTATACAAAACACTCCTCCTGTGGGAATTCATCCCATGACCCTAAATCACCATGATCATGACACGAATCACTTGATAAGATAGCTAACAGGGACCAAAGGAGCCAAGACAGCCCCCTTTGGAACAAGTGTGGACCAGCTGGCTTTTGCTTTTTGTCACATGGTTTTACTGAGCTAGCATCCATGTTAGACTCTCTCATGGTTCATCTTCCACGGGGAAAGGAAAACTAAAGATATGCACTAACTGAGTTGCGAGACCACTAACGTTGGGAATCCTCACCATGCCGCATGGCACACAGTGTCTCCTTTGGTGGAGGAGAGAAGAAGCCTGGGATGTGGCGGGCACAGGGTGGCAGCACCAGGGACCTGACCATTTTGGGGAGACAGCAGTGCTCACCTGTGTGAGTGCCCTATGGTTGTGTTAGCAGATCTCCACAGGCTGATCATGCTTAAGACAGCACCCACCGATTACATCACACTCTCCGTGGGTCTGGGGTCCAGGCACAGCTTGGCTCAGCTGGTCTCTGCTCGGGTCTCACAAGGTGGAAACCAAGGCGTGGGCTGGGCTCTCACCTGGAGGCCCAGGTGCAGTCAGATAGCAGCCGGAACCCAGCTCTGCTCACACCCCTGCATGGTGAGGGCCTGGGGAGTCCTTGTGACACAGATCTCCCCCACCTTCCAGGGACACACCCCTCACTTCATTCTGAGCCCCCAGCACTGTCACCCCCGTACGCCCACCAGCAATGCACACACAATGACGTAAGCATTTTCTAAGATGATTTAGGACTTCTCCAACCATATGCTCTCAAAACTCTTCCTTCTACACAGCTGAACTTGAAAAGATCAATTTAAAAAGCAGAACACGTGACCCTTGGGCCTAAAGGGGCTGATACTCTCCCCTTTGCTGAGCAAGGAGTGGGTGCGGAAGACTGGAGGGTGAAGGATGTGCAGCCCCTGCCCTCGGGAAGACCAGCTCCCCATGACGGAGAGGAAGAGAAACAAGCGGCCAACGTGTGATTGGGCAGAATACATGACAGGGAAGATTCAGGGGATCCCGGGACCTTGAAAATGGCCGCCTGACCCAGGCAGGTGGGTGGAGGGGTGGGTGGGGAAAGCCCAGGGAAAGGAGGTGACAGAGAAACCAAGACCTGAGAATCAAGATTCAGGTGAGGGGAAGGGATGGGGGAAGACAGGGTGCACACACAGTGGAAGGAAGGGCCCAGCAGCAGGTGACCAGGGAAGATAACCAGGTGGGATGGACTCTGGAGAAGGGGAGAGTGGATGACAGACAGCTCAGAGAGTTCAGGGGGATCTGCACCATCTGGGGCCCCGTTGAGCACCCTGAACAGGTGGGCCTTGATTCTGAAGGTCATGGACACTAGCTGAAACATAGCATTGGGCAGATTTGTGTGGAAATGTAAAATAAAACCCACCAGTCTCCTTCTCTCTCCCCTTGTCCCAGTAGCAAACCACTCTGGGGTTGCTTGGGCCCCTTCTCCAAAGCTCCAGCCAACCAAAGACGTGCCTGCTGCTCACCAGGGGGCCAGGAGGTTGAGGGGTGCCCATCCTAGAGCCCTGCAGCTGCACATACGACAGGAGTGTAGCCTCCTTGACCCTCCATCCAAGTGCCGCTTTGGCCGTCCCAAAAAGTATTCAGCTGAGACTCCAGGGCAGGAACACAAGTCTTGTCTCTCTAGTCAAGGTTACGGTTTCGTTCTTGGCCCTGTTTCCTGTCTCATCATCACTGTTTGCTGCCAGACTAAGGGATGTTCCCACTGACCTTGTTCAGGAGGACTTCTCTTGCTTGGAACCTCCTGCCTGACAAGTGGGCAAATGTCAGTCTGGTCCCCTGGGACTTTTGTGAATTCACCTTGCCAGAGTCCATTCAAGCCACCATAGGATTTCTCAACAGTCATGTTAATTTGAAATGTAAGCAGTCCTCTTCTTTGATGCCAATCTTTTGTCAGAGCAGAAGATCCGCAATAAAAAATGATGGGAGTGGCTTTATATGTGATGTGTGTGGGTGCGGGGTTCACTTAATTTTTGTTTTCCCAGCTGGAATCTCTCAGCTACTTCCATGCATTGAAATCTACTTCTGGATGTTTGGTCTGTCATTCCCGCAAACAGAGCAGGTACCGAGCTGAAGAATCAATTCGGAAATTAAGATCTGGGCGCTGGATGTCATTGTGCTGGCCCTATATCAAAGTTCTCCTTCTTCTGCAATGAATTTCTAACGCCAAGCTAGAAGTTGCTGAAGGTCTGCAAATGGCATTCTTTAGCTTTTAACTTTCACATAAAACAGAATAAAAGATTATCGCATGTCCAAAAAAAGATCTGGCTACTGCTTGTAATAAATTCCCGTGCTTGCTCCAGACGCAGAATTGGACGGCATGTTGTCAACTCATTCATTCTTCATGGAGCCCGTTTCTATCCGGGCTGCAGGCATTAAAAAAAGATGTCAGATATGTATACATCATATTTCTCTCTATTTATACATATGCACACCCCCAGATACATCTAAATACATTCCCACAGACACGCACATACACATACACGTATTTTCTCCATCCCAACCAACTCCTCTCTCAGTGATATCTATTCTACCGTAGACGTTGCCAGTGAAATATTTCCAGGTATGATCCAGAGTGAATCTTTTGGGTCATCTTATCTCTTTCATCTGGTCCTGAATAATTTCTTTAATAGGGAACCCATTGTCTCCTGAGACAGACCATTTGATTGTTAGTGATCTCTATCAGAAATTCCTTTCTTACTTTGAGAAAATGTCTGTTTTTCTCTAATTTCCGCCTGTACAAGGGTGCGTGGAGCAAGTATGCCTATCTAACTGGCAATTATATGTAAGAGACTGAATGACAGAGTTCTGAAATGAGGGTAAACATTTGAAAATCATCGGCTTATCCGCAAAAATTCTAACTTTAAGAGAAAAAAGAGTCACAAAGAGTATCCTGTGCAGTGTGAAAGACAGAAGATGAAACACTAGAAAAGATCTGCCTCTGAGGGTCCACTGAAGAAAGTGCAATAAGCCAAGTAGACTGTCCCACTGAAACAAGATGGCACACTCAATGGGACAGTTGAAGAGAGTTGCCGAAGGGACATTTACAAAGATGTGGGCAAGTGAAGGGGAAGCCTCAAGAGATGGGGAATCACCACCAGGGAAGTTGGCAAACAGTGGGGGACATGTCCTGGGACAAGGCAGAGGTAGGGATGGAGAAGACTCTGCCCAGCAAGAGCCTTTGTCTTTGATCATGAAAGACACTACTGTGGCCTGGACTGAAGGGAACCAGAGGGATAATATCCACTCTCTGACCTACTCATCCCCCACTGGCTATACCCACCAGGAAGCAAGGAAGCCCGGTTGCTACAGCCCATGGGAGTCAGCACCTGAGGTACTAGCAGGGTGGAAGAGAGATCACGTAAGAGCTGGGGTAGGAGCAGACCAAGGAAAACACAGACACATGATCGTAAAGGGATTGATGGAGAAAATACTTTAAGGTAAATGCCCATGTGAAGAAATACACAGAATATTCTAGAATATTCTAGGTTTACTGAGATCCCTGGGAGTCAGCCACAATTTGATAAGGAAGTCACTTTAGAAACTAATATTTTTAAGTGCCCACTATGTGCCAGTTACTTTGGGGATATGGCAGTGATAAAGAGGTGTGCGTTCCCACAGTGGGTGTCAGCCACAAATTAATGCCCTAAACCAACAAGTATGATGACAGAGGGCAGAGGCCACCGGAGAAAACAGCTGGGGACAGAGAGCTCCATTACACAAAGCCCAGTTTGGCTTTATTTGTAGGCTATTAAAACCGGTATCTGGAAACCAGCACTCAATGATCACACAACACAGCATTCAAGGAAGAAAGAACAGCTAATACAAAGGCTCCTGTAAGTAAATAATCTCGGGACATCTGGGAGCAAGAAAAATATCAGTGCATTCACCACTGTGTGGACATCAGGCAGAACATTAAGTTATGGGATGGGAAAGGTGAGTAGGAACAGATTAGGTAGGACTCTGGACACCAGACAAGGGACCTGGGTCCTCCCTGCTCTGAGTAACCAGGGGAGGGCTTCAGGCAGCAGAGTGTCATGATTTGACACAAGTTTTTAAAAGATCATTCTATGGGTGTGTGGGTGGCTCACTCAGTTGAGAATCCAACTCTTGATCTCAGCTCAGGTCACGATCTCACATTTCATGAGTCAGAGCCCCATATGGGGCTCTGAGCTGGTGGTATGGAACCTGCTTGGGATCCTCTCTCTCCCTCTCTCTCTCTGCCCCTCCCCTGCTTATGCACTCTCTCTCTCAAAATAAAAAAAAAAGTACAAAAAAAAAGATCATTCTAGCTGGCATGTGGACAAAACAGAAAGCAAGGAGATGGTTGATAAGGCTATTTCAAGAACTGAGCAAAAGATTATGGTAGCCTGGGGTCCCAGTCCTCTGGGTGGTGAAGACAGACAAGGTGGGGGTTGAAATGAGCCTGGGGAGTGATGCCAGTATGGATCGTTGATGAAATGTGGGCACTGTTAGGTTAGCGTAAGGCCGTCTGTAGAAATATGATGTGAGCGCTGTATGTAGATTTGTAAATGTAAATATCTAATACCTTGTAATAATTTATTTAGTCCACCATAGCCAAAATATTACCAGTCTAATATAAATATGCAACCAATATAAAAACTATTAATGAAATATTTTACATCCTTATCTTTTTGAAATGAAGTCTTTGAAATTCAGTGAGCATTTTAAGTTTACAGTGAATTGTGGGTCAGATTAGCTACCTTGCAAGGGCTGAGGCCACACATGGCCAGTGGCTGCTCTATGGGATGGCTCAGGGCTTGAGCGAGTGAGTGAATGCAGGTGCCGATTGCCAAGATGATAAAGACCGGGGTGGGGGTGAGCTGTGAAACCCCTCAGAAACACAAAGGGAGATGCCAAGCACAGAGTGGGGTGCACGAACCCAACGGTCCAGGGGAGACCCAGCCGACAGTTGTCCGAGTGTGGATGATACATAAAGCCATGAGATTGGACAGAAGGTACAAGAACGTACCCGGAGGAGGACACGTAGGATTGAGCTCTGGGAAAGTTCGACATTAAAAGCAGGGTTTTCACCCCCTTCCTCAGCGCCGTTGTTATTTGGGCTGAATATGTATTTGTGTGTATGTGGGGGGGGGGGGGCGGTCCTGTGCCCTGCAGGATGTTTGCCACCATCCCTGGCCTCTCCGTCCCCAACAACAGGCCTCTCCATGACTTCCACTCCAAGATGTGACAACCAAATCAAATATGTCCCAGACCTTGCTACGTGCCCCCTGGGGGAAATCTGCCCCTGGTTTAGCAACTTACATGTGGACAGAGGAGGAGAAGCCAGTGAGATGGGAAGGGTGGGTAGGAGGGCTGGCGCAGAGAGGGGACCATGTGTGTAGGGAAGGCGGTGTACATGATGGATCCCTTGGGGAGGGGGGCAGTTTAGCTTCCAGATGTGACTATGAAACAGGCAAAATTAACTTGAATGATGCATTTTATTTAACCCAGTATGCAGGGATGCCGGGCATCGGGCGATGAGTCTGATAATCCCTTGGAGGACGCTGGGCTGCGAGGTCAGTGAACGACTCTTTGATAAAAGAGGAATAAAACGGAGCAGAAATGTCTCCAGTGGTGAGGACGTGCCCGCACGGTTCTCTGCTCATGCGCCTCTGTCCTCGGTGGGCAAAGAGGCACCAGAGAAAAACATTCCTGATCAAAAACCTCAAATTACAGAAACACATAGAGAAGGGATTAATATTTTTCGAAAACACGATGTCATATTTATTCCACTTTCTGTGACTTATTAAATCCCCTGCTACAGTAATTATAGCCATGTATTGTTAGAGAGGTATAAACACTGGAGGAACGCATTACTGTCGGAGATGATTATTAAAACTACAAAATTTTGCCTACAGACGAACACAGGCAGAGAAGAAAATTATTAAAACTCATTTCCAGGAGCCTGCGTGTGTCCTTGGGCTGGGTTCCAAGACAGAGCAGGAAACTGATACTCGGATAATTTTCATTGACAGCACTTTTATTAACAGCATATCTTGTCTCCACCAATTAATCTTCGCAAGGTTTTACTCCTTCTTCTGAATGCGGGTTGGGTTTTGATTGTCTGCTTCTTGCGACACTTGCCACGAATGCACGAACATGTTTCTTAATCGGTTCTGCATGGTGTGTCCCTCCACAGAAACGGACTGAACTCCCAAGAGGGCAAAATAGTCCACCACGCAAACGAAGGGTTGGGAGAGAAAATGCATTATTCCCACAGTAATAATGTAGTAACATGGCAGTCCCTCCCTCCGTCTGTCTCCTTGTCTCTCTCTCTCTCTGTCTCTTTCCTCCTTGTCTCTCTCTCTCTGTCTCTTTCCTCTCAATGAAGACATTTCTAGGGAACGTCTAGGGACCTCTTACAAGCCCTTAGCAACCAACACCCTCTTTCCAGATCTGCTTATCCCACCAGGAAGAGGGACTGATGGCCATAGAGATGCGGACTTCCACCAGCACTGGGTTGGCCAGGGAGAAAGAGTCCTACTTTCAGGAAATCGAAGCGTCTGCAAGCTGAGCATCTCAGACGAGTGCATTCATCCAGGACAAGAGGGAGAAATAAAAAATGCTTTGCTTAATAAATGCAGTCTTCGGCCAAGTGAGACCTATCTTCTAGCCCAGAAAATTCCTGAGCCAAGAGTTAGGATTTTGCTGACTGCTCACCAAATGGCAGAGACTTCCTCTGGATTACTCATTTGTGCATTTTGGGTGCAGGTGGAATCTTGCTGAAGTTCCTGCCCACTTAAGAGTGAGTTCCTAAAACAATGGTACTTGAAATACGCACAGGGAAATGAAGATCTGTTAAATGTGCAGTTTCTCTGGTCCAGCCAGAGCCTTACTGAGCAGGAAGCGGGGAAGGAGGGGCTGGGAGTCAGGCAGGAGCATCAGGTTCCTGCGACCACACAGATCTGAAGCACACCGGGGCAGGTCAGAAATCTAGTAATATTCAAAGCTGATGACAACATTTCTGGCTAAGAGTAGTCTTGGTTATTTCAAGCAAAGATTTTGCATCCCTCAATGCGAAGCCAGGCCTTTTAGGTAAATTCTCTATGAAAAGAGGCTGGGCACACCTATTTGAAAATACGTTAATCACTACTTTTAACATGCAGTGCCAGCCAGAACCAGGAGCCACTGGGGCGTGATTGTTGCTCCCAGGACAGGAAATAAGTTGGCAGCCCCAACCCCATTTATTCAGTGGATTTAAAATGCCAGACAAGGGCTCCCTGCTTCAAATAAGAAACGTTAATACAACTGGCTCATCCCTCCACCTGGACTGTTTACAGAAAGCAGATTTTGAAGAATGGTTCCTGTTTGAAGGACTTCTCTAGGGAATGGCTGTTGTCCCAAGAATTATATTTCCAAATTAAAGACAGGTTTTTTTTCCCTCCTCTGCCTCATTTCTGGATAGCTGAGAGACACGGAGAAGCTAGAGATTATCATGCTCTATCAGCTTAACAGCCAAAATAATACTTTACTTATGTGGTTGTACATCAGGCTTTTAAATATGATGGCACGTCTAATAGAAATGAATAATGAATGATGTGTTTGCTTTAGTGCTGTTGATCAATTTATTTTCTGGGTTAATGGCTCGGTGATTGGTAGGGAAAGAAAATGTTAGGAGGCTGGAAGGCAGCTATTTAGATGGGTGAGGCACATGTAACTGTGGAGAGTGGCCGAGGAAACTCTCCATCCATCCCCATGACTTTAGTCCCAGAAACAAACAAACAAACAAGAATACTGAAGTGAAAAAGAGTTTGTATAATACACATAAATAACTGTTTGGGAGTCTCAGAAAATAGAATGCTTCTTAAAAATTTTTTTTTCTTTTTACTTAGAAATTAAAAAGTACCTTTTTCTTTAGGCAATTTAATTCTAATATTGTGATAAATTATTGCGTGTTTTAGGGGTGATTTAATCTGTATATATCGAATTACTGTACACATGTCAATAAGTTATTTTGTAAGGGCTACCTGTAAATTAGAAATACATGTGTGTATGGGGCACCTGGGTGGCTCAGTCGGTTGAGCGTCTGATATCGGCTCAGGTCATGATCTCGAAGTTTGTGAGTTTGAGCCCTGCGTTGGGCTCTGTGCTGACAGCTCGGAGTCTGGAGCCTGCTTTAGATTCTGTGTCTCCCTCTCTCTCTGCCCCTAACCCAGTCGCCTTCTGTCTCTGTCTCTCTCAAAAATAAATAAACATTTTTAAAAATTTAGAAATACGTGTGTGTGCGTGTGTGTGCGTGTGTGTGTGTGTGTGTGTGTGTGTGTGTGTGTGTGTGTGTGTAGGCATATGGATTTGGAGATCTATGCCCATTTATTCAACTTAACTCGAATTTCAGGACTAAGATTCATGCTCAGGCAACATACTCATGGAAAGACAACACATTTTTTAAGACATAAAATTCTTCTTGAATTAAAGATTTTTTTTTAACAAGGACAAATAGAAGCAAAAAGATTATTGTAACTAGAACTTTGATTCACTAATTTTCCAATCACTGTTTTCCCAATGAACATTATCTCCCTTTGCTAGTAGCCAAAAACACCTTCCATTTCTGGAAAATCAAGGCAAAAGTACATGATAGGCTACATTTGGAGACACAAGAAAATGTCTCCTAATTTTAACAATCAAAAAGGGAAGAAGGACTTCCACTATGGTCCAGATAGAATCATAGGCACTGGACTTCCCTTCCCTTCCTGAACAGCTAGCAACAAGATAAGACACAGGACACAACACTGGTCTGCCTGTGGCCACCGGGAGGTGCAGGACAGTGACCTCTAGAAACCAGCAGGTTCCCATCTCACTGCCTGGGAAGATTTTCCACCACAGTGAAAGGAGGGCAGTTAAACAGAACCTAGTGGTCTCACTGGATTGAGGCTACTGACCTCAGGGTTTACAGATGTAATGGGGTCGAAATTTGTGAGGCAAAGTTCTGGAAAGAGAGGGGAAAAGAGAGACAGTGCGTACATGAGCTCACAAGCTCTGGGGACTCTTGGAGGATGCCCTCAAGACTCAGTCCTGTGGTGTGGTATGTGAGGAGGTTGCTGGTGCCCCAGGAAGGACCCCCAGAAAGGTGTGACAGTCACTGGAGCTCACTCACGGCCAGAAATAGTTTGTCTCCCCTCACACAGTGTGGAGGAATCTCCTGATCATGCCCAAGCAGTGGCAGAGATTATCCCTGGGCTTCAGTTTGCTCTGCCCTCGCCAGAGCAACACCTAAAACAAGGGGGTTGATGTTGATTCCAAGTGAGTTAACTTTGTGCCACAGGAAAGCCAGATAATATTTAAAGAAATACAGACAATACTTTACAGACAAAAAAATATACAGTCCACAATGTCTGGCATTCAATCAAAAATTATCAAGCATATAAAGAAACAGGAAAATATGCCCATCGGAAAGAAAGAATGAGGGAGAAGAAGGAAGGAAGGGAGGAAGGAAGGAAGGAGAAAAAGAAAGGAAGGAAGGAAGGGGGGAAGGAAGGAAGAGGGAAGGAAGGAAGGAGAAAAAGAAAGGAAGGAAGGAAGGGGGAAGGAGGGAAGGGGGGAAGGGAGGAAGGAAGGAAGGGGGAAGGGGGTAAGGGAGGAAGGGGGGAAGGGGGGAAGGGAGGAAGGAAGGAAGGGGGAAGGAAGGAAGGAAGGAAGGAAGGAAGGAAGAAGGGGGAAAGGGGGACAGAAGGAAGGAAGGAAGGGGGAAGGGGGGATGGAGGGGAGGAAGGAAGGAAGTCAGGAAGGAAGGGGGGAAGGGGGAAGGGGGAAGGAAGGAAGGGGGGAAGGGGGAAGGGGGGAAGGAAGGAAGGGGGGAAGGGAGGAAGGAAGGAAGGAAGGAAGGAAGGAAGGAAGGAAGGAAGAAAGGAAGGAAGGGAGGGAGGGAGGGAGGGAGGAAAGAAAGGAGGGGAGGGAAGGAGGGAGGAAGGAAGGAGACAAAGTAATCAACAGAAACAGACTGAGGAGGGACACAGGTGACAGGTTGGTAGACAAGGATCCAACAAAAACTAGGGGGATGCAAAGCAAAGACACCAGAGTCACAAGACATGTTAAAGAAATCCTCACGTGGGAGTAAAATGAGACCAGGTGGCAATGTTGGTGTAGACAAAGGAATGAAAAGCGCCTTGTGTGAGCAAATGTCATCGACTTTATATTATCATTTAATCTTTTTAAAAGATATATGTTTAACTGAACGTAATAACAGCGCCATCTAGGATTTAAACACACGTAAAACGAAAGAGTTTCAAGAGCGGCAGGAAGGCTGGCGGGTGGACTGGGACACACAGCAGAATCATGTCACTGTTTCACACCTGAGATGGTCTAACTGCTGTGTAAACGCAGATGATGGTCAGTTCACAACTGTGTACTATGAGCCCTAGAGAAATCAATCATTGTTTAGAAAACACACATAGAGCATAAGCTAATTAAGAAGATAAAGCTCAATCATAAAACCAATCAGTTAACACAAAATAAGGCAGGAAAAGAAGGAAAACAGAAGATAAAGTTGATCGATTTTTTCAACAAACAGCCCTGGAAGAAAAGAAAACAGAAAAAGAATCCCAAACTTGACCTCATGCCACACATAAAATTTAATGCAGAATAAAGCATAGATTGAAATAGATCAGCTAAAACTATAAGACTTAGAGATGAAAAAGAATACATAGAAGAAAAGTGTACTTACCTTGGCTGATGCAAAGATTTTCTTCAACTGGACACACAAAAAGCACACAATATAAAATAAATACTTGATAATTTGGACCTCAACAAAATTTAAAACTTTTGCTCCCTACAAGCCACTGTGAAAAAAAATCAAAATGCAAGCTGGAGACCAGAAAAAAGAAATTGAAATGACTTGTGTCCGGAATATATAAAGAATACTTAAAATGGAATAATAAGATGACAGCCCACTTTTTTTTTAATGAGCAAAAGCTTGACCACACAGTTCAACAAAGACAGTGGCGAATGAGCGCATGGAGACAACGTGACATCATTAGTCATCAGGGAACGGCAGCCTAAAACCGCTACGTACCATCACCCCAGAATGGTGGAAATGGAAAGCACTGGAAGGAGGAGAACAGGAACTGCTGGGGGGAAGTAAAATGGACAACCGGTGTGGAGAGCATTCTGACCGCGTCTTACAAACAAGCACATACCCTGCGATCCAACACTTCTACTTACGGTGACTTATTGGAGAAATGGAGCCATGCCCGCACGCAAAGGCTTGTGTGCAAATGTTCATAGAGACTTCCGGTAAGAGCCCCAAGTGGGCGGTGAATGGATTAACAAACTGAGGTCCCACCGTACAACTGGCTACTTCTCAGGGACAAAACAGAACCTGCACTACTGAGATCAGAGCGTCGTGGATGAATCTGAAAACGCTGAGTGAAAGTAGCCAGGCATAAAGGGTTATACACTATTTGATTCTTTTCATATGAAATCCTTGGAACAGGCAACGCTATGGTGATAAAAACGGATCTGTGGCTGCCAGGGACCAGGGGGCCGAGGAAAGGATTGTCAGGGAGCCTCCGGAGGTGACATGACCTGTGGCGTGACCATGGCAATGGTTACTCGGCTGTACTCGTGTTAAACTCATTGAATTGTAGCTTACACTTGGTGCATTTCCCTGTATATAAATAATAGCTCTATAAAGCTGACTACGGTAAATGTGGCAGGGAGGAAGGCGATGAAGGAAAGGTAATGACAGAAGGAGACTGAAGTCATGGCTGCCTTCGTTGTCAGAGAGGCAAACTCTGATTAGGAGCACAGAAGCTTCATTATGTTTCCAGCACTTGAGCGAAGCCAGCCCATTAGTCTGTGCTCTCTGTGAGCTGAAGAATGGTTGAAAATGGCCTTAATGATCATGGAAGAGATAAGAGTCGATGTCCTGCACCCTGCCCGCTCAGTAAATGCTATGGATGATGGAAGAAAGCGAGGAAGGAAGGAAGACAAGAGGACGCACTTAGAGCTCACGATTGTCAGTGTTTACTCTGGGCTCCCCTCCACAAGGCTTTGAGGGGACAGCAGAGATCAAGACACATGCCCCGAAGACGAGTCTGGTGCAGGAAACCAACTATCTATGGATAATCCTCCAAATAATTTTTAGAATTCCAACTGTGTCAATTGTACTGGAAAAGGGAATCACGTTGTAAGGGCTTTCGGGGATGTGGATCGTTTATGACGACGCTTGAAGACTCAGGTGAAAACAAGGAGGGAAATTATCCAAAGCAAAGGGAACAGCAGGTGCAAAGTCCCTGAGACAGGAATGACCACAAGGTTCTCGAGAATCCCAAGAGTCTGGGGTGCCTGGAGCTGAGAGAGCAATGGGGCAGATGGTGAGAAGTTAGGAGAGACCTGTAGTTCTCAATTTCTGCTGCATGCAACAATCACACAAGCAGCTTTTCAAACAATATTTAAGCCTGGGCCCCATTTCAACTAAAGAATCAGAATCTCCTTATTTAAAATAAAAGGCAAGAAAAAAGGAAAGAAAAGAAATCCTTTTCGATCGCCTCTAATTAGCAACCAGGGCTGAGAACATCTAATTATGGTAGTAGATCCGTAGTTGAATGACGGACGATACGCAGACAGAAACACCTGAGCCAGTTCACACCTTGAGCCAACGTCTCCACACGCGGATCTGAATACAGATTCAGAAATGTACTTCGAACCGTTGCTCTGCATCAATCCCAAACAATTCCCCCAAGGTTGGGAGGAATATGTCACAGAAATGAAAGCCAGGAGCATAAATCCTTCCAGAAGGGCTAGGAGGGAAGGATCCAGCTGGGCACAAATGTGTTGCCTTAGAGAATTTGTCTTTTCTGTTTCATCACAGATGATCTTTCTTCAACTCCAACTCCAGAGGCTTCTTTCTGGTCACATTCACCCCCTTGTGAACTTCTGTGCTAAGAGCAGGTGCAGACATGTGGAGACTGCCCTGGTCTGCCCCACCGAGCCAGCAGGAGTGACAACGGACACATCCATCCTTTATCAAGATGCACAAGAGTAGGGTTGGGACCACGCACCCATCAAGTGCCCACCTGTAAAACAAATTTCTGTCCTCTCACTGAACCCTACTGATAGGTTGCTTGCTTATGCTTGAACAGATGCCTTTCCTTTCAACCGACTGAGCCCCCGACACACACACACACACACACACACACACACACACACACACACACACAGAATGGAGGAGAGGGCTCTCTTTCTCAGACTGAACTCGCTCAAGGAAGGGCAGGCTTTGCCAAGTTGCCCTGCAGGTAAGCTCTTAGGTCACATTTCCCAGCTAAGGCCAGGAATGGTGTTTCAAAGGAAATCAGAAGGTAAACATCATTAACAAGTTTGTAGCGTATTTGAAATCACAAAGATGGCCAGGCCACCTGTCTTCAACCTGCCAGCTCCTATTAAACCATCAAAGGCTTATTTGTGTTTCTTTGATGTGGGTTGCAAGCAAAATCCTACAAATGATGGTAGATTAAATGTTATGAATGGACCCAAAAGGCACAGCTGGAAACGTACCAATTCTCCATCTTGGGATCAAACTCTGTCTCCAATTAAATATCAGCCGCTTACAGTTTTAGCTAAGGCACAGATACTCTATAAATCGGGCAATCTATTTGAAGGGCAATGAGCAATATTTTTATGTTTATCAAAATTTATAGTACACATGCCTAGGTTTCTGCTTCGGGCCACAGTGGAGTAACTTGTAGCAGACAATAGCACCGCTGAGAACAAGAACGAGACATGGAGAAAACAACCCAAGAATCCTGTTTGGAAGCATTAAGTGCTGCCATGGCATCGAGTGGGGCCACCCCCACCAAGCTGGTATTAGTATTTCCAGTCCCCTGCTGTGTGGACAGGGTGGGGAGGGCATGGGGGAGGGAGAAGGATCTGCCGGGAGGCAGTGACACCGGCCAGCACACCTTCCTGCCACCTCATCCAACTGAGGAGATGAAGATTGTAGTGTGGGGCTGCCCGGAGACGAGGGGCTGAGAGCCTCTGGCTAAGGGGGACACTGAGAGACGAACCCGACTCCCTGTGGGTCCGTCCTTGAAGCGTGCAGGATAATGGGCTAAGAAGCCACAGGAGGGCAGAAAAAGCAGGGCATGGTTTTCAGTGAGCTCTAGGGCTAAGAAGAGAAAAAGTTATATGAATTCAGCATCTGTGAAGGAGGAGGACAGCTGGTGAACACCGAGGTTCTCCTCCGGGACCTGCGTGGGGCAGGGCACACAGCAGCACAGGCAAACAGCTAGGCCCATGGCAGAAGCCCACCCACACGTATGCGGTCACGGTGTCACAGCAAGAGTGACCGAGCGCAGAGAAGAGGCGACGGATAGATACACACTGCACCTCGTATGCACGTGGGAAGCGCCATGTGCCCTGGCTTCTAACACACACCAATCACAAACCAAAACCAGGCAGGCTGCAGATCTGAATGTGAGATGCACAGCAGTAAACGTTTTAGAAGGAAGCCTGGCACGTCCTCACTTCTGAGGCAGGACTAATGGTAGCACCTAGAGCAGAGAGTGATTAATTACTTACCCTTAAAATTGACAAAAGACACGTGACAAGAGGGCACAGATAAGACACCAGGAGGGAAAGGTATCTGCAGTACATGTGCCCGGCAAAGGCCTTTGAGCCCGTGTATATGAAGAACTCTCGTAAATCCGTAAGAAAAAGACAGATGTCCCAATTGGGGGGGGGGGGGGTAGGAAAGAGAAGAAAGGAAGGAAGGAAGGAAGGAAGGAAGGAAGGAAGGAAGGAAGGAAGGAAGGAAGAAAAAGAAAGAAAGAAAGAAAGAAAGAAAGAAAGAAAGAAAGAAAGAAAGAAAGAAAGAAAGAAAGAAAGAAAGAGAAAGAAAGAGAAGACTGAACAGTCCTTTGTCACCAAATGGCCGTTACACTCATGAGAAGGTAATCAGTGACATTAATCATGATAAAATGCAAATTCAGCCCAAAACGTGCTGTCACTATGTACTTAGTCAGAGTGGTTGAATTAAATAGACAGAAAACACCAAATACCGGTGAGGATGTGTAGCAACCTCTTGCGGGCTGCTCGTGGGACAGTGACTGTCACAAGCACTCCAGAAGTCTCTTTGGGAGTGTCTACTGAGGCTGAACATGCTGATGATCTACGACCCACCGACGCCTGGGGACCCACCCCAGGGACACGCTCACAGAAGTGTAAGTCACCAGGCTCTGGAAATATGTCAAGAAGGTTTATAGCATTATTTGCAACAGACAAAATACAGACGGAACCCAAATATTCATCAGCAGTGGAATGGATAAACTCTAGTACTATTTATATCTTCAGGAGAACGTACAAGCACTGTCTGTCTCACACACACACACACACACACACACACAGAGGGACAGGTGCCACAAACATAATGTACAGGAGACCACGTGCTGGGTGCTTCCGTCACAGAGTTCATAAACAAGGGAGAGGGGGCTGTGGGGACAGAGGCTAGGGAGGTGGGCCTCGGGGGGCTAACGTCTGGTGCCACACCTGGGGACACCTGCTGTTTTAGTTGTGTGCTCACCTTGCACTGGGTGATAGTCACACAGGTGTGCTCTCTTTGTGTAAAGCCATTGATTTGTACACTTCTTTCTGATTTACACATTTTCTGTAGGATCGTTCCACTTCCATAAAAATCTTATTATAAAAAACACACGTAGCCTGTGGCCCCAAATTCCACTTCTTAGAATTTATCCTGTAGATATACTTACATGGAGTAAAGATACACACATAAGCTGCTGTTTGGGGTTTTTTTTTTTTACAGCCTTGTTTATTATAGCCAACAACTGAAGACAGCTTAATGTGGTTCCATTTAAATAAATTAAGGTGCATCTATACAGTGCAGGATTCTGTGGCTGTGGACAAAATGCAGTTCTATACGGGTCAGTATAAAACAATCACCAAATATGGATTAAATGCAAGAAGCAAGGTGCAAAACAGTGGGCACTGTATCCTCCCATAATGGCTAAACACAAGAGACAGAGGGAGAGCTCTACAGATATCTGAAGAACCACAATAAGCTGGAAAAAATGGTACATTCCAGACTGAGAGACAAGGCACTCTGGTCTGAACTCACAGAGAGGTGAATCTCTTTATATTTTTTGTTCTTTTTGACTTTTCAAATGGGCATACATGGTTTTCCAGTCCCACTCCCGAGGGACACAAACACACACACACACACACACACACACACACACACACACACAAAACCTAATGCAGAGAAAGGACACTGTGAGGAATTCATGATCATACCCTTTGTGCCTTTTGCACTGATGAATTCAAGGCATTTCTCACATTTTAAATTAATTCACGGGCATTAAACATGGTGACATTGTGCTATTTACTGTTAGCAACTGCGTAGTCACAGAAGCCTCCAAAAGCAGCCTGGGAGGAGGCGGGGAGGGAGGCTGCTGGGAACGGAGCTCAGGAGTACAGAGTCACTTACAGACTGGGATCCAGGCAGCTCCTTACAGCCCTGCAGGGATCAATGACCACATTCACAGGGGAAGGTGTGGGCTGTGCTTGCAAACACTCATGCGTCTGTGTGTGTGCAGCCTCAGGGTCCTTTACCAATTGGATCCCACTCTTTGGTGCCATAGGGAATAAATTCAATTGCTTGAGGAGGAATATCGTCGGCAAAGAGGAATTTTGCCTTAAGCCAGTTTGATAATCAGGTTGAAAAACTAGAGGCCAAACACAATACATATATAGCTTATAATGTTTTTAACCTATTTCACAAAACGAAACTAAGCTGGAAAGGAACAGGGAATAAATCGAAGCATAACGTGAACTTGAAAGGCAGCAGTGGAAAGGACTCGTGAGTGCAGGCAGGCTAGGAGGGACAAGGGACCCGGGGACAGAAATGAAAACGAAAGTGGTTCTCCACAGGCCGGAGCTGGAATGTCTTGAGATCTATTTTACACAGGGCAGCACAGGTAAAAGCCACTGGCATATAACGCAGTACGTACTAGGTGCTCAGGAAAGATTCACTGAATCTGCATCTGTGTGAAATGCCCAGGAATGGTGCTGCTCTGCTATACCCAAGGGCTGCTTCAAACACTGGATCAAAACTGAGATCGGGTCACAGATACAGAGAAGTGTTCGTGTGTGTATGATTCATATACGATGTGTAATGTGTATACTGCATAAATGTACATAATATATATGCCTGTGTGTGTGTGTGTATATATATACAATGCATATAATGTAGGATTTATATAATGTTACATATATTTGTATGTATTTATACGTAAAGAGACTCAGAACTGGACAGAAGTTAAAGCAGAAAAGAGAGGTTTTCTTCAAAAAAAAAAATATTGCAACAAAGGAAGAGAGACATCAACACAGAGCTGGGTTCAACTCTGAACACAACCAGAACAATTGGGGATTCATCACGAAGGGGCAAGCTGGGGAAGGGGGCATGCGGGCACCAGTGGGTGGACAGTTCCTAGGAGGAGAAATCAAGGGTGAGACGGATTCCGGCCAAGCCCACCTTTCTCGCTGAAAGCAGGCCGGGGTGAGGGGCAGATATCCCTGGGGTGAGAGTGGAAATGAGGAGCTTGTCAGGTATTGCAGGTGGGGGATTTTCACCTCACTGACTCACCAATCCATGCCGACACTGGATTCTACATGGGTGGGCCTTTTGGGGGAGTGGGGTCAGGGAAATCTGACGAAAATGTGATCAGGCAAAGAATGTTAGTTTCAAGGATATCCTTTGAAGCGCTGCTTATAATAAAAATACTTTCCAACAATCCACCAGGGGATGGACCCAGAAAACAACTGCACTTGTGACTGTGTCCATGCTACAGGGTACAAAGCAGCTGCTGTCAAAAATAAGCCTGTTCTGGGGGCGCCTGGGTGGCTCAGTCGGTTGGGCGTCTGACTTCAGCTCAGGTCATGATCTCATGATTCGTGAGTTTGAGCCCCACATCGGGCTCTGTGTCAGTTCGGAGCCTGGAGCCTGCTTTGGATTGATTCTGTGTCTCCCTCTCTCTCTGCCCCTCCCCTGCTCATGCTCTGTCTCTCTCTGTCTCAAAAATAAATAAACATTAAGAAAAAAATAAGCCAGTTCTACACACTGAGGTGGAAAGATTTCTGAAATACAGTCACCGAGCTGCAGACCTATTTATATTTAACACACACACACGCGCGCACACACACATACACACACACACACACACACACACACACACACACACACACACACAAAGACTCTGTACTTCTACAAGCCCATGTGTATTTTATGAATGCATACAGAAAGGTCTGGAAGGATCAGTAAGTCAGCAGCAATGAGGGAGCAGGGAGCAGGTCTGTCTGTGATGATCAAGGGGGACTTTATTCTTTTGTGTGAGGTCTGATAGTTTTAACAAAGAGAACCTGTTTATGCGATACTTGTATATATGTTTTTTATTTAGTGAAGCAATTGATAAGAGACCACCTTGAAAATTGTACTGTAGTATTTAAATACGATGATAGCATTAGGTGCATGGATCAGGAGCACCGTGCGTCTAGAGCTATGTAATCCACGGTGATTTATGAGCATCTGGAATGATGTTCATTCATTCACTCATTCATTCATTCATCCATTCATTCTACAAATATTCTTTGCATCAGGCAATATGGCAGCTTGAGACACAAAATTTACAGGCTGTTGGGGAGAAAAGAAAGACACAGGAAATGAAATTAATAGCTGGGCTTTCTGAGTGTGTAAACATGCAGTGTTCCTGGTGCTTTACGGGGTACCACTCAGTCCTCCCGGTATCCCCGAGGATTCCCACAGTGCAGGTGGGGGCACAGAGGTGGAGAGACTAACGCTGGATGACCAGGCAAGGGACAAAGCCAAGAAATGAAACCAGGGACTCCGATGTCAGAGCCTGCTTCCCCCCCCGGGTCCAGAAATGATGGAAAACAACAGCACTTTACAAAGTGGAAGGCACACTCCCTGAGACTGTGGAAAGAAGCAAGTGGGAAGAGGCTGTGGGGGCTTTAAATTTCATGAACTGGCAAAAAGGATGGAGTGAAAAATCCATACTGGGGAGTGGGCATCTGCAGAAAGTGTAGAAACAGGGAGCTATGTGACACTGAGCCATCTAACCAGGAGAGAGTGTTCTTGTACAGAAACAGTAAGACCTTCATGTCTCCACTTTTGTGTATTCATCCTACAAATATTTGCTGAGTGACTGCTATGCTTTGTCCACTGGGTAGGAACCGAGTATTCGGTCAAGAGAAAAAAGGCATTGCCCCTATCTTCACAGAGCATCTGTGGGTGGGAATGTCAATACACAAGCTAAGTAAAAGTTGTAGTTACAGGGTTCTGGTTCCAGCACTGGAGAGGATATCCGAAATGTCTCTGCTATTGTTGTTTAGAAATGTTGATAAAACTAATAAGCATTATTTTCAAGACACAGCCCAGAGAGCTGGAAAGAACAAATGCCTTTGGGATTGAGACCTTCACAAAACGTGGACCCTCTACAAACCTCACCCTTAGTGAAAGGACCGTACAGAAAGGCATCATCTGCCCTGAACACTACAGGAGCTCATCTGTTTCTGCCTGGACCCCGCCTTGGAAGGAAAAATTAAAGGTCTCCCCTGAGAATTGACCATCACAGCCTGAGTCTTAAATGGGTTTGGTGTTTAAAATTTAACTCTCAGATTACCCCCAAGTCTCCAAGCCAAGGATATCATGAAAAAATTGGTCTAAAGCCAACAACAACCCTACACATTCAGCAGAGACAAGCACAAAATTGCTTTGGGGGAAACACACTCCCAATCAAGACACATAGGCTCCTCCAGCTAAACCCCAGTAAACATGGATTCGCAATTCAAGTTAAGAGACTCATGAAAGAAAACCCTCCACCTCCGTGAGCATGAGCAGACCGGACAAACAGCAAGACACGAGCCCAAGCACTGCAAATAATGGAAGAATTCTATTACAAATTGAGTGTGTTCAATGTGACAGGAGGCACGGAGGAGGCAGCAAAGCCGTGAGAACAGAATAAGACGTGGGACAGCAGCGAGGGTAGGTTCCAAAGAGGGCGGGTCATGGCACAGAGTCAGGGAACTGAAGACTCAACCCCCAAGGCTGGTGCTGAAGGAATCGGGGGGCTGGCCGTGGAACCAGTGTCCTGTCCAGAAAGCAGCACAGGGGGGAGAGGAGCTGGAAGAGGTTGAGACTCGGGGATGCACAAAATAGGAAAAACTGGCCCAACATACACTTGCCAAGAATTCCAGAAGGGGAGAAGAGAGGTCCAGGGTGGAGAGCAATATCCCAAAACAATATCCATCAACAATGCACTGCTGATGAAATATAAAGATGGGCACCAAACAGGGTAAGTTTGAAAAATCACATTAACAGCAACTAGAGAAAACAGACCTAACTGGGAACAGGATTCCCAACGGGCAAGGGAGGCCAGAGTGCTGAGAGGTAACCTCCAGCCATCCGTCTCGGATGCCTGAAGGAAAAGAGAGAAAGTCTGCCCAGGAATTTTTCATCGGAGCCTGCATCCCACACGGTCTGAGATCAAACAAAACACAGAAGAGCCTGGGAATAAAGAACCACAGAGAGAGAGAGGACCGAGGGTGCGATGTGATGGGTTGAAGAAGTGGAGAAGGGATGTGATTGAGTCACAGGACAAAATGTGGCCCATCAAGACGAGGTTGTCGGCTGTCGTGTCAGGCTCCTTTGAGAATGAAAAGAACAAGAAAAACCCCCATGGAGGACCACAGCGGCACCTGAGGGCTTCCTTCTGCAAAGGACCATGACCTCTACACCCATTGTGCATTTAAGGCTCTAATTATCTTGCTGAGCAGAGGAGGCAACTGAAGTTTAAGAAAGTTTAAACACTTAATCTAGCTATGGATGGATTTTCACTGGGGCCAGTTGACTCCAGGGCCACTCCGTAATGGTTACGATTCCACCTCCAGAAAGCAGCCCTCCACCCGCAGGGCTCCAAAGGAGAAGAGAAAAATCAGCAGGGGCTGCGCGGGCTCCCTCTGCCCACGGTCCTGGGCCCGGACAGCCAAGGGTTCTCAGCTCCTCGGGGAGCTAAGGACCTAACACAGCTGTGGTCCTCAACACAACTCCGTTGGCTGGGGCATAGACAAGTACCAGGAAGCACAGATAGGTTGTTCTGGGAGTAAAACCCGGCAGCAGGAACCACAACGCTCAAGGCTCAGTGTCCTTGTTCAGCAATTCTGATCCGCAGATGACAATTAGCAATGACACATGGGAAATATCAGGTTTTACCAAGACAGAGTTTAATTGGAACTTAAATAAAGGGTATTTTCATTGTAAGAGAGCAAAACAGGAAATCTTCTACATGTTAAGCAAAGTCCTTATTAGGGGATGCTGGTCAGCGTTATCCGTGGAGGCCGTGAAGTCATTACTGTGGGCAAAGTGGCTCAGGTCAGCACAGGCTTGCTTGGCCAGGACAGGGAAGGCCTGGGAACACGGGCCCAGCCTGAGGGTAATATTCCACATTTGTCCAAGGGCAGAAAATCAGCTGAGAATCTTTGTGTTACAAATCCCAGAAAGACTGCTTCAAACTAGTGAAAACAGTTTCAGAAATTGTTTGATTGTGGTTAAAAACAAACGAAATAGTAGGAATTTGGGGATTTGGGGATTTAAACACTCTATATTTTTAAAACATATCTTCTTGGTTGAAACCTGCCCTGAAGTCCTTAAGGAACAGGCAGGAAACAAATGTGGGAAAAACAAACAAACAAACAAACATGCCCGTCTTGGTGATCTGTCACATCCAGCAGGAGTTGCCGTTGAGAAGGAGAGTAAGCTGGTGTGCGGGGCTGGGTTCCATCCACACTACCAGCTCTCCCGCGGAGGACTCCTCTCTGTGGGTGTATAACAGCCACATCTGCTTTCCGCAGCCTCCGTTGGCCCCCAGCATCTCACGCCCATCCCATGCACCACCCAGTGGGAATTTCAGCAGAATTTCCGTAGTTCCCAAGTCAAAGGGCCACACAATCTGGGAAGGGGTTTAGCCATGTGTGGTGACAAAATGTCCCCAAGAATGCGCTGCTTGGCTTGTTCAGTAAAAGCCACGTGGAGAACACACAGGTTCACTAAAGTCGATGTCATGGTGTGTCGTAAAGAGAAAGGGTTTGGAGTCAGACACCCAGTAAAGAAGGTTGCCCAGTCTTGCTCTCCTCACCCACCAAAATGGGGGCTGGTGAATTTTTCCGGGAAGGCTCAGATAGGTCCTGTGGGCCGAACGGTCTCTGTCATAATGACTCAGCTCTGCCATAGAAAGTGGTCACAGACAACATGTAAGTGAACAGCCTGGCTCTGTTCCCACAAAACCCTTGCCGACGGGCAGTGCAATATGAATTTCATGTCATTTTCACACGTCACCAATTAGGGTTCTTGTTTTGAATTTCCCCATCCATTAAAAAGTGTAAAAACCCTTCTTAGCTTAAAGATCGCACAGAGGGCGGTGGCTGTGACCCGTGGGCCACAGTTTGTCGACCCTTGAGCTAAAATGTGCTCTATGTGCCAGTGGGTCCGTCTTTCTGTACGGCGGCCCTGTCCACAAGCAGGGGCACATAGTAGTTGCTCAGTGAATATTTATTGGCAGGCCCAGTGAGAGAGGGGGAAGAGAATACACCGCAGAGATTGAGGCACGTGCCAGGAAGCAAAGCACAGGGAGGCACAGGTCACCCGTGGAGAGGCAGGGCGAACTCTCTCTTGCCGACGTGGGCTCAGGTGACTCCAGGCTTTACAGCATTGTGCCTGCCCTCCCCCAGCTGGATTTTAAAATGACAGCTCCACCATATACTTATTTTTAGGCCTCCAAATTTCATCAGCCACGTTTGAAAATGCCATCTCTCTTCCTGTCATTAAGCCAAGGCATTATCTATGGACGGCCTACTACGTTCTTGGTGTATTTCCTCAGCACCTATCTGCAGAAGGGGTACACCCGTCAGCTGCCCCGAGTGGGGAGGGAGGGTAAACAAAGTCCCAATAATGTTCTGACCTACATGTGAACGCAGTTTAAGCCTCTCATAAAATGGGCATTATGAAGCTTATGCGGGAAGCACTGAGCAATCTCCTGGTGGGTGCACCTCCTTCCTGCCTTCCCGTCCCCCGATTTTCTGTGACTTCAAGGACATTTAGGTAGTTTGATGCAGGAGGATAAACTGGGACTGGAGCCTTGGAGAGAGATGTAGCACCGAGGCTGCAGAAAGCTGTTGCCACTGACATCATAGAGACCACGTTTTAGGCGGTAACTTCGTGTGAGGAATCCCGCAGTGTATACATGTCCCACCCCGTGCACGGAAACACGGTCGTCAGACCCAGGAGATGGAATTGGGAGTCTTCCTCTCTACAGAACACTTTCCAAGGGGCACCTGTTTGTTTTTAATAGCGGGAAGGGGCGCTAAAGAACAATCCAGAAGGCCTCAGCATAAATGGCAGGTGCTTGTGGGCAACCCTGGAAATGATGCAAATAACAGTCCAGATGTCCCCTTCCGTGTAAGAAGGAGTTGAGAAGTTTCCCCAGAGTGAACCAGTTCACATTTGGATCCTAACATCAGGTTGTCGGCTGCCTGGCGATTGCACCTGCTGGGTATTTCAAACAGGTGCAATCCGTGCCGGTTTAAGTCATAAAGGGCTAAGCGGCGAAGTGAAGGGGGTGCTTTGAGTAAGAGAGACAAGGTCATGAGACTAAAGGGGGTTCCTCTGAAAGGGGTACGAGATGTCAACATGATTTTTATACAAAATATAACGTACATACTTTGTGTACCCTGTCGTGTGCTATCTTTGAACACACAGCGTCGCCTGACTCCACAGAGGAAGCAGAAACAAAGGGAGGGAGAGAAGATCTCAGACCCCATGGATCGGCATCTGTGGGAGCCGAGACAATCTTCCATCTCCAACAGTGAATCCCGCAACTGCTTGAACAGAGATGGTGCGCTGGCAGGTGGTTTGGAAATAAGAGGTTGGCAAAAATAATAGGAAGCACGCTGGCAGGAGAATTAGAAGTAGCTGTGGTTCAGACGTTTGATTGTGAGGAGGACACCTCAACATTCCACCGTCCTCCTCGGTCACCGACTTCTATCCCGAACTTGCATCGTTTGCCAGTCAAAACAAGCTTTTGCCAACAGCCCCACTAACTCAATCACATCTGAGAATCAAGCCTTGTCCGGCCGGCAAGAAAGACGCCAGGGTCAGCCTCTCCTTGGCTCCTGGGCTGCGGGTGTGTGGGGCACAAGAGACTCGGGTGTTTTCCCTTTTCTTCTTATCATAGCTTTCTCTCCAGGAGATGCTCTAGAAACGGAGCCCTTTTTAGTGTTCATGCCTCCAGATGGAGAGGTGTGCTAGGTGCAACTCATGATTGGATAGATTAGCATTTTGGAGCCACTAAATATTTGATTTCTCTTTTTGGGAATGACACTTTAAAGTTCAAATGACGTTCTGAGGACCTGCCCTCAAGCTCACCCTGACACCCGTGGTCCTTCTGCATGTGGAGTGATCCTGGAGCATCGATCTTTCCTTATGCTCTCCCTCTTCCGCTCCCTCCCTCCTCCCCCCTCCTCTGTCCTTCTGCCTTTCTTCTTCTCCTCTCCATTTCTTTTTCTTTCTCTCTTACTACCCTAGCCAAAAATGGCCAGACTAAAGCACTGATTGCCAAAACAAGGATGGATGGACCCTCTGAGCCGGCCAGCAAGCACTGGGTGAAGAGTGCAAGAGTGCTGGCCGGTGGACGCCTCCCACGCGAGACAGAGACCCACAGGCCAATCCAGTCCTGTATCTGAAGAAGAAGAAAGCTAGTTTGTGGAGGCCCAACATGTCACCCAAAGTGCCTCATAGTTTCTACATAACAGGATTCTCAACTTCATAAAAGTGGCATTTGAAGCCGCCAACAAAATTAAAAACACCAGCTCTAAAGCCGAGAACGATCGTGACTCACTGTGCCACAGTGGAGTGGGTCTGGAGAAAAAACAGGAAGTAGAATGGAATTATCGCGGTGTTTTGTGCCATCAGGGTAGATGCCATCCACCTTCTTCATGCAATGTGGTTATCCTGGGATAGCGGGATGCGGGTCCCAACGGTGCCCTTACCATCTCGCGAGCCAGCGCGAGCTCCCCGCAGGTGGATTACGCCGACAGGACACGGCAGCCCCTTCCTCCCCTAGCTGTGCATTTACCCTTGTCCCCCGCACACAACTTCAGATCCCAGCAGATACCAAATGGAATGCCAACATTCCTCAGCAGCTTGTTTGGGGAAAGCCTAGGACTTTTAATCATATTGTCAAAACCCAAATAAGCCAATGTATCAAGTTGTGTCTCCACAGTGTGGCCTAATTACCCGAGAATCATCCCCACCACAAAAAAATAACAGCTTGAAAAAGCACTTTTCTTAATCACATCAAACCCAGTTGGTAGGCTTGCCTTGCTCATTAGAAACCAACAGTTAATAAGAAGAGGTCCCCAGATGATTTAGGGGGAGAAAAAGAAATCTTTCACCGACTTGTTTAAGGTAAAGCTAAGGAAGGCCACTGGAAATCTGGGACCAGGGCTGTGGGAGGAACCATCTTTTGTAGTGGCTGCTAAGGACAGTCAGAGCCGACCCACCGTGGACGGTTTCTCCTGTTCTCCCAGCCCCATTAGGAACAAGCAGGACAATCGACTGTTTCTCCCACACAGTTCTGCTTCTAGCTCCAATATCCGTATACAGGTTTTCTGAGCATTAAATGTAACTGAACCTCACCTAAGACAGGTTTGGGAAAGTCATACAAGTGAATGTGTTTTAAAAATATTTCGTAATGAGGAAATGTTGGGGCACCTGGGTGGCTCAGTCAGTTGAGCGTCTGACTTCGGCTCAGGTCATGATCTCACAGTTTGTGAGTCTGAGCCCCATGTCGGGCTCTGTGCTGACAGCTCAGAGCCTGGAGCCTGCTTTGGATTCTGTGTCTCCCTCTCTCTCTGCCCCCCCCCCCCCCGTTCATGCTCTCTCTCCGTCTCTCTCTCAAAAATAAATAAACATTAAAAAAATTTAAATAGAAATATTTCATAATGGGAGATATATATGATATAATGTTAAATTAAAAAGCAGATTGTAGAGACTGCCCATCAATGGCATAAAAAAATACATTCTTACCCCACAATTTCCTCCAAACCTACTGGAAACAAAAAGAAAATAAAAAAAATAATAGTAAGAGAAAAACAACTACATTATCAATGAAAAAGGAAATGGACCAAAACAAAAACATGACACTTAGCTGCCAAATACTCTGAAATCTGGACAGAGGCCGGGGAAGACAGAGAAAGCTCACAGACTTCCTAAGACGGGGGTCCCCATGAGGGGGGTGGAAATCATCCACCAAAGCCCGCCAGCAAAGACAAGACATCCAGGTAAAACTTGAATCTCAGATAAAAAACAGAAAAACAAAAAACAATGAATATCTTTTTGTATAAATATGTACCAGATATTGTCTGGGACATATTTTCACTAAAAATTGTCTGTTGCTCACTTGATATTCTTGAACTGGTGTCCTGAATTGTACTAAATTGTGTCAGAACAGCAAAAGAAATCCGGCTGACCCATCAGTGAGTTTCGTTTGCTTTGTGCGGTGTTTTCAATTTTCTAACTTACCCTCAATATATGTAAGTAAGGAGATTTCAGTTAAAAATTTAGGTCTTTGTGGGGGACGCCTGAGCAGCTCAGTCGGTTCGGTGCCCGACTCTTGGTTTTGGCTCAGGTCACCATCTCACAGTTTGTGAGTTCGAGCCGGAATCAGCCTCTGTGCTGACAGTACGGGGTCTGCTTGGGATTCTCTCTCCCTCTCTCTCCCTCCCCAACTCAATCACCAACCCCCTCAAAATAAATCAAATAAACATTACAAAAAATTTTTAAAAACTTTAGATTTTTGGTTCCTCCTGACAAATCTGATGATATGCCCACATGGACCCCAATTCCCATCTGGCAAGACTAGCCTGGGGGTTTTCACTGTCCGCTCTGGATGCTCAGGTTTATTTGTTTGCTCTTATCCCACATAAGCCACTTAATTCACTGATATCACTGCTCAGGTCTTGGAAGCTTTGCTTTGTTTGGTGTTTGTGTTTGTTCATCTTTCCCTAGCACCTGAAGATGCGGGTCGGCGGTACATGTAAGAATGTCCCTTTAGTGACTGGCTAGACAGCCGAGGGTCACCGTGGCCACGGGCTGAACACTTCTCAGTACCCGGCCATTGCTGTGTCTGGGCTTGAGCCACCAGACTTAGAGAATCTGCTGGAAGTCAGGAAAAGCAGGATGTGCGGCCGAGGGCCTTACACGGAGCCCTGTTGCTGCCTTGGAAGATGCGATGAGCTGAGATGTCTCAGCACAAAGAGAAAGCCAGGGGAGAGAATGGGCGGAATCTCTTAAAAGAGCCAGTGTGGCCCCTGGAAACAGTTTCCAGTAGCCCCACAGTCCTTCAGCCTTGTGTTTTGTCCTTCAGGTTTGTTTATTGCCTTACATGAAATTACAAAAAAAAAAAAAAAATACCATTTTTGCATGAAAATAGCCTACAATCATCCATTTTTTGCAGAAGGTAATTGTTCTCTCTCTGAGAGAGCACATAATTAGCCCATAAGCTGAAGGAAGATGCAGGATGGTTAACTTCCCTGGGTGAGAGTTCAGGGGCAAGTTTTGTTTTTTTAAGTTTATTTATTTATTTTGAGAGTGGGGGCCAGGACAGGGACGGGGCAGAGAGATGGAGAGACAGAATCCCAAGCAGGATCCGGGCTGGCAGCACAGAGCCCATCGCAGGGCTCGAACTCAGGAAGCCACGAGATCATGACCCGAGGCGAAACCAAGAGTTGAATGATCAACCCACCGAGCCACCCCGGTGCCCCCAGGTGAAAGTTTTTAAAACCTTTCTTTGCGTTTTTCTGTATGGCTTGAATTTTATATAATAAGTTGTATCGTTTTTACCAAAATATTAAAGCCATTATTCTTAAGTGGACAGAATAATTTACGACTATCCAAACATATAATGTACGTACCCAGAAACACTTAAAAACCGAGTCACCCCAAAATGTTAATAATGGCTGTCTCTGGGTGACAGGATTATGGATCGGTTTTGGTATCGTTTCGCGTTTTTTGGTGAGTGTTCCACACTGTCTGCAATTAGCATGCATTACACTTACATTTAAAACACGAAAATGGTATTTCTTCACAAGAGACTGAGAACTGTTGCCACACTGAGATTCAGGCACAGCCTCTGGGTCTGACCTGGCTGTAAAAGGTGGTGAGCAGGGAAAACTTCTCGGTTCTTTGTTTCCTTTAATGATCCTGCTGATGGCCAAGACGCCCAAGTCGCCCTAAGAACCCATTACCCATTCTAAATGGCCCCACATAGATCAATAAATACGTCCTTTTTACGAAATTACTTCAGCTTTCTTCCCACCTACCCTCATTTTCTTTGGAGAGACCAGAAAGCTTCTGAAGCCGTCCGCCCTCTTGAAGTTAATGTATTCATTAGTTATAATTGCCTTCGAAACGTGCTCACTAATCTTAGTCTCCTAGTTACTTAATGGTTTTGATTGGCTGGAGAACACTTTTATCTGGGTTAATTTACTATTCATAGTACAATGATGGAGTATTCATTTTGCTACCCAGATTACAGCGGTAAATGGAGTTATATATCATCCACAGGAAAGCTACATGGGAGGTTAGTGTTAAAACGCCTTTCAGGCATCTTAAAGTAGAAAACAACATTCCTGCCAAAACTTTGTCACGCGCCGCATTTCCTGCCCGAACTTGAAGCTGTCCGTGGCCCTTCTGTGAATGGATGTGCTTCTCAACGCCCAGGAAGTACTCGCCCTGACCCCTTAGAGCGGCTCTCTCTGATTCCAGCAGGTGTGGGATCACAGGGAAAGCGTCTCCCGAAGGAGGCAAAGACGGGAGCAGCCAGAACTCCTGGGAATGTCCAGGTTTTCTCCAACATAACCTGCCCTTGGAATTTCCTGCAACCCTTGCTCAGAACCTGACCCCCTGCCTACCAGCGTGTCCAGAGTCTGGACCCCCATCCCAGTCCAAAATCTCGTTCCTACCTTCCTGACTTCTGATGTGCAGGCTCTATCTAGGGATTCCATTCTGCCAGGACTTAAGACCTGTCCTGGCTGTATCTAAATGTCACTTTCTCCCCAAACCCCAAAGGACTTGGCCCTCCTGCCTGTGCTCTGAAATCAGAATCCTCTACCTAAAATTCTTTAGAAGAATGGAGACAGACGGTGTGCGTAATTTAACCGGTTGAAACCGGCTTTCTCCAATCCCCACCGGAACTCCTAATACTTCCATTGGAGGCTACACCATGAAATTATGACCCCCTTCTGCCTGCCGGCTAGGTCAATGTCTGGACACAGGAACCCTGCCTCCTCCTGGCCCTGGAAGGCTATCTGCTTGATGCTGTGAAGCTAAATAGGAATGGGGAGAGGTCTACTTGCAGAGGTAAACAGAGGCTGGGCATCCAGGAGGGACCTAGACACACTTCTACGGACTGTTCTCCAACATAGAGAGTCAGTCACTCATTCCTGGGGACCACAGCAAACCGCGAGAGGTACGGCTGATACGGGCTGGGGAGCCAAGAGTAAATGGGATGGGAGCTGAGAGCCTCGCACATCTGAGAAGATGACCCCAGGCCTCAGGTGTCTTCTGTGCAATGGGAACAAACTCTCTTCCAGGACAAGGTGGCAGTGGAGCTGAAAACAGCGTTTGCTTTCCCCAGAGATGGGCTCTGCAAACAACCACTTGCGTTCCTTATCAGTGCCTAGAAGCCAGAGTTCTCTAGGGGTTAAAGACTGAGCTGGTGCATGAGGATAGGTACGTACATCAAGCACATTGTAGCACTGCTGCCTGGCCAGTAAAACCCCCCACCCCCCCAAAACAAAAAGAACTAGAAACTAAGTGGATGTTCGTCACTGGGGCAAAGGTTGCTAAGTTATTATATAGCCACAGAGCAACGAGTGTGCAACAATTTTTGTAAAGGGTCTTGACTTGGAGAGACTCCTAAATGAATACGCTGTCCAGCCCATCCCTCAAAGAAATGGTGGAGAGAAGTGGAAAGAAATAGTAAGTCGAAGGATTTGAATAAAAACGTCGAGTCACCATTTGCCACGGGTTAGATCAGGCCAACAGGGACTCAGGAGACTTTTACTTCCTTCGTGTTATTTTTGTGTGCTCTTATGACTTTTAAATAATGAACACGAATTATTTATAAACAGAGGACAGCCACTGAGGGTGTGGGAGTAAACACAAGATGTTATCTAATAAGAGGGCAGAGAGAGGCCCGTGGACGGGGTCTTACGCCCCTCAGGCTGGGCCCCCAGAGCTGTGTTGTAGACACAGGTGCATAACCTGCCTGTCGGGGGGACTAGGGGGTGGGGGACTCTTCCAGAGTGAAGCTCCCCGGGATTCTGAATATTCAAGAGACAGAGATAAAGGACCGGAGGCCCATCACGAGAATACAGAATGTTCGCTGACTGCAGAATGACCATTTTCCCATCCAACCTCTTGCCCTGAACCGTCAGCCTCTCTACCAACGATCTGGGTATTTGGAGGACCTAACATCTTGCACAAACTGAAGTACAGTCTTCATTTTGTAAACGAGAAAGCCCGATTCCCTTCGGAATAGCAATCTGAAGCAAACAGAAACATCTGTTTGAATAATGAGCTGTGTTGTTGGCATGTTCAGGAGGCAGGAGGCAGCTGCTGATCAGATACGGACATCCCGGACCCTGGCTCGGCCGCCGCAGGCAGTATGGGACGGCAGTGGGTGGGGGGTGGGGGGTGTTGATTGGGGTCTGGGAAGCCTGCACACATCTCCCCGAGGCCTTCCAAGGTCCCACGCCATCTCGGTGCCGAGATTAGCTAAGTGCCGTGGTGAGAATGATGGTGCTTTCTTGATTTTCAAGAAACCACCCCATCACACCAGACTCGTCCATGGTCCCCTAAGTCAGCCCTCCCACCTTCGGGGAGCGATTATGGGTCTGAAGATGCATCTCAGTGGATGTTAACTGAGACAAATGTTCCGCTCTGTGCATTTTCCAATTTTAATTGAAGGAAAGTAACTAATTATCTCGGAGAAGCAGCCATTATACACTGGCTGCAGGCTGACCTTTAGCAGGAGATGCCTTAGGGCTTGTGGGGGCAGTCGATATGTTAACCAGTCATTAAAGCTGGAGATTTCCAAGAGGAGCAGAACATCTCCAACCCAGGATGGGCCCCAGCACTGGCTGCAGCTGGAGGGGAAGAACGAGCCTGTCATATTCCCGGAGAAATTGATCAGACGCAGTATTGATAGGTAATGACGTACAGCATCTCCCGGGGCCCCCATACCCGGGGGAAGCGGGAAGCGTGTGTCTGTGCACCGCGGGCAGAGTGGCATGTCAGCTCATTTGCACAGCGGCCTTCGTTGGCCCAAATCAGACAGGTGTGGGGGTATATGGAGAACAAGGCACAGTGTAAACAGATGTCTCTGGCACTTGGAGAGGCTGTGATACTGCGTGTGTGTGGAATACTGTACGCGCACATACATTTGTGACGCAGGTGAAGGGCCAGGCCCTCCTGCCGGGCCCATAAAACACAAGTGAACTCACACAGCCTGGAAACACACCCCCAGGCCAAAATACAGAGTCACTTCTAACACTCACGAGACCAGTCTTACCTAAAATGATTTCCAAAGCAGAATTCCATGATCGCAGCAAAGGACAGAATTAACAACAATAAAAACCGAGGGACTGAGCATCAGCAGGGCTCGTGTGTCCCCTTGAGTGATGCGACCCCTCAAAGGGGGTGACAAGGGGTGGGGAATGAAGCAGAGCCGTGCCCGGGCCTGGCTGGTTTGGCAACGGGCGACAAGTTCAAAGGGCACTCTTGCCTGGACATGGGATCTAGCCAGTGACCAGAGCCACCCACCCATAGTCAGCAACTCCAAGGGAGGGTCCCCAGGCTTGGAGCTTTCTTCTGAATGAGGTGAAATGTTTCCCCCTCCTCCACACAGGTAGTCCGGGTGAGACCTTCCATCAGCATCACCTGCTCCTGAACCAAACCAGCCAATCAGAATCACCAGAACCCCTCCCCTCCCCCCAGTTCCCTGATCACATGGCCCAAATCAACCGATTAGAATCGTGGGAACCCCTTTCCCGTCTCTTTTAGAGAAGTGATTATATCTTCTCCCTCTTTGCTGTCTGGACAAAAGCCAGTCTCCTTTAGCAGAGAGGGAGAGGCACAGGGTAGGGGGAGTGGTGGGGGTAGATATAAACCCTTATCGGAGGGAGGCACCACACAGGAGCCACAGCCCCTCAGCCCAGCTCCATCTGTAACTGCTGGGGCCGCTGCTCTGCTTTCTGGAGCCGGATGCCCCTGATCCCTGAGCGACAGGACTGGGTCCTGTCCCTTACATCCAAACCGACCCCAAGATGCTGAAAGAAAGTGGAATGTCGTCAGGTTTGTCCTCATCGCTCACCTGTGCTGGGCAAACCCTATCCAGGAGTTTTAATCCAGCCTTTCTTTTTTTTTATTTATTGATTTTAAGAGAGAGAGAGCAGGGGAGAGGCAGAGAAAGAGGGAGAGAGAATCCCAAGCAGGCTCCATACTGTCCGCACTGAGCCCAACGCAGGGCCTGAACTCAAGAACCCGGAGATCATGACCTGACCCAAAACCAAGAGTCGGCCACTTAATGGACCAAGCCACCCAGGCGCCCCTAATCCAGCCTTTCTTGTCCCTGACAGAGCCTCCAGGCCTTATTGTGTTCGCCCCACAAATGAGACCTCCCTGCGGGATGGGAAAGAAAACACAGGAAATAAAAGACAGCTAGTAGCTGTGGGAAGGGAGAAGGTAAGTGTTTCAACACTGTGGGACCACAGAGGGCCTCCTGCCCTGGGGGCTCTGTCAGGTCAGGTGCCAGAACCCCCTGGTTGTGCCATGGGATGCGGGCCACTAGACCTCTCTGCTGGCTGGTTTTCTCCACTGCTCTGAGGGGACTGGACCTTCCTGCTTAGGGCAAGTGCCCGGCTTTCCCGAGAGAAGTTCTACCATGACGTGGATTCTCAAGTACCAGGAGTTCACGTGGTCTCATTTTTCTCACCGACTGTTTTACTGAGACAGGCTGTGTATGCCACCCCGCCCCTGACCCTGCAGGGGACAGGCAGGTTCGTCATCCCCGTCACACCAGAGGGGAAGCAGGCTGGCCCGTGCTGTTGCAGCACTCGGTGTCTTTCCTGGTCACGATGCAGAAACGGTGGTCCCCGCTCTGGCCACTGTCCTGGCCAGATCGGCACCAGCAGGTGTGGCCCCTGCACGCAGCGGCCAGAGATTGGAGTCAAGATCCTGTATCTGACATAATGTTATCTCCCCCAAATTAAATCTGTGCATAGCATGCTTGCCCTGGTTGCAAAACTGTTTCTACAAGCGTGCATTCGAATCATGTCTTCCCCTTACAAAATCAAGAGCAGGCTTTCTCTTTCATCAGTAACTAACACTTGTGACCTTAAGCGGTGCACAGTACTTGATTAGCTAACTGATGAGGAAATGAACAATAGTAATATCTGACCTTTAAAGGGCATCGGATGCCTCATAAAAAACATTCAGCAAGAAAACGCAGCACAAAACACTCTGCCTACAACTTCACCGCTTTGTCTGTCTTTCACTGTCTCCTTCATTTGGAACGCAAAACAAAACAAAATATTTTCTCAGGTGTGGAAATCTGCCAACAATCTTCCAGATCGGATGTGTTCCGCTGCCTAGGGACAGGCCGGCCGGGGAGACGGATGCCCGAGGGGTGTGGGCTCCAGGCCGGATGCTGCAGGACTCAGTGTATATGTCCCCGGGACAACTGTGGGTTCCTACCCTGTATGGTGATGAGGACCCGGGTGCTTGTGGCCGAGCAGCGTCATTTGCAGAGTGAAATGAGGCCGTGCAGAGTCTGGCCCCCTGAAAACATGGAAGCCATGTGGGCTCCGCGACATTCAGATCCCAAAGACCCAGGGGAGGGCCCGGGACTCCCAGCTGGAGAGCCAGAGCCCAATCCGTGCCTCTCAGCCCATGGGCTCGGGAAGCAGCTGGGGATCTTATGAAAATGCAGATTTTGAATCAGAGGCCAGGGCTGGACCACAGTGGGATTTCTCATGGCTCCCAGGCGAGGCGGGAGCTGCCCGGCCGCTGGCCAGACTGGGAGCAGCTAGGCTGGAGACCAGTTGAAGCAGGTCCTCGTCCGTCTCAGGGACACAGGCTGGGCTGCACGGTCCTTGCGCTGGAGCTAAGCCGGGGACGCCATGCCTGAGTGAGCCTCAAACACACTGTCCCCCCCTCGCCCCCCCTGCAGTGCACCTCCCCCTACTTGCTGTCCCATTTCTGTTCCCTTCCTTCCCCTCCGCTCCTCACCTCCCAGTCCCACTCAGGTCTGGGGGCCTCTCACACTGCCAGCACCAGTGAAGCTCTGCAGAAGGTTCTGGATGACACAACAGTAGGCTCAGGTGGTAACGTTCACCTTGACCCCAGAGCCCCACGTCCCCAGTGGCTGTTCTCACTGGGATGCCACCACACCATCTGGATCCAAGGTCACAGATGCGGCTTCGCAGGGTCACTCTGGTGTAGCTCCTGGGGCCCCGGGTATGCAACGAGAAATGTGGGACTAGGGTCTTCTAAACGTGGGGACCACCACCGACCCAGCCACTGCCCCGCAGTGCACGCTGTCCCGTTCCAGCCACCCCATCTCCCCATTCCCCTGCCCCCCCCGCCCTGCCACCAGCAGGGTCGGCCAGAAATGCCAAGCAAGGAGGGGACCTGGATCACGCCCCCACCAGGGATGAGTGGGCATCAGGGGCTGTGCACCCCTGCCCCCTCGCCCCCGGGGGAGCTCGGAGGTGTTTCACAAGGATCCCCGAGTCTGGTAACGAACACACCCTTCGTTGGCCCCTGCCAACCCCCTATGATTCTTCTGGAATCTCCTTGTAAGTGAACTCTTGGACCCAACTCCTTGTCTGAAGGCCCGCGTCCGAGGGCCCCAATCGCAGAGCCCCTGGGGCATCCGAGCTGCAGTGACGCTGTGTCCTGGGTCCCCCACTGGCAGGTGCTTCTTTTTGGCAAAGGTTCTTAGAGAAACGCCTTCGGGCGCCTGCTTCTGGCTCATGGAGTCCTCATATCTCCCAGGGGTGGGGGGCTTCCCTGTAGGCTAATGCAGTCTTCGGGCCCCAGAGCAGCGTGCCGAGATGCAGACAAGAGCAGATTTTGCATAGAAATCCCCTAATTTCCTCACCGAGGACATGCTGCCCAAACCAATAAATCCATTTGCTTCTTCAACGTATTGTCACGTACGCGGGGCTGGCTGCGGGTTTCAGAGGAAGTGTGTTAAGTCCACGTTTGCAGAGCATGAAAGGGATGTGGAGGCTCCGTGGCAATCAATTTTTCATAAATAATACACACGTGCAGCCTCATCACATATTCAAAGCAGCAGTCAAGTGGTCGGGGAGAATGATCATTTATTCTGTTGAATTTCTTCAGAATGAATTCTGGGACAGATCAAACAAAAAAGTTATAAAATAGGAATTATAGGTAATGAATGCCTGCTTGTTGCAAGGGAATCTGAGCACCTTGTGCATAATTAAAGCAGGTGAGGTCAGGGGCAAGCTTGAGGTGGCTTTACGAGGAATCCCTCTGCATTCTTTCATGGGGCAGCAGTGACGCCCGTTTACAGTACAAGGCTTCATCATTTGAAGTGACCGGAATTCAAAAGCATCGTATTAATGTG
Organism: Panthera pardus; assembly: GCF_024362965.1. NCBI lineage: Eukaryota > Metazoa > Chordata > Mammalia > Carnivora > Felidae > Panthera > Panthera pardus. Next base: position 3,177,231 of record NW_026526821.1, read on the forward strand.
TTGTGACGAGCACATCGTCAGCACAGGACGGCCGACTGGTGGCCGCGGTCTTCGTGTTTGGATTCCCTGAAGTTTTTCCTCTCTGCCCTCTTCCAGCTCAGGCAGATGGGGCTGCCCCGTGTTCTAAGGTCACCCCTCCCCTGGGGGCAATGACAGAGACTTGCCAGTGTTTGAATGGCATCTGTCTCGTCAGCAGGCAGGGTAAGGACGAGGCGGGAGAGAGCTGGAGGTTCGCGAGGCTTCTTGGATGAACGGTTGGTTCTAACCTACCAGGTAAGTCAGACCCTTCAGCCTCTCACCGTCACTTTCTCTACATGAGCAAACTGTCACGGAGACGTGGGTCTAGGTGCACGTCAGTAACGGGTGAGAGTCCAGGCAGGTCTGGCATTCAGACTCAGCTGGGTCCAAATTTTTTTTTAATTTTTTTTAACGTTTGTTTTTGAGAAACAGAGAATAAGCGGGGGGGGGGGGGGGTGCAGAGAGAGAGGGTGACACAGAATCTGAAGCAGGCTCCAGGCTCTGAGCTGTCAGCACAGAGCCTGATGCAGGGCTCGAACGCACGAACCGTGAGATCATGACCTGAGGTGAAGTCAGTTGCTTAACCGACTGAGCCCCCCAGGCGCCCCTGGGTCCAAATCTTGAGCCCACACTCTCCAAGCTGTGTAATCTTGGACAGTTACTGAATCTCTCTGATCTCTGCCTTCACTTATAAAATGGAGCTATTAGGTCGGTGGGAGGAATAAGTTAGAAGGTGGGGGAAGGACTTAGCACTCTGGCGGCACATGAAGAAAAGCCTTACCGAAAAGAAGTTCTCCCTGCAATTCTTGTCGTCATCTGGCCAGGTGTCTCCCAAAGCACTAGGTCCTTCCTGGGTGCCCTGCACTCTGCTTACCGCAGAAACACCAATTCAGTAGAATTTTAAACTGCCTGTAACATGGGAAGCCTGCGTGGCAAAGTCGGGTAAGCGTCCGACTCTTGATTTCGGCTCAGGTCATGATCTCTCAGTTTGTGGGTTCGAGCCCCACATCGGGTTCTGTGCTGACAGCGTGGAGCCTGCTTGGGATTCTCTCTTCTTCTCTCACTGCCCCTCCTCTGCTCATATTCGCATGTGCAGGCTCCCCCCAGCCTCTCACCCAAACCTAACTAAACACAAAAATAAATAGCCCGTAACACTGAAGAAGCCGCTGAGCACTGACACAATTCCCATCCCACGACCTTCCAAACTCGGCCGTGCCTGTGGCCGGAGCTGCCGCGTCAGGCTCCCCGGCCCCCAGCACTTCTGCCCACGCTCAGCTGGCAGGGGGCACAGGACAGCCCGTCGGGAGAGTGGCAGGAGGGCTGTGCAGCCGGGGACGCTCTGCCACTGAAGACCTGGGACCCTCACTCGTACAGGCGGAGCCCAGGGGTCCATGCCCAGGGTGGTCTGGGCCGTGCAGGGGCGCCAGAAGCGGTGGTGGGCGGTGCAGGGTGTCTGGCGCATGAAAAGCCTCCATCACGCAGCCTCCCTGAGGCCTCCAGGGAATGCAGTGGCCTCTGTGCTCCCACTCTGCTGCCTTGCTGGGGTGGACAGGGGCGTGAGGCCCTTCTCCTGGCAGGACGGGGAGAATGACGCCGTGCCTGGGCGGCTCCTGCTCCGGGAGCACGAGAAACTTCCACCCAAGGGCCTCCGAAGTCAACAGCGACTGAGCAGGCCACCTTGGGATCACCTGGATCCCAGATATGTAGTATGCACAGCTCTCAGCTTCCAGGGACTCTCTTGTCTGTGAATAAAGAGGCCCCCACTCCAATGGCAGCCATACAGAGGGAGTCACCGGGCCCATCTTCCTGCACGTCCGGCTTCGGAGCACCCTTCACCTGTCCCCTGGGCTGGCCTCCACCAGCAAGTGGCTGCAGCATGTCGCCGCCCCGACACACAGCAGAATCCCAAAGCCGAGGCTGGGTGTGAATGCTTGTGGCAGAACCCAGGAGGCCTCGTGTCTCCAGGACCCCCGGTGCACACGTGCAGGCATGTGCCTGGCCCCCCAGGTGCGGCCGGCGCCCCTGGAGCCACGTGGACCTCCAGGCGGAGGGGCGGACGCGGGTGGAGACTCTGCAGGGAGAGAGAGACGGGGAGGTGAACGTGGGACAGGTGGTCAGCAGTGCCCAACGGCCCCTTTTCACACTCGGCTGTCGGAGTCTGTGTTTGGATTGCGGGCGGTTCAAAGCGAGTGCCTGCTTTCCCTCCACTAAGTCATTTGAAATTAAGTCCACAAAGTGAGTATCAATCTTTGACTTCATCGTGACAGGCTGTCCGTAAACTTAAGGTGTAAACGTGATGGTGATTTCTTTTTGTTGTTGTTCTCGTATAGTTTTTGGCACCCCCTCACAGAAGCATAAAGGATTCTCTTTGTACTGGCCCCAGAAGAGCCTTTTCTTCCAAGAAAAATAGAACATCTGGAGGCACCCAGGATTTCCGGTCCCTAGCAAAACCCGCCCCAGCGTCCTCACAGCACGTCAGAGACAGCCAGCCGTGCTCGTGGCCGTGACTCTCAGCCACATGTTGAAGAAGAGCAACAATGAAGTGCCACATAGAACTGTGGGGACACTCGTAACCTGTCGCCCAGCAAACCACACCAACCTGCCACTATCACTCATCACACCCTCCTCTTACTTCCTGAACTTGTATTAAAGCTCCTAAGAGCCATGGTCTGGGAACAAGAGACAGAGAGATGGGCCGGGTTTAGGAGTTCCCTAGAACTATTTATAGGGGTCACTGCTTCCTTGAGAGGAGTATTGGCTTTTCAGGAGAAACTCAGACAAACGTTCAGAGAGAGGGAAAACAGGAAACACCGAGGGCAGAGGGTGAGCCTTTGTGCCACACAGGTGGTGTCAGTGACACATCTGTAGCCCGATTCCATGTCCAGTAAAGTGAGTCCCTACCGCTGCTGGCCCCCTCTTTGCAGAAACAGTGTCAGGACCCTGGCCATTCTTTTCTTAAGTTTTTATTTATTTTTGAGAGAGAGAAAGCATGAGCACACGTACGTGAGCAAGGAGGGGGCAGAGAGAGAGAGGGAGAGAGAGAATCTCAAGCGGGATCCGTGTGCTGTCAGCACAGAGCCCAGTGGGGGTCTCCAACCCACGAAGCTGAGACCATGACCTGAGCCAAAGTCAGATGCTTAACTGGCGGAGCCACCCAGGTGCCCCGGCCCTGGCCACATTGTTAAGGGAAGGAGATGACACTCTTTATTGATGTTGTTAGCTTGTCACCTAACAGGACACTCTGCAGACCCACGGTCCCCAAAGCTGGGGTCTGAAAGAGCAGGGGGTCTCCTCACAATCCCACATCCTGCTCAGCACCAACGCGGCATTCCAAATCGTGGGCGTGCCCACCCTCTGGCACCACTCCCCACCTCCTCCGGGTGGCCACCTTCACGGGCTCCTTCCTGCCTGTCCGGCCAGAGAGGCCCTCTCCTGCCCCAGTGTGCATCCTCTAGACCTACGTCCTCCTGTGAGGTCATAGTTGAGCCGTATTTGTCCAGTAACCGGCCCAGCATCAGCCCCAAGTTTTGGACCAATACATGTTTATAGAATCCCGTCTTCCTTATGCCCATACCTATCAGCGCAATTCCTTGCTTTCAAAATGCATTTTCAGCTCAAGTCTTTCTTGCTCTTAGTAAATCCCTTCCCACCCCCACCTTGTGAACTTGAATTTGCGTTTACATTCTAGCAAGGTGCAAATTAATCCATTTCACAGACTAAGTTCCAGCAAATTTGAACCCTGGGTCAGTTTCCACCATTTGGTGGGATAACACATCCTCATGAAAACCCCTGTAGGTTTGAGCAAATCACAGACGGGGTGCCCACTGGGAGGGGCTGGGGATGGAAGGAATGTCACACAGTTTCCATAAATAAGACCATCGGGGAGACTGGGTGGCTCAGTCAGTTGAGCATCTGACTTTGGCTCAGATCATGATCTTGCTTTTGTGGGTTCAAGCCCCACATTGGGCTCTGTGAGCCTGGAGCCTGCTTCGGATTGTCTCCCTCCCTCTCTGCTCCTCTTCTGCTCAAGCTCTGTCTCTCTCTCAAAATAAATAAAGATTGAAGAAAAATTAAAAAAAATATCTTTGGTGTTGTCTTGCCCATGTTCTGGCCCCGCCCCCCATTACCATGGTGAATTGAAAGTCTTTGGAAAGGGTGGGCACTGATGTCATGCAGTTTTGTTTGTTTTCCTGGAGAAGCATCATGTCAGGCACATTGTGGGGTGCTCCCCGAGTCTGCAGCAGAGGGTCACGTTTTAGTTTGTGGGGGGATGAGTGTATTGTACATCCCACAGATGTGTAAGAAGACTATTGTTTACAGGTGCATTTTCTCCTACATATGTTGAAATCAATGGGCCCCACATCTGCACATGGGACTCGAGGGCACCTGCCGGGAAGATTCATTGACGAGGGGACCATGCTTGGGTTCTCAGGGAGTTCTGAGGTGGAACCAACCCACAGGGGACCGTCTTATTCTACAGGTTAATATTTATCAAATAGAAGCACCCAGCTCTATCTGGACCAAAACTAATGTGTCTTGATTTTTTTTTGCATCTTTGTTGCTATGAGAAAAGGCAAGTTAGTTTCAATCTGGGAAACACCCCAGGGTGACAATTTTAGGTGCCTTCAACCACCAAGCTCACCTTCCTCCCCATTGTTTCCAAAATGGGGCAGGATTAAGCAGAGTGCTCCCCAGTGGCTCAATGCCAGCCCCTGTGTCCTCCCTGTGGGTTGGATACCGCCTTTGTGCTAACCAGCAGACCTCCCTAGCTTCGCTCCGATAGGTACACGTCATCTGTCAGGGCAGGGTCCCTCCCATGTAAGGATCTCAGCCACAACAGGCCTGGAGATATGTGGACACGGACCTTCGTGGTGTGGGCACTATGATCCGGGATCATGTGTTACATCCATAGCCACTGCTGTTTCCAGAGAGAAAGATAATATTGCCCAGGGCTGGCAAAGCTTCACAGGCACGACTGGACGTAAATTTCCCCCAAACGTCCATATCCTCTGAATGATAGCACCACTAATGTTGCCTTAAAAAAAAAAAAAAAAAAAAGATGTTCCGAATGCAATGTTCCCAGATTAAAATATAGTATCTATCTTTATTCACAGGATAGTTTATCTCAAAAAAAAAAAATCTCCAAGCTACATTTTGGGAAGCAGACTCAATGGCAGCCCACAAAATGTATCTCTCAGGAGAAAGACAATGAAAATACAAATAGAAGTTGTCGCCATCAGCACAGAGGAGGAGGGCTTCACAGAAGTGCGGCCGTCACGGGCTTTGAAGTCTGGGCTCCTCCAGGCACCCTGGATGGTTCTCGCCCTGCGCGGCTGCACTTGGCGGACAGAACTGCACCCGAACAAACATTCCTTGACCCTCCACTACGCTCACCTCGCGCCAGGCACTTTGCCGCGTGCGTCATTGCCCATTACCTAACACAGAAACGACGGAAGCGTGAAGCGCGCGGGATCGAGAATAGAAACGGCGACGCTGCCTTTAGCGGAGGCACAAAGCAGCCGGAGGCCACTGTGTCGCTGTCTCTGCTGTGTGCCGTCTGCAGATGTCTGTGAGGACTGATGCTTTTAATCTTCAAAGCCTCTATGGCATGCGCACCACGACTGTCCCCATTCTGCAGGTAAGAAGCTGAAGCACAGGAAGGTTGAGAAACTTGTCTGAGGTCACACAGTGGGAGACAGAAACAGGGTTGAGATATTGGGCCAGCGCTCTTCTCACTCCGCTAGCATGTCTGGCAGACCCGCACAAGGGTATGAGTGCACCCCCAACACACACACACACACACACACACACACACACACACACGGCAGCAATTTGCATCTCCAAGGCCCAGGTCTGGTACCATCTCTCCCCCTGTAGTCTCTAATCAATCCCTGAATCTTCTTTTAAACAGTGTTGCCAAAGCCAGTGGGGACCACCTGACACTGCTCTAAGCATCTGATGAAAAAATTAAGGATCCTTTCCCCCCCAAATGCACACACCAGCTGGCTTGGAATCCCATGTCCAGGACTACACGGACCCCGTAATGCTGAGCTGTGAGGCCCCAGCTAAGAACCTCTACCCTAAAGGACGCCCTTGTCCGACCTCACTGGTAAAGGCGTGAAGCCTTTATTGGTTTGAATAAAACTTGTGCCTTGCCTTGTGCCAGTTCATCTTAAAAAAATAGCTGGCCTTGTGCCAGTTCATCTTAAATTACCCCGAGATCCGCCATGGCGAAATTCTATTGATTGCTATTAGATTTGTTCTGTTTTCATCCTGATTCATATTCAAAACTGAATCAAGTTCTGTGGAAAAACACCCATCAAATGCTTCTCAAGGAGTAGAAAGCCATTACTATGGCCCTGAGATTCCACCCTACTATTTTTCTCCACCCCCCCCCCCCCCCCCCCGCCCCAGCCCACTCGGCTGGAGAAGGGAACATTAACTAATTGGATAATCAGCATGCAAATGAAGGAGACCGGGATTCAAGCAGCCAGCAGGGCTGAGTTTGCACTGGACCCAGGCCGGGGGCGGGACTCCGGTGACCTCACATCTCCCAGAATCTGAGGGAGCAGGGAGCTTACTCCACCTCTCGACCTATGGCTTAAATTGCCATCTTGAGAAATTGGCCTCCTGGTTGCGTTACATCCAGATGAGACGTCTGATGTGCTCACAAGTCCAGAAGGGGAAGGCACGCCCCACGCTGTGTGCCTTCCAGAGAGAATAAACGAGATGACTGCCCGCGGCGGCAGGAGGAAGTGTGTGCAAGCCTAACTCACCCCTGATGCAACCCCAATCACTCTGGGAGCAAATTCCTGCTTGGCTTCTGTTCAGGAGCTGAGCTGCTCTCTCCCTCTTTTTAATCTTTATTTTTTCATTTTTTAATTTATCATCACTGTGTGATCGCTGCCTTGCTGCTAAATTTGTAGTGAGGTGCAGCAGACTTGTGGCCTGTGTCTGAATGGGCTGGTCCCGGCAACCCCCCCCCCCCCCCCCCCCGCACGCCCGGAGCCCAGAGAGGAGCCTGGCTGTGCATCCCCGAGAGGTCCCGCAGCAGCTCGCGTTCTCTCCCCTGAACAGACACGGTGCACTCACCGTCTAAGGATCTGCCTTCCCTAATCTCAAATAAGAAATGAACAGTGGTTGAAATTCAGCTTCGAATCTCTCTGGTTCGAGTCAGCTGAGCCACTTCAAAAGGCTGTGAGTGCAAAGGAGGTGTGCGAGTCGGGGGAAGCTTTGCAACGTTTCAGACTTTGAACTGAAACACTTCTCCAGCGGGCCTCATTAGCCCCCCTCTCCCCACGCCACCAGCCAAGGCACCCCTTAGCCACGGGGGAGCAGGGAACAGGAGGACTGGGGGAAGGTCTCCTGTCCCTAAAGCACCACCCCTCTAAGATTCCTAATGAGGACACCCTTGGGGCTCAGGCTGAGGCTGTGAGAAGGAGCCTGGCTTCCTAAAGGAGGAGCATGTGCCAGCAGAGGTGCCACGGTGTGGAAGTCCCCGGAGACAGGCACCTCCCTGGGAAGGCAGGGCATCGTCCGTGTCCCCGGTGTAGAAGGGGCATCAGGCCACAGCCAGAGGGGGCCGTGCCTCCCTAGCCTACGGTCTCCCTCTGTCCTCTGCCACCAGCAGGCCACAAGCTGTGCCTCTACACCCACCCAGCCTCAACCCTGCAGAGGGACAGAGGAATGTGACCCAAGTCTGAATCTTTACACGAAGAGACCAAACATTCTAAACTAAATTCAGTAAATCCTTGGTGTGCGAGCGTAATTCGTTCCAGAAACACGCTTGGAAACCACAGCACTCGTATATCAAGGTGAATTTCAAGAACCATCGGCTCAGTTGTGATCATGGGACGTTCAGTGCCACGTGCGAATCGTATGGCAAGACATCGCTCGTTTATCAAGCTAAAATTTACGAGAAGTGTTTGCTTGTCTTGCAGAAGACTCACAGCACAAGTTACTTGCAATCCAAGGTTTTACCGGATGTAAATTATTTCTTCAGACCGAGCTCACTGGGCTGGGCTGAAGCTTCCCCCCACTTGCTATATGGCAAATGGGGGACCCCCGAGGACACTGGAGCAGCCGCTTGCAAAAACAGAGCAACCACATGGTGTGTGCACATCTGAGTGAGGTGTGAGACAGTCTGAGACCCAACGCCCACACACCGACCGGGAGCAGGGCCAGCGGGGACCCCCTCACCGGGAGGGCACAGGCCGGTGGGCATCTGTCCCGGCATGCATGGCTATGCTCATGTCCCTGGTAACAGTGGAGACAGGGGGCATGGGAGGGGTTGTAGGGTACTTCTCCCCTCTGCCTACTGGGACTTGAGCTTTCTTGGTGCACAATGCACTCTCCCAACTGAAATAGAAAAAGGGAGGAAAGAAACTCATTGAAATCTACATGTGTAGGAGGAATATGTTCATCTTGGCTTTTAGGTTATAGTTAAATTGTAGTAACTTGTAGTAATTTGTGTCCCCCCAGAGTTCCTAGATTGGAGCCCTAATCCCAAATGTCACTGTGTTTGAAGGTATGGCCTTCAAGGAGGTAATCAAGGTTAGACGAGGTCACAAGGGTGACGTTCTAATCCAACAAGACTGTGCCAGGAGCACACGCACAGAGCACAGAGCAGGGGCTCTGGGAGGACACCAGGAGCCGATGGTAGCCACAAGCCTGGAAGGGACTTTCACGGAGACCTACTCTGCAGGCACCTTGACCTTGGACTTCCAGCCTCCAAAACCGTGAGATACAGATTCCCTTTGTCTGAGTGTCCCATCTGTGGTATTTGGTTCTGGCATTCGGAACCGAGACAACAGGCTTTCCTGAAACTTTCTTCTACTCTTTTCTAAAATGAGTTAGAAGCTTCCTTTGGTGCTTGGTATTCACCATCACCCTGAAGGAGCACCCCACCTCAAGGTGGAGCTCCCAAATACATTTGTTAGTTTTGCGGCAGAAACGCCACCTGCTCTAGATGGAAGAGAGGCAGGGGACAGAACAGGAGGACAGAATGGTGGCCCCAGAGGCCGGGTGTTCGGCATTTTGACTGCAAATGAGCAATCGATGTGCTAAGTACATGCACGTAACAGCCAATCAGCACCAAACCTTTCTGGAAGAAATGTCTACACCCTTCTGCAGAGTGGAGGGGCTGAGTGGGGACCGAGGCTACGGGCTTCCTGCATGTGTAGGCTAGAAGTCATGGAAAGAAAGCTGGATTTATGTGTATATATACATACATATATATATATATGTATATATGTATGTATATATACATGTATGTATATGTATATATATAATATATATGTATATATATGTATATGCATATATACATATATATGTTTATATAATATTATATTTATATATATTTATTATATATATAATATATATAATATATACCTATTTATTATATATATTATATATATTAATAAAAGACCTTAAAACCCCAAAACAACATTTTCATCTTTTGTATCTGAGCAACCAGGAAGCTGAGTGTGCATGCGGGTGCCCACGCGTGCACGTGCACACACACACACACACACACACACACACACACACACACACACTTTCTAACTTGTTATTGTGAAACAACAAGCCCCCCCAGGGCTCCAGGTGGAGGAGGAGGGGTTGCTCGGTCACATTTGTAAGGAAGCGGCTATCGTTTTCACCAGGCTGTGGTTTCCCCGGACGTGCACTGTGCCCACCCACCCCAGTCGCCAGCTCAGTGCCAGCAGGGAGACTGCCGGGCGCCTTCCGATTTCCAACCTGCAAAGGCCAACACCGGTGAGGGCGAGGAGGAGAAGTGGGGGTCAGACCCCGAGGGAGAAGAAACCCAGGCATCTGGGGGGTAAATAGATCAGGACAAGCTTCATCTCCGAGAGCTTTACACCAAGAGCAGTTACAGGGAATAAGAGAAAAGAGCTTCCCAGGGCTTTCCAGCAGGGCCAGAAGCAGCCATGTGCTAAAGTAAGTTTGGCTCCGGGGGCCATGGGGCCCGGCTGCTGGGGAGACGGGGAGGGACGGACGGGGAGCTCAAATGGAAAGAGAGGGCGTTTTCTGTTTTCTCACTATCTTTAGTTGGTTTGCAAACAATGTATCAGATACCACCACTTTTCACAGCACAGGTTTGAAGGAGTCAATGTTACTGCTGCATGAGACAGCCATGGTTGGGGTCCTGTCTCCTCTGCTTCTGTTCAACTCAGGGCAAGCATCTTGGCCTCTCTGAGCCTGAGTCTCAGCTGTCAAACAGGCACATTAATGACACAGCACTGGCCTCCTAGGGCTGCTTTGAAGATGAAAGGGACAGTGCCCATTATGGCCACTATAGCACATGGCCTCATAGGCCGGAAGTGCTAATCGGATGTTAGCCCTTGGTACTGACGCCCTTTGCATGGGGTTTCCCTGCCTCTTATGTTAGCTTTTGCTTCAAGTTTGCTAAACGGTGTCTCTTTGCTCTGGGGAAGTGTTTGGTCTGAAGCCCAGGCAACGAACGAACAGCCCTCTGTCACCTAGGCTGTCAGGGGACATGTCACTGTCTCCCAGAGCTGCATCCTGCCAGCCCTGCCACGCACTTCTCCAGGGTCCCCGGCACACGGGCCTCCTACGAGGCCAGCTGTCGACACACACTGTAGAACATTCACTCAGCTCTCAGAAAGGCCTCCCGAGTGGGCTTCTCGGCAAAGGCTCCACTCTGTAAATTCCGGAGCAGATCGAGAGAGCCCTCGTCCTTCAGCCAAGGGTTGGAGGCCATGGAGGCAAACTCATCTGATGCTGTGAATCAGAGACTCGCTCGTCCACAAGCACTCTGGATGGCAGAAGCAGTCTCTTGGCTGCTTCCAGCCCTGGGCCCATCTGCTACTCCGTGGCCAGGTTCCCGACCGTGAGGGTGGAGATGCCAAGCCAAAGGCAGCAAGTGTCCCCAGCCAACCCAAAGCCTTCTTCCCCCTAACTTTCTCTGTGGTGACCACAATGCGGTAAGCAGGTGCACCTCTCCTTATGCCTCATCACACGTCTGGACTTCCGGGAGACCCTCTCTTGCAAAGAAGAAAGATCGAGGGCTGGGTCTAGTGGTCACCAAGAGAGCATTCGAGCGCCCACGGCTGTAAAATACTGAGCTCGATTCCAAGAAGTTGTCTGTACCTTTGCCAGATGTGAATGGACTGCTGCCTGGACCATCGTTTCCTTTTGTAAGAAGGGGAGAGCCTTCTGGAATCCTGGAATTCAATCTCTACAAGGAGCCTCAGACCTGGAGAAGGTCCAGTCTCTAAGCTGGCAAAAGACATCATTCAGGACCCCGGGCAGTCACAGGGCTTCCTGCAGCAGCGCTGTTTTTCATTTTCCATCTGGCCGCACAGCAAGTAAAGGGATGAAGGGGAAAATTCTGGAGCAGACATCTGAGGCACGTGCTCTCTCTCTCTCTCTCTCTCTCTCTGTATTTTCTCTCTCTGTCTCTGTCTCTCTCACTTCCCACCATGTGCCCATGTGACAGGCAAGTGCCTCATGCTCCTGCTGAAGTTGAACGGGAGCACGTGTCCAGAGGGCAGGAAGCATAACCCAGCATTAGCTCCAGGAAGGATTGCGTTTTATATAGATTCCACCTTCCCTGTCTTTCACCAGCTTCCTAGAACGTGCAGGAGAGAGAGGAATCTCCCAGAAGTTTCCAGGGCACAAAGCTATGAGGAGCACATTCACTATGAATTTGTTAATTGCATCAGAGATCAAGGCCAACAAGACGAACTGCATCAGTGTTAGAATACTCCCGACAGCATCCCCTAGACTCTGCTGTTTGCTCAACTAGACACAGACGTGGGCTGAATGGTCTGGCCTGACCTTGCTGACTCACCTAGCCCTCTGCTGACACCATCCATCTGTGCTGCTATGTTGGGAAAAAAGGCTCTCGAACCAGCAGTGGAAAGTTTCTGTGGGTGGTGATGCTTCCACCGGGAGTCAAGAGGTGCTGGTGGGAGAAATCCGAGAGCAAAGAAAAGACTTTGTGAGTTCAAGCTGTGGTGATTTGGAGTGACCCAGGATCATTGCACCGCAATCACTCAGTGTCATTTCCTTCCTTCTGGTTAACCTTACCTGGCTCTGATGTGTTTATAAGATGCTCTTTGTTGAGTGTCTGTGGTCTGGTAAGGAAAGAGGGGACACGGTGTCCCCACAGACAGATGCATGCTTGAACTAGGAGCCTTTTTCTGGCAAAGGTAAACCTCTCCCTGAACGAGGAAATTGTTGAAAGAAAAAAGGGGGGAGCCAGGATCACTGAGGTTCTAGATCATGCCCCTCCCTGCAAAGGGTGAGCACTGTAAGTCCTTTCTAAGTCCTACCTTGGGGAGGCCTCACCTGCCAGTGGCTCTCCTGTTGTTACCTTTGACAACTGCATAAGAAGCAAATGCCCTTGGCCAGGCAATCAGAAGAAGGCCTTTTTAAGAGAGTGATCTGGACTTAGGGGTTTTGATCTTACAGCACAGACTTACCTACTCATTCTGGAAAGCTCATCAAATTTTTCAAGACATACCGGGCCATACTAGAAATTCCTCTGTAGCCAGCACAAGCCAAGAGAACACATTTTATAAATCTGTGAATGACCTTACAATGTCTTCCCTTGGAAAGAAGCTACAAGGATCACTGAAATAAGCGTCCAGGCTTTGTACTGGCCTTGATTTGAAGTAAGACCACTGGGAATTCACACCAAATGAAGCTTCTCTGACTGTTCACAAGCAAGACTTGCTTCTGGATTTAATTTCCAAAGGAAGGAAATGCATCCTGAAGACACACTTGTTAGTGGAGAACATAAGATTATATAGGTGGTGGTCTTGAAACAGTATTCTTCATCCTCTGCCTCCAATGACATGCAAATCTAAATGCAGGTGGATAAGAGAGCAAAATGGAAGGGGGATGTCATATAAGCCTAGGAATAAAATACAAAGAAATATTAAAAACTAATACTAATTACTGGGGAGGGCAAGCCTTGCTAAATTAAGTCATAAAGTACAGAAACAAGGAAGGAAAGAAAGACGTGTTTGGTTACATGAGATTCTTAAATTTCTGTATCCTATGCACATAGTTTGATGGCAAAAGATGTGGAAATAACCTGAAACATACACAACAGAAAAATAATTGGTGCCTGAGATAGAAAATTTTCTATAACTCAGTAAGAAAAATCCATTCAACACAATAGAAAAAAATAGTCTAGGAATGATTCTTCATAAAACCAATCTAACATGGACTTAAAACCTCAGCTTAAAACCAGGCAAGGTGGCCTCCTGTGCCCTCTACCAAACCCAACTAAGCCAACGGGGGGTGTTATTGAGAAGCCACCCTATTGTGGAAAATGCCTCGGTGACAGAGTGCATCACTCTAATTGGAAAGCCTCCGTCCCATGAGGGACACCCCAGGAAACACATACAACTGCTTCGATAATCCTCCAACATCCAGAGTATGTGTCACATTTCGTGTAGACCTCAAGGAACACAGTTATTTCTACCTTGATGTGACTCATTTGGGTTTAAAGACATCATCAGAGAATATCCTGAAGTCTCTGACGCTGACGGGCAGTTGAAATGAAAGCGTCAAGAATGACTTCTCCTGCCTGGCCCCTGTGCCTCTAGAAACACAAAGGGAGGCTCGGCACAGCAAGACCGAATGACTGGATGTTCTTGTTCTGTGAACTGTGGGGAAGAGAAAGTGCTGCTTGACTATGAGAGACACATTCACCGCAACCCGTTCTCTACTTAGTCTCTTCTCTGTCAAGGCATTACCCATTTTGCATGATGGAACTGTCATCAACAGATTCAATAGAACCTATTTTGTGGTCTGCCATATCTATTTTTCAGGGAAACAAAACCATTCAGGATAGAGTTTTGATGCCTTGGGCACTATTTTACACCTGGCTCGTTCCCCCCTCCTACCACCCACCCGCTATTTCCATCTTTTAGATTCCTGAATGGCAAATCCAAAGCCCCTGCAATACCCAAATCCAGCTGGAAAGTGAAAAATTAACTCTGTTTTCAAAATGTTGAATGGTTTTTGTGTGCCATGTGCTTAAAGCTTACAGCTATAAAGCTTGGGAAAGAAATAACTTGGACACAATAATGTGTATAGTGTATTCCAACTCTAAAATGTTAGGATCCATCCAACAATAGAAATTGGCTAAATAAATTATGTTACAACCATAAGATGGAATGCTATCTGGCCATTTAATGTGATGTGGGAGAACATGAAATGACAATAGGAAAATGCTCATGATATAGCAAGAGGGAAAGCAGATTATAAAGCACTATGTACTGCATAATAACAGTTTTGTTAAAAATGAAAATAACAACCATGATTGTGTGCACACACCCCTATACCCATGATAAAAAAGCCTGGAAGGATTGACATTAAAAACTCACTGTGGCTACTTGTTAGTAGTGGGAACACGGGTATGTTTTATTTTTCCCATAGTGCTTCTGTGTGTCTGAAACCTTACTAGTAAACAAATGCTGTTTTTCTAATCAGAAAAAAAAAATAGGCATTTAAAATATAAAATTGCCAAGATGCATAATAAAAAAAAATGATTTTATTGCTTCGGAGAAACTGGCCATAATAGCTAAACTTTTTACTGTGGTAAAATACACAAAACATAAAGTTTATCATTTTAACCACTTCAGGGTGTACGACACAGTGGCAGTTAAGTACTTCCACACTCTTGTGCAGCCACCACCACCATCTAGCTCCAGAATATTTTCATCACCCCAAGAGGAAATCCCGTACACATTGAGGTCCCACTCCACTATACACCTGTCCCCTAAAATCTACAAATCTGCTTTCTGTCTATGGATTTGCCTATTCTGTATGTTTAATGTAAGTGGAATAACACAATATGTGGCCTCTATGTCTTTGCTCACTTAACACAAAGTTTTCAAGATTCATCTGTATTATAGCATGTATCTGTATGCCATCCCCTTTTATATCAGAATGCTATTCCATTGTATGGCTATACTACATTTTATTTATCTGTTCATCCCTTGATGGACATTTGAGTTGTTTCCACCTTTTTGCTACTGTATTTAGTACTGCAATACACATTTGCATAAAAGTTTTTGGTTGAACACCTGTTTTCGATTATTTTGAATACATACCTAGGAGTGGAAATGCTGGGTCATGTGGCAATTCTAGGTTTAACCTACTGAGGATCATCCAAAGTGTTCTACAGAGTGGCTCCATCACTTGAAATTCTGATCAGCAATGCACAGTGTTCTAATTTCTCCACATTCTCACAAATACTTATTTCCTATTGATTATGATTATGATTATGATTATAGCTATTCTAGTGGGTGTGAAGTGGCATTATCTCATTGTGGTTTTATTTGCATTCCTCAAATGACTGTTTATGTTGCTATCCCATGCATTAATTGGGCTTTTAGTCTTTCTGTTGTTGAATTGTAAGTGTTCTTTGTATATACTGGATACTAGACCCTTTTCAGATATATCATTTGTAAATTCTTCCTCATTCTGTGAGTTCTTTTTTTCACTCTGAATAGTGCCCGTTGATGCAGGAAAGAGTTTTGAGATAAAAAAGTATAAGTCCTCCAACTTTGTTCTTCTATTTCAAGATAGAGTTGACTATTCTATGTGCCTTGAATTTTCTTACGAATGTGTGTCCAGCTTTACTACTTTTACAAAAACCCATTGAGATTTTGATAGCTATTAAAAGGAATCCATAGATTGTTTGGGGGAGTACTACAATCTCAACAATATTGTCTTCTATCACATGAACACAGGGTGTCTTTATATTTAGCTGCCTTCATTTTTTCAGCAATATTTTGTAGTTTTCATTGTACAAGACTTGTACCTCCTCAAATTGTTCCTAAGTACTTTATTCTTTTTAATACTGTTGTAAATGGAATTGATTTCTTAATTTCTGTTTCAGATAGTTCATCACAGAAATACAACTGATTATATTATCTATGAATAGAGACAACTTTCCTTTTTCCTTTCCAATGTTGGTGTCTTTTTATTTCTTTTTCTTGCCTAATTGCTCTGGCTAGGACTTCAAGTACAATGCTGAAAAGATAGTGAAAGTGTGAATTCTTGTTTCATTCAAGTGTGATATTAGCTGTGGATTTTATATAAATGTTGTGTATTATATCGGGGAAGTTCCCTTTATTCCTTGTTTAGTTTAGTTTTTGTTTGTTTTTACTTTGAAAGGGCACTAGATTTCACCAGATGCTTGTTTTTTTTTTTAATCTGCATTTATTGAAATGATTATGTGATTTCTTTTCTTTCTTCATTCTATCAATGTGAGGTATTACACTGATTGATTTTGGTATGTTGAACTACTCTTGCATTCTTGGAGTGAATCCCACTTGCTCATGGTGCATATTGCTACTATTGCTACTGGCTTTGGTTTGCTAATGTATTGTTGAGGATTTTTGTGTTTTATTCATGGGCACATTAGTCTTTTTTTTATGTCTTTCTCTGACTTTGGTATCAGGGTAATGCTGGCCCTATAGAATAAGTTAGGAAGTATTCCTTTCTCTTCCATTTTTTGGAAGAGGTTGAGAAAGATTGGTACTGATTGTTTAGACGTCTGTTAGAGTTCATTAGTAGTCACATGGTCCTGGGCATTTTTTGTGTGTTTGTTTGTTTGTAGGTTTTTGGTTAATGATTCAAATAGTTCAGCTTTTAAAAGAAACGTATTAAAACATAAATTGAAGATTTTTCTTCAAATGTTCAATTCAGTCACTTTTAAGTTTTAACCAAACAAACTGCTTCCAAGTTTATGCATATTCCCATTGACAATTAGTTCATAAAATCTTGGAAATGTAGGTTACCTCTGACTTTTCATTGCACATTCAAGTCCTCTTCTATCTGTGGACCCGTTTTAGGGTTAACGACTTATTTAGTACAAAAGAGACAAATAAAATATGAAAAGCTTATAACGTCAAAGTATGGAAGGTAAGTGAATAAAAATGTAATTCCAACTTTTAGACATTAATAGCTATCAGAAGGCCAAAGTCACACTGTAAACATCACTCCATCCATTCATTACGGAATATAGTATTTATTCTATGGAATACCATGAGTGCTCCACATAAATGCCTGTGCTGTTCATAACCCCATGTGAAGATTATATGTCCCTGGCCTCTGGGGTCCTTGCCACCCATCAGATTTCTTACCCATAAGAGCGCTCTTCATGGGGATGATCTATTAAAATGCCTTCCAGCTTTGCTCACGTTTATTGTTGCTGTTGTTTTGTCATTGAAATTGTTTGGTTGCAGTGATTTTTACCCGTCCATCCCATGTAGTTCCTGATTTCAGAAAATTCTTTCTTAGTCAAATTGTTGGGTTCACACTTCTGTTTAGTCCAAATATAACAATTCTGAAAATATATCTTATACCTTGGCTACAATGGAATTTATGGGAAATTCAGTTTCATTATAGAAGCCGGACTTCCTACAAAACTAACCATTCACCTAGACACCTAGACAGTTGCTCAGAGAGAAGATATGCTTTGCACAAAAATAAAATGCAACTGAAGACACAATTCCCAAATAAGCAAATGAGCTAGTTCATTTGGAGGCTCATCGGTTAAAGAAGTGAGCTCCCAAAGGTCTGCTTCCTAGACGTGGGGGTCACGGCCAAAACAAACTTTCCCAGACTCCGTGTATTTCTCTGTAAGATGGATATGACACTAGTTCCTACCATGCTGGATTGTTGCGAGGATTGAGTGAGAGAAACCAGCTAAATCCATTAGCACTATCTGTGGCAGGTAGTGAATAGTCAATACACGCTAACTGGTTAGAAGTAGCATCAGCACAAACAGAATCAAGAACATCAATGTTCTGCATTTTTCTGCGTATCAGATCCTCTGCAAAGGTAAGCCAGTCACCTCTAGTGCCTTTGTGCTGAGCTTCTCGGCCAGCGTACTCACGTTCATTCATTCATTCAACAAATGTCCAGAAAATAAATGCCTGTCGGTGCTAGCCCAAGTGCTGATGACAGAATAGTACCAGGTCTCTGACCTAATTGTTTATGGCAGGGGTCAGCAAACTTATTCCGCTACTGGCCAGATAGCAAATATTTTAGGATTTTTGAGCCACACACCTCTGATGGAAGAGGCATTCATCTCAGCCATCGTACTGCAAGAGCAGCCATGTGTCAAAATGAATGGGCATGGCCATGTGCCAATACAACTTTGTTTACAAAAACAGGCAGTGAGCAGCATTTGGCTTGAAGTAGACGATTTAGAGATTTTCAGTATAGAGTCTAACAAAGGAAATAGTTAAATAAATACAGTCAAGTATGAGAAATACTCCAATGGTCTCAAAGAAGGCCAAGGAAGTCTTCCCAGAAGAAGCAATACTTAATCTAGTACCAAATGGATGCACAGAAGACAGGCAAGGAGAGAGAGAACAGCATTGTAGGCAGAGGCATGGTGTGTGCAGGGCTGGGAGAAGAAAGAGAAGTCAAGAGACAAAGATGCAGAAACAGAGACGGATGGATAGGGATGAAGTTAGAGAAGCACCTCAAACTGAACAGGGCTTGATTGAGTGCTGGGGCCGTTGGGATGAAGCTATAGAGGGGCGAGGGCCGGGTTATGAAGGGTTCTGGCACTGGGACTCGTCACCCCTCACCACCTGACGCACATCTCTGATGAGGGCCGCATAGGGCTGGCATCCCTCCATCTGCAGCCATTCTCGGGGCCAGGCACCTTCATGACGGACCCCAGTAAACAACTGTCTATAATACTCCAACTTCTGAGTATCCTGAACATGCCAGTGAAATCTAAAAAGAGATCAATTAAAAGAAGGGCTAAACATTCAAGGACGTTGACTTCGTTTTCAACAGAAGAAAAATTTTTGACAGTGAGATAATTGTATGCCATAATCTTTCAGTTTTTCAGGATCATGGACTAAAAAAAAGTCACTTCACGCTCATTAAGGATAAGAAAATAGATTTGCAAGATTAGCATCCTCTACATTCAGATGCACAATTTCCATGTTCATTATTGGCCAACACAACAGTCCGTTCCCAAGGAAGAGTAATGGTTTGCTTTACTTGACATTTTGAGCTCCCACATCTGAGGGCCAGGTCCCAGGGGACACACATTGCCCCGTCACTTGGAAACAGACCAGTCTGTCCCCTCAGTCGGTCACCCCATGAGGCATCTCAGCACTGAGGTGGGCTCACACTACAGTGCTCTTCATCCTTTCCATGGGGTCTGGAAAGTGAGGACGTGGGTGTAGGAACATGAAGAAGACAGAGAATTGAAGAGCAGATAGTCACACTTGGCTTGAAAATAGTCCAGTGGTGGCCGGCCCTGCCTCATAATAAGTAAACACTCAGGAAAACCAACGTAGACCTCTGCATATAGACCCATATGAGCAGAAACGAGGAAAAATTCTAGCACAGAAAGCTGGCTTTTCTCCAAACCACCAAAATCTGAACATGTTCTCAAATATATACGGTAACCTATTCTCCTCTTTATTCTACTGTTACCTTACATTTTAGCCTGAATTTAATTCTTAGCTCAGGATAGCTTATGAACTCATACATGCTCGTAAACAAATGTTCGAAGGAGAAGGCACAGCAGAAATGGTTTCAGCTGTTAAAATTCTACATATAAAGAGCTATTAGTGCATCGAACCTACGCTAACATTTCATTCTCTTAATGGAATTCATGCTGAATTTTGATAGCAAGAAGTAAGAGATTTTATTTTCATGAAAGCCCATTTCTGTTGCATGACATTAATACATGGCTAAATAAACACAGCATCACCAGGAAATAAATCCCAATTTGAAGTCTGAAAGGGCACTCCTATTTCTTAAATATTCTGAATGTCAACTTTTTGATGGAAAAAATAATACATAGCAGTGACTGTACACATAGGTCTATACTGGGCATCTTTGCCGTGTGTCCCGAGTTTCATTTGTTGAATCCCTATGTTTTCTGTTCCAGAGCGTCTCGTGGCATTTATTATGTTCTCCTAAAACCGCAGCTCATGAAGGCGTTGGAAAGGTCACTGTTTCCTGGTTACGTTTTTTAAAAGAGTTTAAGTTAATATATATGTCCTCCAATAAAAGATGATCTTTCATGTGCATTTGTTTCTGAAATTGAGGCGTATCTCTTCCTGTTCTCTGGGAGCCATTGTTCAGTTTCCGAGTGTTTCCTGAAGTTTCCCTACAGCAGGGTGCTCCCCTGCACATCTGTAATGAGGGCAACTTTGTTCCCACCTTTGTCTGTGGACAGGGGCACAGCAGCAAGGCTCAGACAGTACAGGGCTCTCAGGAGACTCTCTTCTGAAGACAATGGTACAAAGACCTTGCCATGGAGAAAGACAGAAGGTCATAAAAATTAGTGGCCTTAACACCCTTAGTTAAAAATATAAAAGAAATCATTTATCTTCTCTTAACTTAAAGTTTTATACTAGTCTGCCTGTTCTAAAAAAAGAGAACTCTAACACTGAGCTTTGCAGCGACCAGGAAATGTCGCTATTTATTTTATATTTTGGAATTCTGGTAAGATGGTATTTTTACATACTGGTCATTTCAATTTTAATTGTTGGTGAGATTTTTTTTTTTCTCATCGTGGAGGACGATGACCATCTGTCCTCTGGTTTCACTGAAAATGGAGCAAGAAAAGAAGGGCTTAATTTCTACAGGCTGGCTTTCTTCTAAAAAGGGAAATTTCTCCAAAGTTTTGCACTGCCACTTGGGCAAGAGAAGGCAGGGAAGTTCTGGCAGACATAGGGCAGGGGCCTGGCAGGCTCTGCTATCAATCAGGGGGACCAGCAGGCCCATACTAGGAACCTGGTAAGAACAGAAATGCCCAGGGGAGCTGAGGGTCAGGGAAGTGTGTAGGAGGTGGGTAAGGGGAGCGGGACTAGGAAATCAAGACCGGGGAACAAGGTGAGGAAGACCGAACAAAGGCTCGGTCACAGAAAGGACACAGAAGAGCTTAGAGAGTCTGACTAGGGAGGAGTAGGAGCAGGTGGGAGGCCAGGTGGGGATGCTGAGAGGGCATGAGATTCAGAATCAGACGGCTCAGGGCCAAATGTGCTGCAGGGCATCTTACGGCAGACTCCTGGAGCCCCCACTGCATATCAGCACAACGCAGACTTCCATGAAGCCTTTCCAGCTTTTCTGACGTTCTTGGTCTCTTGCTCTGAGCTGTGACAGTCCTTCACTCTGCAAAACTCTCCCACGGGCTCACTCATCGCCACCTGGTTTCTTCTTCATTATCCCAAAGCTCTTTGATCCCCAGGTACTACTTTCTTCATGACTTCGTGAGCCCAGGGACTGGTCAGGCACACGTGTAACCGCATCTTCAGTATGGAAGAGAGAGGCAAGAAAGCAACACAGTTCCCTCAGGCCAGAACCCAACTCTGTTTTTACACTTTTATTCACTGAAATTGAAAACACACAGGGTACCATTTGACGAATTTTCTCAAATTGAATACATTCATATAACCAGTACCCAGATGAAGAAACAGAATGTGATCAACACCCCCCAAAAGCTCCCCTTAGGCCGTCCCTTTATGCTGTCACAAGGGCGACTACTGCCCCAGTTCGGGAAGGCTTTGAGCTGAACCTGCAGACATACTCATAGTGCATTGCTCCCAGAACCACAGCTGAACATCCAGGGGATGCTGGGGCTGAGATGCCGACCAGTGAGGATCAAGGTGAGCATCAACCCCAAGCCCTGAATCAGGCCTCGAGTGGCATCCTCCTTTCATTACGAGGCTCTGGCTCGAAAGGCAGCTATGCGAGACCGAGCTTCTCAAGTGCAGGGAAGGACAGCGGGGCATTCGGTCTTGCTCAGCAGATAAAGCCAGGGGGCTGGAGAGTGACTCTTTCTTAGGGCTTCCAGTTGCTCGAGACACAGCTTACTACAGCTCTTTCTGAGCCAGCAAACACATTCTACCAAGTCTCCTGCATATGACTGTGAGTAGGTTGTTTCTTGGTGAATTAGCCCCTTGATGTTCACACTGAACAGAGAAGGAAAATGTTCCTTTTTTTCCCCCAAGCAAAAGGATGCAGAAAGCATCCTCAAGGGCTTGTGCTTAATATCTTCAAGGCAGAGAACAACAGGTGTACTGCCTTCCAAATGTCAAGGAGCTCTGGACGAGCCGTGGGGCCCCATTGTGCAGCATTCTTTGGTCCAAGGGATGCTTCAGAAATTCTGAAAACAACACCACACTGCAAATAAACACTCTGCACTTGGAGAAGGGTGCTTTGTTCTCCAGGTCAAGGCAGCTCGCACCAGCCCCTTTGTCCTTCAGGGAAGGGATCGTCATTGCCACGGTTCCTACAAGCTGCCGTGTGTGATTATCTCAAGGGCACTTGACAATCTCACCGCCTGTGTGTCCCCAAGGACTTTGTGTGCATGAACACGGGCTCCTGTGTTTCCGCAGCCTGTGGATGTGGTTCACTGGAATCAATTGAACAAAATCAAACCTGTGATAGGGGCCCATGATCTGAGCTAGAGTCAACCAGGTGCCAGGGAGGCAGAGGGCCCTGGTGAGGGAGGTCATGTGCAGAGCCACTTGGGAAGGCTGATTCATTCGGCTCGGTGGGCTCTGGGGAACCAGGGCACGTCCAGCCCTCACCTTGCCAACAATGCTGCTGTGCCACGAGCGATGTGATTCTGTAACAGAGCCCAGCAGCTCACCACAACTGTGTCAGGCCCTGGAACGCTGTCTCCTTAACCTCCACAACATCCCTACGAGGCAGATACTACTGACCCCATAACATATGGGGAAAGTGAGGCTTTGAGGGATCACACAGCAGGGAAAGGCCTCAGCGGGATCCACACTGGACTCGTCCGCCTCCGGAGCCCGGGCTCTTCACAGCTGTGCTGTCCTTGGGGTGGTAACACCAACGCTGATCCTTGCACCCATGTTGGAAGGACCCACTTTCGCGGACCAGTGTCTGCTCTCAGGCTCCACGTCACACTCGGCAGTGTCACCACCTGGCCGTGTTGCAGTGTCACAGGCGGGAACCTTGGGAGGTAGGAAAACGACACAGCTCTTGGCGAGAAGCGTCCTCTGTTGCTCCTGGTGTGTCAGGCTGGTCGGGGGCCTGCTTTTTCCATCTCCATTTCCTCTTTTCTATTGAGGTGACATTCACATAACTTAAAACCAACCCTGTTAAAGTGTCTAATTCAGCCGCATTTAGTACGCTCATAGTGCTGTGCAACCACCACTCCTATCCAGTTCTAGAACATTCTCACCCCAAAAGGAACCCTGACCTATTACACAGCCACACCATTCTCTCCTCACACAGCCCCTGCCAACTACTCATTCTTCTGTCTCTGTCGATTTCCTATCAGTGGAATCACAGAGCATGTGACCTTGGGTCTGACTCCTTTCACTCAGTACGACATTTTCAAGGTCCATGCACGTGGTAGCATGTCGATACTGTCTCTTTTATGGCTGAATAATATTCCATTAGATCGTCCCTCTTAAAAGCGAAGTAAGAGGTAATGTGGTCTCAAAGAAAGAGCATTGACTCAAGAATCTGTGAAACTCTCATTCTTCTCACGGGATTATGGTTATCCTTCTGCATCAGACAGACCGACCTGGGTGCACACGTCACCTCCTCCGCCATGTGGTCTTACTTGAGACACCTAATTACTGTGAGGACCAGCATCCCTGCCCATTGGATAAGCGTAAGTGACCGTCCCTAACTCACAGAGCTATAGTGGTAGCAAAAGAGGAAATCACATATGCAAAGATTGTCAAATTGCCTAACGTGCCATCATGATACCTAAGATGATACATAGTTTCTCTTCTTATTTGTGGGAAAACTGTCCCACTTACATTTATAAGTTGGGAACTCACCTGTACACAACAGATGTGTGCCTGAGTTGCCCATGTAAATTAAAAGAATCAAATCCCCTATTCACTAAGCAAACGAATTCTCTTTTTTTAAGTGTGTATTTATTTTTGAGAGACAGAGAGAGAGAGAGAGCATGAGCATGGCGGGGGCAGAGACAGGGGGAGACCCAGAATCTGAAGCAGGCTCCAGGCTCCGAGCTGTCAGCACAGAGCCCGCCTTGGGGCTCGAACTCACAAAATGCAAGATCATGACCTGAGCCGAAGTTGGCGTTTAACCGACGGAGCCACCCAGGTGCCCCAAAGCAAAGGAATTCTTAGGTGAACAAAACCTATTACTGAAGAAAATCTGCTCTAAGTTCCGTGGGTGGGTTAGCCACCTTTTAAATCAACATTTTCATCCCAGAGTCCAGCACAGTTCTTGGCTCAGAATAGGCACCCAGCATAAGTGTTTGTGTAGGCATCGGCAAAGAAGGAAGAGGTCTTACACCTGACATATTTCGAGGAACATAAACCCTGTCAAACTTAGTCATTTCTCAGGCATGAAGGATCCAGAGCAGAGACAGAGTCTCAATTAGAGGTGACTTTCAAAGAGCCCTTGGGTTCTAAACCATGGATCTACCGGGACACCTTCTGCCACCACCCAACGCTGCAAAACACATTAAAGAATGCTTGAGGCGGTTCTGGAAGATAAGTGGCCTGTATTTCATTCACTCACAGAGCAATCTGATCTGCGGAATTTACACCAGTGATAATCCATGCACAGTGTCGCGTTCCTTCCAATCCCAGCACCATAATCCCAGCAAGCAGCGACCGGGTCCCCTTATGGCAGAGCTCAGACGCATAATAAAGGGAAACAGGAATAAGGAAAAGTATCAGTAACTGAAAAGTAAGGAACAGTGTACCTGGAGGTGCAAAACACACAAAGTAGAACAGGAAAAAAGACTTTCTGCAAGCCTACTGCAACAGGAGACAGGTCAGAACTCATCAGAGTGCTGACGGCAGGAAGTGGAGGGGCTGTTAGCACTAGGGGCTGATGGGAAGTCCTGGGGGATGGGTGAGGGCTTGCTGATGGACGGGAGGTGTCCGGCACGCTGAGTCCTTCCTGAGTTCACGCATGTCTTCTTGTGTGACTGGGCCATCTGTGTTTGCCAACTGGAGCCAATCAGCGTTAGGTCCCCACTCTCTCCAGAAGATTCCATTGCAAAGGCCCTCCAGCAATTATTCTCCTGGGTTGGAAAGACATCCATCTCCGTGGGGTAGGGAAAGCATTTACAACGATGACCTGTCTGAAGTAAACTCTCTAAGAGAGGTCCGATGGCTAGCGCCATGAAGAAGCCTGTCCACGGTTCAGCTGAGGTGAACATTACGGCCACGTTGGCCAAGGGCTTCTGAAACCCTGTTCCCGATGCCAGGACCCTCTCAGAAAAGGGCCTTCTGAGACTTTTCGGCATGGGCAAAAGTGCTGCGGTCCGGAAGGCCCCAACAAAATTTCTGAATTTTGAATTAAATTTTTGAAAGCAAAACATCACTTTACCAAACTGTTTACCTCTCTGACGCCCCCCTGGAAGACTGAGTGGAGACCCAGTTTCTTCATTTCCTGAGATTTAATTAATGCTACAAGCCCGGGCTAAAGAAAGATGTCTAGATACTGACACCAGTGGACACACTGCATCTCTCAGATATTTCGAAATATTGCTAAAGGCTAGTGAACTATATTAGGCAGAATGAAGAAATAAGCATCGCCTTTGCGGCTGAGAGCCAGCTCCTGAAAGCCTTCTAGCATCATCAGTATTTAGCATTGATGGTCTTTGGTGGGGCTTTCCGGACAGCAATTAGCAATTCTGGAAAGCGAGACACACTGCCCCCCAGCCACGCTGCGGACACCACAGCTCTGCAAACAGCCACGCGACGCAAATCCTCCGAAGTCACCAGACGGCAGGAGAAGCAGCGAGTGCCGAGGAAAAAAGGCAGGTTTGGGCCAGGCCGCGTGTCTTCTGCTGTTTGGACTCCGTGCTGAAGGAGCACCAATGGGCCTAATTCCCCGAGGAGCTGCACGTACCCATTGCCATTTGGCTTGGCCACCTCAGTGTTCTCAAAATCAAGAGATTTTGCGTAGAAATCTGGGTTTCCAGGTTCTCGTGGAACAGCACAGGGATCAGAGGGGGTGCACGCCTCGTGGCCTCACGGTCTCTGCACACCTCTGTTTCCCACACCTGGTCTCCCATATGCACAGGCTGGATGTTTGCACAATAATCCAGCCCTAACTTGGTGGCGTTAAATGACACCAACGATTTACTGCTGTTATTAATTCTCACAGTTCTGGGGATCAGCTGGAACCAGCTGGGTGGTTCTCACTTGGGGTTCCTTAGGCGGCAACGGTCCCACAGTGGCGGGCGGTGGAGAGAAGCTTCCTCATTTACATGTCACGATGGGCAGCTATCCTCCGCTGGAATCTCAGCAAGGGCTCTCTGTGGGAAGGTCCGCACTTGGGTTCTGCAAAGCCAGGCTTGCAGGAAAGCCACTTGGTTCTAAGAGTGAGTAACCCGATAGACAGCAGAGATGCTCTATTCACTTTCCCAACTGGGCCTCAGTGTCAACCTTGGCTGTATTCCATTAACAACCAGCAAGGTCCTCGACCACCCACGTGAAAAGGAAAGGGGTGTCAGACCCCTCCACTGACTAATGAGAGAAATGAAGAATTTGGGGCCTTGTCTCAAAACCCCTGTGGTCGTTCCTCAGGTCACAAATTACGTATATTCCTCCCACACGCCAAATCCACGCACTGTCCCCCATACCTGTCGAAAGCTGTTATCATGCATTAGGCTCAAGCTGGAGGTCAGGATCCTGACCTCAAATCGGGTCCAGCTTTGGATGAGGCTGCTCTCGGATCACTCCTCTGGTCCGGCTCTCTTCGCAAAGACCCCTGATCTGCAACAAGTCACCTGCCCCCACAGGAGGCACGGGGCCACCACCCCCTCTGCGACGTTCCTGTTAATAGGGTGATGTGGCAGGCCATGGAGGCAGGCTGCCCGGTCCCGCTGCCTTCAGTGGCTGTCCCCGGTCCCTGGCTCTGCCCGCGGGCTCCCAGTTCAGCCCTCCCAACTGTCCCTCCCTTGTCGTGAATATATAGCTCACATCTACAGCAGCTGGTTTCTCTGTTTGCTTCCTGAGCCAACATGTTTGGGAATCAAAGCCTTCTTTTCTTTTTTTTTCACTGTGTCTTTTCCCGTTAGTCCTCGTGGGCAGCATTTCTGTGCACAGAATGCTCTTCAACACCCTGCACATCTTTTGTGAAACTTATTGGAGTTCATGCCATTTGACAGAAGCCATGCCTGCAAATCTGAGCTGAGGCAGCCTGGTTATGATGACCTGGGGGTGGCTGGGG
Organism: Panthera pardus; assembly: GCF_024362965.1. Taxonomy (NCBI): domain Eukaryota; kingdom Metazoa; phylum Chordata; class Mammalia; order Carnivora; family Felidae; genus Panthera; species Panthera pardus. Next base: position 3,204,450 of record NW_026526821.1, read on the forward strand.
ACATGACGGTCCAACAGGGAGGGCCTGGGAGGCCATGGTCTGTGCAAAGGCTCTTCAATCTTTCTGCGTCCCCAAGGAAATTTTAAAGTCAGATCCATGGCTGTTTCTTTACACCATGATTTTTACCAACAGACTCCCGGGTTTGGGTTTCCCTGGAAGCTATAGCATGAGTTGAGATTTGTGGGCTCTCTGAGAAGGGCTGGGATGAGAAAGTACTAAATCTGGGACCCACCGTGTCCCGATTCCTCTCCATCTGATAAATTATTTTTAAAGCTCATCTCTTCCTTCGCTCCTCTGACTACAGTCAGCTGGAAAAAAAACATGAGGGTTCCTGTGAACACACGGCCTGAAAACTCACTTGGTAAGGAACTGCACTAGCCATTTTCTGTTTTCTATGAGCAACGATGCTGGCCACGCTTTCTGGGACAACATAGTAAGGGCCTTCTGCCTGCTTCCAATCTCCCTTTATGCCCCCCTGACAGTCTCCGCTAGGCCCTCTGCCTCCCTCGTGCCACACCAGGCTGTTATATTGAAATACATACTGTACCTTATTTTTAAGGCGTACACTGTGTTGGTTTAATGCAGGATATATTGTGAAATGATCACCACAGTCAAGTTGGTTAAAAACCCCAACATCTCACGGTTAGGATCACGTGTGTGAGGCGAGGACACTTAAGACCTACTCTCTTAGCAAATTTCAAGTGTACAGTGTAGTATCGTTAACTGTAATCACTACGTTGTTCATTAGATTCCTAGAATTTATGCATCTTTTTATTTAATTTTTTTAAATTTATTTTTGAGAGAGAGAGAGACAGAGTGCAAGTGGGAGGAGGGGCAGAGAGAGAGGGAGATACAGAATTCGAAGCAGGTTCATACAAGGAAGGTAACTGTGGTGAAGAGGAAGGTACTTCAGTCTAGAAACAATGACACTTTTATGGAGCCCCTGGGTGGCTCAGTTGGTTAAGCGTCAGACTTCAGCTCAGGTCATGATCTCAAAGTTTGTGAGTTTGACAGGCTTTGTGCTGACAGCTCAGAGCCTGGAGCCTGCTTTGGTTTCTGTCTCTCTCTCTCTCTCTCTCTCTCTCTCTCTCTCAATACTAAATAAACATTTAAAAAAACAAGCAATAATACTTTTTGCCACATTCATTATTACAGTATTACAAAGAAACCTTCTCTCTGTCTTAGAGGAACCAGTTAGCTGATTTATTAAGGGGGAACATACACTTTCAAAGTTAAATGTTCTGTATTCAGAAGATTACAGGGGAAGGAAGAAAGGAAACTCACATCAAAAATGGGCAAGAGAATTGGGTCTCCTTGACCAGACTATAGATTTCATGAAAACAGGGTCAACATGTGACACACGTGTGGGTGGCAGAGTAGATGTCACAGAAGAAAAAATCAGTGACCTAGAAGACACAGTGATACAAGCTCTGAAGAATGAAACACAGGGAATAAAAAGATTCAAAACATAAAATGGAGTATTTAGCTACATAATAATTTTAAGAGCCCTAGAATAAGAAGCAGTTCGAAGAGAAAAATATTTGAAGAAATGATGGTGAAAAATTTCTAAATTGGATGAAAACTATAAACTCCCAGATGTAAGAATCTCAATGGCCCTGAAGCACAAGAAACATGAAAGCCACACAAAGGTACAGCATAACTAATTTCTTCAAAACCAGTGATGGAGAGAAAAATCTTAAAAGCAATCAGAGATTCTAGACTAAAAATAGCTCACAGGTTCATCATCTAAGTTGTAGTTAACAAAGAGCACAGGTTCAGAGATGGGGATGTTATCTAGGAATGAAAAAGAGAAAACTGCTGATAAGTGTACAGACTGTGGCAGAATCTTTAAAAACATACCCAGTTGATGGGACACCTGGGTGGCTCAGTTGGTTGAGCATCCGACTTCAGCTCAGGTCATGATCTCACCATTTGGGAATTCAAGCCCCGTGTCAGGCTCTGTGCCGACAGCTCGGAGCCTGGAGCCTGCTTCCAATTCTGTGTCTCCCTCTCTCTCTGCCCCTCCCCTGCTCACGCTCTGTCTCTGTCTCTCTCATAAATAAATAAACATTTAAAAACTTAAAAAATAAATAAATAAAAACATACTAAGTTGAGAAAAAGACACAAGATATTTTAAAAAGCAGCCAGGGAAGAAAGAAACATTCCATAAACAGGAACAAAGGTAAGTCTAAAGACCCCAGAGAAGACAGCGGAGAGCATCTCCACTGAGGGAAAACAAACACAAGCCCATCCACTTAGGAGACTAATCAGAACAAAAGTATATTTCAAAAGTGAAGCTGGAATAAAGACACTTTATGTGCAAAAGGAAGGCTGAAAGGATTCATGATGAGCAGACCTGGTACAAGAAATATTAAAGGAAGTTCTTCGGGAACGAGGGAAATGATAATAGATGGAAACAGGGATTTACGTGAAAACCGATGGAGACCACAAGTGGGGAATAAGTGAGAAAATATATATTTACTCATTATTTAAGTCTCTTTAAGAGACTTTTAGCTGCTTAGAGAAGAATAACAAAACTGAGGCATGGTGTTTGTAACACACGCGGAGGAAAATACACAATAGCACAGAACCTGAAACTCCACCTGAGTCACATCACTTACACAGAAATGAATAAAAATGAATCGTGGGTAGAAAATATAAGGCGCAAAACTAAAATTTGAAAAACTATAATAGGGGAGAAACACTTGGGGATTTAGGGTTAAGCAAAGATCTTGACACCAGCATAATTTGGTGGACTTCATCCAAATTAACCACTTTGCTATTCAAAAGGCCCTGTCAAGATAACAAAATGACAAATTAGAGACTGGGACACATATTTGCAAATTATATTTCCAACAAAAGCCTTATTTTAAACCATATACAGAATCTGTGAAAGTCAACATTTAAAAAATCCAATTAAAAACTGAGCAAAAGATAGGAACAGACATTTCACTAAATAGGATACAAAGATGTCAAATCAGCCCATGAAAAAATGTTCAACCTCTTTTCCACTAGGGAAATGGAAATTAAAAGCATACTGAAATATCACTACACACCATCAACGCAACAGAAATTTTAAAAATAGTGATTACACCAAAAGCTAGTAAAGATTTGGAGAAACTGAATTGTTCCTACATTGCTGGTGGGAATTAAAATGGTGGAGTTACTCTGGAAAATAATTAGAAAGTTTCTTTTAAAATTAGTGATGGAATTATCAAAGATCGAGCAATAATATTCCCGGAAATAATTCTAAACTTATGTTCATGTGGAAACTTACAGACACAATTCATAGCTTTATTAGCAGTAGTCAAAAATGGGAAGGTACCTAAATATCCTTCAGTGGGTTAATTGTTAAACTAACTGTGGTATATCCATACCATGGAATATTACTGGGAAATAAAAAAAGGAATACTAGCAACTACTTGGGATTAATCTCAAGGGATTTACTCTGAGTGCAATAAAGCTCATCTCAAAATAGTTACATACTGTATGATTCCATTTATATAACATTCTCAAAATAACAAAATTATAGAAATAGAGAACAAATTGGTGGTTTCCAAGGTTAAGTTAAGCAGGTGGAGGTAGAAAAAGAAAAGTGTCTGTAGCTACATCAGGGCAACATGAGGGATCCCTGTGGGTGTAAATGTTCTGTACCTTGGTTATACCAATGTCAATATCTTGGTGGTTATATTGAGGTATATTTTTGCAAAGTGTTGCCTTTGGTGGAAACTCAGTAAAGGGTACATGGGACTTCTCTGTATTATTTCTGACAACTGTGTTATTTCTTACAATCTCAATGTACATGTGTCTCAAATACATATTTTAATTTAAAAAGATATATTGGACTTTATCAAAATTAAGAACATTGCTTTCATAAGACACTATTAGGAAAATAAAATGTAAGCCAAGCCACAGAGTAGGAGGAAGTATTTTCAAAACATTTACCTGACAAATTATTTGTTTCCAGAATATGTAAAGAATACTTACAATTCAATAATAACAAGATTAAACAAGCAATAAAGGACACAAACAGGTAATTCACCAAAGAACATGTATATTGTTAAAGACACAGGTAAAAGAACATTCAACAGAATTAATCATTAGAGATAGTGGAAATTAAAACTGCAATGAGATACCAGTGCACAACTAACATAATAGCACAAAACAAAAAGACTGAGAATTTCGAATTTTGTAGAGTGTTGGAATAAATAAAATTCTTATATGTTGCTAGTGGAATGGAAAACATTTCAGCTATGTTAGAAAATTCCTTGTCAATTTAGTATAAACATGCATTCAACCAATGACCCAACAATTCCATTTCTAGGTTTTTAAGCAAAATGAAACTATATGTCCACATAAAGACTTCTACATAAATGCTTTATTCCTTATAGTCAAAACTGTAAGCAACCCAAATAGATGAATGAATTGTGGTTTATGTACACAAGGAAAAACTACTCAGCAATAGGAAACTATTGACACGTGCAACACAGGAAGAATTTCAAATGCATACCATTAAGGAAAAGAATCTAATTTCAAAATGCTATATAGTGAATTATTCCATTTATATAATTTTTAAATATATAAATTTCAAAAGAATAAAATCATATAGTGTATGTTCTCTAACCACACTGGAATTAGGTTAGAAATTAATGTCAATCATGGATAAAGATGTGGTTTATATATACAATGGAATACTACTTGGCAATGAGAAAGAATGAAATCCGGCCATTTGCAGCAACGTGGATGGAACTGGAGGGTATTATGCTGAGTGAAATAAGTCAGTCACAGAAAGCAGCATATGTTTTCACTCGTGTGGAACTTGAGAAACTTAACAGAAAACCACGGGGGAGGGAAGGGGAAAAATAATTTCAAACAGAGGGAGGCAAACCATAAGAGACTCTTAAATACAGAGAACAAACTGAGGGTTGCCGGGGAGTGGGGAGAAAGGGAGAAATGGGTGATGGGCATTGAGGAGGGCACTTGTTGGGATGAGCACTGGGTGTTGTAGGTAAGCAACGAATCATGGGAATCTACTCCCGAAGCCAAGAGCACACTGTATATACACTGTATGTTAGCTAAATTGACAATAAATTATATTAAAAAAAGAAATTAATGTCAATCAATAACCTGATAAAAACTCTAAAGTCTTATAAATTGGAGAACACACTTTGAAACAAGCCAGAGATCAAGGAATAAATCACAAGTGAAACAGAATATTTTGAATGATATAACACTCTACACCCTAGGATGGTAAAATAAAAAAGACAACATAACAAGTTTGGGCAAGGATATGGCAAAATTGGAACGATCAGACTTTGCTATGTGATTATAAAATGGAACCACTGCCATTTTGGAAAACCTTTTGACATTTTTCTCAAAATGTTAAACATAGAGTTCCTAATGACACAAGCAATTGCACTCCAAAGCGTGTCTAAGAAAACTGAAAACATATTTCCACACAAAAACTTGTACACAAATTTTCCTAGAAGCATTACTCATGATCGCCAAAAAGTGGAAACAATCTGAGATGTCCATCAACATATCAGAAGATAAAGTGTGATTTCCATACAGTGGAACATAAAAAGAAATGAAGGGCTAATGAAGGAATGCAGGGCTACAACAACATGGATGGACCCTGAAAAAATTATGTAAAAGAAAAGGCCACAGTTTGTATGACTATCATATGAAATGTCCAGAATAAGAAAATCCACAGAAACAGAAAGTAGATTGATCAGTGGTTGCCAAGGGCTGGTGGGAGGCGACCAATGGGGAGTAATTAAGGAAATCAACGGACTTACCTTAGGAAATTATAAATAGGACAGCAATAATTAGTAAAATAGGAAATAGACAAAAGTAGAAAGAATTTTAACAAATTCAAAAGTTTTTTCTTTGGAAAGAGTAATAAAATTGATAGATCCCCTAATAATACTGTATTAATTAAATTTAATTTAACTTTTATTTATTTATTTTTTAATTTTAGAGAGAGAAACAGAGCATGAGTGGAGGAGGGAGGAGAGGAGAAACAAAATCTTAAGCAGGCTCCAGGCTCAGTGTGGAGCTCAATACAGGTCTTGATCCCACGACCCTGGGATCATGACCCAGGCCAAAATCAAGACTCGGATGTTCACCGACTTACCCACCCAAGTGCCCAATACTGTGCTAATATTAAAAGGAGAGAGAGAAAGAGAACATAAGTTATTGACATAAGGAATAAGAACATGTACATCCTTACAGACCCTACAGACATTGAAAGGACAAGGAAAGAGTCCAAACATCCATCGATGGATGAATGGATAAAGAAGAAGTGGTATATATACACAATGGAGTATTACTCGACAGTCAAAAAGAATGAAATCTTGTCATTTGCAACTACGTGGATGGAATTGGAGGATATTATGCTAAGTGAAATTAGTCAGAGAAAGAAAAAAGTCATATGACTTCAATCATATGAGGACTTTAAGAGACAAAAGAGATGAACATAAGGGAAGGGAAACAAAAATAATATAAAAACAGGGAGGGGGACAAAACCGAAGAGATTCATAAATATGGAGAACAAACTGAGGGTTACTGGAGGGGCTGTGGGAGGGGGGATGGGTTAAATAGGTAAGGGGTACTAAGGAATCTACTCCTGAAATCATTGTTGCACTATATGCTAACTAATTTGGATGTAAATTTAAAAAAAAATTAAAAAATAAAACAAGTTAATAAATAAATAAATGGACAAGGAAATATTTAAATGGTTTTATGCCAATAAATTTGAGAACTTAGATGAAAAAGAAAACACAACCTACCAAAACTGACACAAGTAGAAACAGAACATCTGAATAGTCCTGCTGTTGTCTATCTGGGATGGTGAAAAAGTTCCTATATTGATTGGATCACTGTACTTGTGTCAAAACTCATATAATTACACACTTCAGATTTATGCCATTTCATGGTATGTAAACTTTGCTTTGATCACTAAAAAATAAAGGAGTAGAGCCCAAACACTTAGAACCTATCACACTCTCACAGCTCTGTGAGTAAATAACCTTTGCTATGATTATCAAAGCATGAGGCACAGAAGAAAAGCTCAGAGACTTGTCTAGAACCTTGGGACAGTGGTAAATTTCAGCAAATATGTATGACATGGGCAAATGCAGTTTGCAATGGCAACAGCTGCACAGTTTTCAACTAAAAACCGGTTTTCTAGGGCACAGATCCAACAAGTGAAGAAGGAACGGTCTATCAAATAGATACAGAGACTTCCACAGAAGTACTTTCCTGATGATGGATTCCCTGCAAAGGACCAAGTTCACACAAGTCTTGGCACAGATGAAGGGCTCCCTAGCTTCCAGCATTTTGCTAAGGAGGTGCACCCAGCAGGCATCAACAGGGCATTAAGAGGAAGTTAAGAGGAAGAGGCACCTTTACCTGGAAGTTTGCAGCCAGGAAGAAATGCCCCAAGGGGCCCTCCACCTGTCTGAGACTCCACATTTTATCTCCTTGCTGCGTGTGATGCACAGATGACACTTAGCAACTTAACCAGACACATCTGAGCTCATTCAGCTTAACGAGCTGTACGTAGCATGAATGCTATGGGACGCCCTTCTCTAACATCATGGGTATCTGAGCATATTCAACTTCACCTTCTGGACAACTGCTCTTCTGCAATTCCACATGTCCTACAGAGGTCCCCAATTGGCTGGTAGCCCAAAGAAGGATGTCAGTAAATTTTGACTTCATGCTCCACTCCAAAGAAAACGTACATGCAGTGAAATGCACAGATCTTATATGTGGAAGGCTCTGCATGTGATTATATGTGCATAAGGTCAGCGTGAGATCACAAGTCCCTTTGAAGTCCTATAGATCTGTGGCTTTGGGCAATGTTGCACCAAATGTGCAAGTGTGGCTGCCTGGGGCATCTGTTTTTTTTCTCCAGCTACTGCAGTATGAAAGGTGACTCGGAGAAGCCACTGTCCAGTAGGACAGCAGTGCTACTTTTCCATCCAGAGGACCTGTGATTCCTCCCGTTGAAGGTTTCTACCCAGCAGTGTTCTCAGAGCTGTGCATTTGAATATCCTGGGAAGCTTTCGAAGATACCGATTGTGCGTCTCACCCTTAAAGATTCTGATGCAATTGAGCAGACTGGGCCCAGACATGGCAATTTGAAAAACATTTCCAAGGTAATTCTCATGTGCAGCCAGGGTTCAGAACTCAAGTGTACAAAAACTTCCATCTTATAAACAGTTCTGGGTCCCGCCTGGCTCTGCCACTAATCACCTGTGATACTGACAACCTCCGTTTCCCTGTTCCCCTGGTTTCTCTTCTGCATAAAACAAGGGAGGTGGATTCCATCAGTTTACAAAGTTGTTTGTGCAGTGAGACTTGAAAACATCATGCCCAGGGGACCCCATCGTGGAGGGAGCTAAATTAAGAGTGTCTGTGATTGAGCAGAAACAGCCAGGAACACCCGTCCTCCCCAATGCTCCCTGGAGGCATTTCTGCAGAGTTCTGGGGCCTTGGGCAAGTCACGGGGCTTCGTGCCTCTGACTACCCTGTAGCCGGACAGTAAGCCTCCGCCCACCGATGGGGTCGACTTTGTGGAATGCGCAGGCGCCTCCAGCGCTCCCCACACTGCAGTCTGCACCTGTCCACAGTGAGACCTTCTGATGCCTCCTTGTAGCTACTTAACTGACGGTAAAAGGGGGTTCTTCTCTTTTTCTTCCAGTGGCGCCCACAAGCCATGCTCAGAGGGTGCTTTTATTTTTTTTTTATTTTTTTAACGTTTTATTTTTGAGACAGGGAGAGACAGAGCATGAACGGGAGGGTCAGAGAGAGAAGGAGACACAGAATCCGAAACAGGCTCCAGGCCCTGAGCCGTCAGCCCAGAGCCTGACGCGGGGCTCGAACTCACGGACCGCGAGATCGTGACTTGAGCCGAAGTCGGACGCTCAACCGACGGAGCCACCCGGGCGCCCCTCAGAGGGTGCTTAAAAAAAAAAGTTGTTGTTGCCTTCTCCTTCTCTCTCTGACCCTCCCGTTCATGCTCTGTCTCTCCCTGTCTCAAAAATAAATAAACGTTACAAAAAAAATTTAAAAAAAAAAGTTGTTGAGGGGCCCCCGGTGGCACAGTCAGTCAGGCATCTGACTTTGGCTCAGGTCATGATCTCTAGGTTCGTGGGTTCGAGCCCTGCATCCGGCTCTGTGCCAACAGCTCGGAGCCTGGAGCCTGCTTCAGATTCGGTGTCTCCTTCTCTCTCTGCCCCTCCCCCACTTCCTCTCTCTCTCTCTTTCTCTCTCTCAAAAATAAGTAAGCATTAAAAAATTTTAAAGATAGATAAAATAAATTGTTCACTAGAAAGTCCTGGAAGAACAAGACGATGAGGTTTCAGTCCAGCGGGGAAAGTTGGTTTGGCTCTGGCCAGCAGGGGTCAGAACGAGATGTTCCACGGGGGCCCAGTGAGGCTCCTCGTAAGTCCTGTCTGCTTCTGCTGCATTTGGAGAAAGTGCGGGCTCTGAGTCAGCAGCTCGGTGTCCAGTCATCTTTCATGCGGAACGCTCACACAAGTGTGCAAAAGACAGAGACGCGGGCATGCTCACGGCAGCGTCTGCCGGTATGGCCCTCCCATCACCATCACCCACACGGACCGTGATCTTTCCCACCCTCGGCCTCCACTCGTTCTTGGCTGGAGAGCTCTTCTCATTCCTCATCCAGAGAGCATGTGTCACTTCCTCCAGGAAGCCCTCCCTGATATCCCCGACGAGGCCACATCACAGACACATCTAGCCTACAGACAATAGTGGAAGCATTAATATGCGACTCCCCTTCTGGGTAGACGATTAGGAAGGATGCTGCCTCTGGCCAAACATAGCCCTGGGGACTTACGGCTTGGGGAGGGATGGTGGTGCCCCCAGCAGGTGGATACAGCCCTACATTAGGGCGCAGGGTTTGGTCAGCAAAGTGTGGGCTAGATTTCAGTCCCCTCTCATTATACCCTCTTGAGAAAGCCCTTGGTCAGTACACAGACCACACAACCGTGCAGGTGGCCCCCTTCAGAGCTTCCGTGACTCATTCCCATAGCACGCTTTTTGCGTGTGCTATGAACACCTATTTGCAGCGCCTACCACATTGTATTTGTGAGGTCCTTTGAAAATATGGACTGTGAAGGCAAAGACATGTTTAATTTTGCTCATGTTCTATTCCTAGCCTAGTTCTTGATTCATAGTAAGTGCTTAAAGATGTACACTGGACAATCAGCAGACAGAAGGAGATTTGGAACACGAGGCATGTGGTAGTCTTGCCTGAACGAGCCCCTAACTTGTGGAGGCTGAATGATTTTCAAACCCAAAGGACAGGCTGTGTCCCAGAGGGAAGCCTCATAAAGCAGAGCCTTTTCCCTCAAATATGCAGACAGGCAAGAATCTACTCCATTTTGCTTCCAAAGCCTGCATAGCTCCTACTTGCAAAAAATACCGACAGAAAGAGCTTCCGGGGAATCTCCTCACTGAGCGTGCACATGGCTTCACATCAGCCCCAACCATCCCCACGATCTCTGCCATCAGAGAGGTGACTTTAAATTACCTAAGAAAACTGGACATTCTTACGTTATTACAAGAAAGTAGTGAAAATTTGGAGGGGCTGGCTGGCTTAGTCAGCTAAGCATCTGACTTTGGCTCAGGCCACGATCTCATGGTTCGTGGGTTTGAGCCCCACGTCAGGCTCTGTGCTGACAGCTCAGAGCCTGGAGCCTGCCTCGGATTCCGTGTCTCCCTCCCACTCGCACTCTGTCTCTGTCTCTCTCACAAAAAGAAGTAAATAATAACAATTTTTTTTAAAGTAGTGAAAATTTAAACAAAAGGATGCGTACCCCCAGCAGCTTTTCAAACATGCAAACGTCCCTTGTTTTCTTTCACAAAGTGATGGGGCTTGGTGATATTCCTGTATTGGCGTAAATGCATTTGCCTCATCACTGAGAGCTTACCTGTTTGTACTTATTCATGTCATTTGACCTGGACTTGCCCAGTCTCCTGTGCATCGGGGGCATGGTGGTGGCTATTACAACCGTGCTACGATAAACATCATTGACTACCCATCTTCGCATACATACGTAAGTATCCCTTTAGGACACATAACTAGAAGTAGATTTTCTGCATCTAACTGTGCAGATACCTTTACATTTGAAGCAATAGTAGGCAAGATCTACGGCTTTAAAGCACTAGCTTGATGCATACAATTAGGCCACGTGTGTCTGTGTGTGTCTGTGCACACGTGCTCACGCATCTACCTATTTATACACACAGTCTCCTTCCTCCTCCCCATCACAGGGCCTGATGTAGGCACCCGACCCCAGCACACTAACGATAGACACTGCCTCTCAGAAACGGGGATGGTGGCCTCTTTCCCTGGGCTCAGGGGACCCATTTCCACCTTCCTAAATGGTCGCGGGCAGCATCCTTCCGCCGCCTCACTCTCCACGGCCTCAATGTCTTCAAAAGTCACCCTCATTCTTCACAGACATTCTGGATCTTCAGCTCTCCTGCCCATCTTTACTCCACAGGGTTCACGCTCCAAAGGAGAACAATGTCTCTGTGGGAGAAATGCTATAAGCAGTTCAGGAGGGAGCAGGTGGAGAGGAGAGGGAAGCCCCAGGGGGCGTCCACCTCAGAGAGCAGAAAGGAGGGAAAGGGGGCTGGCCGAGAGGCACAGCCAGGGCAGGGCTGGGCTTCCAGCACAGGGGAGGGCTGAGCCATTCAAGGCAGAGGGGAGGACACAGGAGGAGGGGGCTCCGACCCACCGGTGCAGGGGACACGCAGGCACACCTGGGCACGGCTCCCAGGCCGATTTCGGCCTTCCCTCAGGAAAGAGCTCAACTCCGCTCTCCTGGGAAGGCCCCTTGACTCCCTTGGCTGGAACCCGCAAGCTCTGGTTAAACTTTGTGCATTCGTTCACTCATTCACTCACTCACTCCTTCACTCATCCTACCAATGCCCACTGAGCGCCTCCTGTTTTCTGGGTGTCGACATCATAGATTGAAAACAGAAGTGTATAAATGTGAGGGATTCTTACTCCAGCTGCACCTTCTAGAAGGGAAGAAGGGCAGGGGTGGAGCGGGCAGTGGGAGGAGCCAGGGATTGGGAATCACAAAGAATGGTGTCTCCCTTGCTCGTTCCTTGGACACTCAGCAGCACCCACTCACTGCCAGGCACGGTCTGGACACTGAGGACCCGGACGTGAACAAGCAATTTGCCCTTCCCCACCCTGCATGGTGTTCCAGTAGCTGACGTGTGCAAAACCAAGAAAGGCTGTGTACCTGCAAGGACAGATACAGCCGAAGGTTAACAGAGCCAGAGAGTGATGGAGTGAGGGGGTCCCACGGAAAATAGTAAGTAGGGAGGGCTTCCATGAGGGGTGGCTTTTGAGGTGAGACCAGAATAACTAGAGAGAAAATAACATCTGGGAAAAACATGCTAGTTAGAGAGAAGAGCCAGCGCAAAGGCCCTGGGGCAGGAGGAAGCCCCAGGACAAAGTGCTCAAGAAGCTGAGTGGAGGGGAGGAGAGGGCTGGGCAGCAGTGAGACAGGGGAGAGAGCAGAGAGGTAGAGGATAGGGGGGAGGAAGGAGGAGGAGCTGGTAGGGAAGGGGACAACGTGGGCCCTGCAGGCTGGCATAAGAATGTGGTTTTTGCTCTGAGTGTTATCCGGCAGCCGGTGGTTTTAAGCACACAAGTGACGTGGTCCAACCCATTCTGAAGGACACTCAGGCTGCTATGTGGAAATCAGATCACAGGACAGGTCAAGGATGTACTAAGTTCTGCCTCCAGGGTGTTCTCAGGCTACGAATGGTGTTGGGTGGTTCCTTACATCCCCCCTTCCAGACAGGGACTTCCAAGACAGCCCCGTTTGTCTCAGGCTCCTGGCCCTCTGCACAGTGTTGGGCGAATCCGGGGTAAGTTTTGCTGAGGGAGCAGGGGAGGAGGGAAGGAAGGAGGCGACAGTTCCGCAGTCAGAAGGGGGCCGAGTCCGTAGCATCACATTTATTTCCTAGATTCGGTTTGGATCTGCCTCCTGGTTTATCTTGCTTATTTTGCACATGACAAGCTGATAGCCATTTAGCAAATACTCGGCTCTATTTTGGGTGAGACCAGCATATGGCAGCAGGAACGACTGTGCCCAGAACCAGCTCCTGGAAGCCAAGCTCTGGCAAGCTTGTGGAGACTCAGTTCCACAAAGAGCCATGTGCTGAGAAACCACGGCTAAGAGCAGACGCAGTCATGGCCCTTTCCGTCAAAGCTCACGGCTCCATGGCGGGGGATCGGGGAAATGCAGCTGCTACAACTCTCTTAGAGCGTCGACCCACGTCCACCGGCCGGACACACCAGTGGTGCAAACTTCAGGACAGAGAGCATGTCTTCTGTTAGAGAGTCACGGTTGTGGGGGGGGTCCCACAATAATATATATTAATATATATATTAATATAAAAGACTCTCCATTAATATATATACACACACACACACACACATATATACATGTATATATATATATATATATATATATACATGTATATATATATACATATATATATATAACGAACACAGAGCTTGCATAAAAATTCAGAAAGTTCCTGAAGCCCTTGCATGAATCTCTGGAGAAGAACTCAGGCCTTCAGGACACCATCCAAGGTGGAAACCCGCGGCAGTCAACAGAATCCATGGTGCAAGATGCGGGAACGCAGTGTTTTCCAGCGGGAGCTGGGAGAACGTATATGCCCTCGCTAAACCGATCAGCAAAATATCAAGTGTGGCTTTGGCTTTATCGCTGCTTTGGAGGGCTGACCTCTTTGTTTAATGGAGAAATCCTCCCGCTCCCCACTGGACAGGCTAGAGCACACACCTTACCAGCAGGGTGGAGGTCCCTGGGCGCGGCTGTCTAAATTTCAGCTGCTAAGCTGCGGGCAGGTGAGTACTGTGTGCACACTCTGACGGGCAGATTGAATGGTCCGCAGTGTAAATGGTCAGCAAAGGGAAAGTTCACAGCTCAGATCTGCTGGGGCCAACTTTAAAGGATGGGGAGGCTCAATTTCCATACTGCACACCTGGAAAGATGAGAGGATTTATTTCTGATTCGCACGAGGACGGAGTCTGGAGAGCACGGAAGGACCAAGAGACAGATCTCTACAAGGAAGTCCCTCCATGTCTGGGTCCTTTGTTCTCGTTAGGACGCCCACAAGAGCCCCTTTGATAACCCTCATGTTAAAAGGTGGGGGTAATTCCTGTCTCCTTAAGCATGGGGTGTACTTAGTGGCTTGCTTGTAATGAACAGAATGTGCTAGAATGTGGATCCTCCTGGAGCTGGCTGTGTGGTGAGGACTGGAGATGCTCGACTATCTGGAATCTCCTTCATGAGACACAGGCTCAGCAAACATTCACTGAGTACTGACCGTGTTCCAGGGACGTGCTCTAGGGACACAGAATCACGCAAGGCGAGGTCCCCGTGAGATGGGCACTGAGACATGAGACAGACGCTGTCACTGGGCTAACCCCTCTGGGTCTAATGGGGTTGCATTAGTAGGTGAAACTCCCCTGCTTATCCCCCCCTTTTCCAGGAGCAACACACAAGGATGGCCCAGAAGCAAACACTGGGCTCAAAGGGGACTTTGCCCTCAGGAGCTGGGGGACAACTCCACATTAGGACCACTTACCAAGTAACAAGTCCCCTGGTTCCTGCTTGGGGAAAGGCCGGTCCTGCCACACAGAAGGCGGCCAACTCCTAATGTCCCAATTGGAAAAGACACTCCACTTGGTGGGAGAAGATCCCCACCTGAGCATTTGGGGCAGAACAGCCCCAAGGTTGAACTTTCCAGCATCCACAGACACACAAGCAGAGGCCAGGTGACTGCCTGGCAGAGACTTGATGACATTCTTGCGGGGAAGGGGGAACAACTCTATAGTTGTCCTTTATGGGACACGACGGGATCCATGGCCGCTGACCTTGAGGAGTGGAGCACTGGGAAAGGTCATGGCAACTGGTGGCCTGGAGTTCTTTTGAGCCCCAAAATTCTATTGAGATAACGTGGACCTGTGAGTCCACACGTGGCTGGAGGTGTGCGGGGTGGCTTCGTGCAGAGCACAGGAAGCAAGAGGAAGGAGGAACACAGGGTCAGTGCGTGGGGACGGGGAGAGAAGGGGGGTGCACTTCGAGCAGGGACAGAGGGCCATCTGGGGAGGCATGGACTCTGTCTAGGACATGACGTATAGGGATGAGACTGCGCCGCGTGTCCCCAGCACGCCTCTGCAGTGCCCCACCTCCCCCAACACGGCACTGCTCTAGGGGATTTTCTCAGTAAGCCCTCCACACACTAGTCTGTGTAGCCACTGTAACCAAAGTGCTGAAGCCCAAAACCTGGACGTCACGCTTGCCAGCTCTTCCCGCAGCCTCTAAACCCATCAAACGCTGAGTCCAAGGATTCTGACTCCCAGAAGTCTGGGAAATGTGCCTCTTCTCACCGCCTGCCCCCCCACGGCCACCTTCCAATCCAGAGGACCATCACGTCCTCCCCAACGGCACCCAACTTGTCCCTAGCTTCAATCCAGCCCCTGTGAAGCACCCAGGAACTTTTCAGTCATGGGTTTGGTCATGTCCCTCTGCTGCAGAAACTCCACTGTGCCCTTTCTTGTGGGATCCGAAGAGTGCCAGCTGTGGGAGGAAGGGATTAGTGGGGTAGGACAACAAGTCTGCATGGGACTCTCCTCTGATGGAGAAAACCCTGGTCCATCGTATCCCGGATGGAGATGCTCGTCAGTGGCGTTGGCAGCCGGCAGCCCAGTAGGGCATTCTGCTCTCCCCAGCCTCACCCCCCACACAGCGGTCTCCTCCCCTGACTCCTCCAGGTCTCCTGGCCAATCCCCTTCATGGCCACGCACTCAGGCCAGGCCCCCATGAGCTCGCTGCGTCAGACCATACTCACCTGTACCTATAGCGCGTGCCCTTCTCCATAGCACTTGGTCCAATTATCATTTTTTACATGTATTTGTGTGATTTCCTCAAAATTAATCCCTTCCCCTGCTCTGGACTGTATACATCAGAAAGGTGGGAGCTGGGTCTAATTTGCAACTGGATCCCTGGGCCCCAAATGGACTGGACAAGGGTCTGGAACGTCACAGAGGGTCTGGGTTGAGCTTTGGAGCCCTGACGTACCCACACACCTGCAGAAGGCTGTGGTTACATGGATGCTGAAGGCACGACAGTCAGGGGAACGGGGCTGGGGGGGGGGGGTGCTCAGTCATGAGGTCCCTTCTCTTTCTCTCTCCCAGCAGGAGGCCAGCTCAGACCTAGAGAAGGCTGTGTGTCTGGGGCTGGGGGGCAGCCCCCTGGGCTCTGAGGACAAAGTGTGACAGCACAGTCATTAACCAAATGGTGTGATCTCAGAGGTGTGCACATAAAAGAATCTGAGGGGCGGCCTGGAGCAGTGATCATGGCAGGCATCCGGAGGAGGCACCCAGGACCCCAGTGGGGGGAGACACTGATAATCCTTATCTCTAACCTGGGCCTCCTTCAGGCCCAGAGCCATTCCAAAGGCCAATAAACCTTTTACATTCTCACTTAAACTCCAATGTGGGGGCATGTGCTCCTTTTGTTTGGCTTTTCAAAGGGAGAAGGACAAGGCTTAAGATAAGGCTTTGGAAGCTGTGAACTTCCTCCAGGGTTAGCAATGACCAGCAGTATTTACTGAGCACTTACTAGGAGCCCACCCAGGAGTTACTTTCAGCTCTTGTGGCCACACAGGCATTGCTATTTTCCCAAGGAGGAAAGGGAGGGGTGAGAGTTAAACTTTCGGGGTGCATGCATGGCCGGTAGGCGGTAGGACAGAAGCTGGAGCTGCCCAGCGGCTCCCACAGAACCCGCAGACGTGTGATTGGCCGCTTCCGTGTTACCTGCCGTGCCATCCACGAGGATCTTGCTGTCCAGTGAGGGACACAAGAGAAGAAGTGTCACTGACATTTCACACCAGATGATTCTCTGTCCTGGGGGATGGGGGGGGTGGTGGGGCGGGGGGAGACTGTCACCATCCTGGGCACTACAGGGTGGTTATCAGCATCCCTGGTCTTTACCCACTAGGTGCCAGGACCACCTCCCCTCCAGTTATGACCATGGAAAGTGTCTCCAGACATTGTCACACATCCCCTGGGGCAGGGGCAGGGGCAGAGTCACACCCTGCTGACAGCCCCCGACACTGGGGACATGTGAGTTTTGCAAAGTAGAGACAAACTTCTAGAATGTTCTGCAAAGGAAGGCCCTGCCTTCTTATAATGGTGTGCAACAGCACACATTTTAAGAACCCCGAAACCTGAGCTCTCCACGCCGTCCTGGAAATTGACATGAGGGAACAGGATTTGGGGTAAAGAGAGTTTTTGAAAACGCAGATTAGTTTTCTCTCTCTGCAACCACACTCCTAGGGAAGACTCCACGCCCTAAATAACTCAAGGTGTGCCCTCCATCTGTTCCTTGGGGCCTCTTCCCATAATATGACTCCCATATTTAGGTGCCCATGTGTATTTTTTATCAATCCTGGGATTATGTATGCACGCATGTACCTGTGGGCTTAATGTCTGTCTCTTCCCTCAAATGGAAAATCCATTGGAAAGAGCCCTGTGTCAAATCCTTCGTGGCCCAGGGTCAAGCCTTGCACTGATCAGCAACTCAGTAATATTGTTGAGTAGATCTCTGGGCACTGATTCTTTCAAATTCTTCCCCAAATCATCAGGATAAGCTATAAATATCCAAGTGTACACACTCACAAGTCACAACGTGGTATTTACAGAGAAGGGGGTAAGAACCTCACAAATGTAAAACCTGGGTAAATTTAGCTCCAACCTAATGGCCGTGTCATTGATTTTTGTCACACTTCACATCTTCTATTTTAGAAATAATAGTCATCAGCTCCTGTAATCAGAAGTCTCCCTGTAAACTTACTGATTTGGGGGGTACTTGTTGTTTTTGAAATAACACCTGCAGAACAATCATTAGAACCTTGATTAATTCTGTGCGACACAAGGAAAAAAATGAAATACATCTTTTAAAAAGCTGCAGGGTTTTTGGTGTGAATAATTTTCATAGAGTATTCTAATAAGGGAATATACTGCTACATAGGAAACAGTACAAATATTAGAAGAGGTTGTGCATGTGCTTGTGTGGGGGGTGCTGTGCGTATATAGTGTATAAATGTATGTGTTTACAAAAAAGTAGATAAACTATTGCGGAGAAAAATCAGAAAACTCTTGGTATCTTGCAGAAGATGATCAGGTTGACGTTGGTTTAAAAATTCTCCCAATTCAACAATATGGTGGAGGAAAAACAAGAATGCCCAGGCGTTATGTTTAGATATGACAGAGAAGGTGAATTTACTTTGTTCCTTCCAGCTTCTTAAGAAATACCCCAAAGCTAGGAATTAAAGTCATAAGGAGACTCTGTGTACCAAAGAAATAGAGTCTTGAGTGATGGCTCCACTGGGGAAGCCAGACCATCCCCTGCATGAGCACTGGTGAAGGGGCCTCCTGGAGAGCCCCCCACACGGAGGGAGAGCCACAGATGACCAGGAAGACCCCCTCTCCCTCAGCAGGCTACCCGGAGTGGGGGCTGTCAGTGATGCCCCAAATGTGTGTGGAGAGCACTCCTGGAGAGGTGGGAGCACTTCGCACTACATGCTCCTGCTGGACACACACACACACACACACACACACACACCCCTTTACTTTGGGTCTATTTTGGCCACTGTAATATTAACAAACTGACAAACTGGGAGGGAAAACCAGACACTGATTTCTCAGGGGCTCTCTTCCACTGAAGCCCTCCCAACCCATTTCACGATGTGCCAGAGATTTCATCAAAGTTAATGAAGAAGCAGCATGAAGGGCCAGCTGGCTTCCGGACTCGGCTTCCACTCCTACCCAAGGAGCTTCAGCCTGTTAAGATCCGAAGGGAATCCTGTTTGGAGCGTCCGAGGGGCTGTGGGGCTGCACAGAGATTCGTCTTAATTAAGCCAAATTCAGGCTCAATCACAACACCCCTTCTTTACCCATTTCACACACTTTAGAAAAGAAGTTTCTTTTTTAACCACCAGAGGAAGGCTGCACGGAACCAGGGTATGCCTGAAGCATAGAACCTGCTCCCATCTCAGGTGCGACTAGGAGATTTGGGCAACAATGGGGCAGATTCAACACGAGGAGAGCATGTGGCCACCCTGGAGAGAGGTCATGTGTTTACTTACCTGGAATGAGTTTACACCCCAGATTGAGCAAGTGAGCTCACCCCCACTCGGGGACTCAGACTGTTATCCCCTCGTCAGGCAGATTCCCAGGGTCTGGGCCTCTTAGGTGGGAACAACGGACACTTTGTTCGTCTGTCCGGTAAGTTAATATTCCACAAAATGAACGTGGGAAATCAGGCCATCTCGCGGGTGTTTTAGAAACCTGCCGTGCCATGGCTCCGCGCTCTTTCCAGTTCGCTCTGGTGCTAACTCAGGGTTTCCCTGCCCCGGAGGGAATGCGTGTGTCACAGTGACAGCACCGCTAGCTGTGTCCTCTCACTCTGCAAGCCTCAGGGTGCTCCTGCTACCCACGGACCATCCCCCCCCCGCCACCCCACACTTGCTCACAGCGTCGTGTTCCCCAACTCACCCTCGGGAGTCCATCCAGGCCGACAAACGATGTCAGACGTGGGGACGGCTGCTCCCAAGCTACAGGGGTTTGAGTCCCTGATGCTCAAGGACCTCTCCTCCTCCTCCTCCTACTCTTCCTTCTTTTTAAGAATCCACATGTAGGTGATACCATGCAGTATCGATCTTTCTTTTTCTGGCTTATTCCACTGATCATAATGCCTCCAGGTTCATCCATGTGGTCACACACGGCAGGATTTCCTTCCCTGTTATGGCTCCGCGAGATTCCATTGTGCATAATGGAATATTACATGTGTCATATACAAAGAAATATTATATATCTGGAGATGCCCATTCATTCAACAGACACAAGTGGTTCCCTATGCATCCCAACCGCTGTGCATACATACTATCACAGAAACAGAGGTAGACTGGTGGATACAAGGGACCAGGGTGAGGGCGTTGGGGAGAGGCCGGACAAAGGGCGCAGAGGAGTAAGTTCTGGGGTCGACTGCAGTTAACAATACCATATCCTATACTTGACACTTGTTAACAGAGTAGACCGTAAGCATCCCCATAAAGACAATGCTATGTGAGGGAGGTGATGGATGTGTTCGTTCACACAATAGGTTGTGGTGAATGTTTCTCAGGACGGAGCTCGGTCATGGATGTTAAGAAAGGGCCATCCCCTCCCTGGAAGAAACAACCGCAATGGGAAAGAAAGTCGTGTCCCCCTGCCCTTGCCCTCTGTCGCCTACCTCTCTTCTCTCTTCTTCGATATAAGCCTGGGTGCATGAAGCTCTTCCTGGAGTAGGCACAGAGTGCCTGCTGCTAACTGACTAATCTGAATCAGCTACTCCACGAGAGGAAAACAGTGGGTCAGCACCCCCAGCGGTGGCGCGGGGACCGGCGGCTGCAGGGCAAGCCCCTGTGCACAGACCCTGCTCCTGAACCTGTCCCTTCCAAGGCTGGATGAGACCCTGATGCAAAGAAGCAGTGGGCCAGAAACGGCCAACTGTGAGTGCAAACAGCACGAAGATCAGAGCTGGATGCAGGGCTTCAACCCATGAACCGTGAGCCAAAGTCAGATGCTTAACTGACTAAGCCACCCAGGTGCCCCAGGCATTGGTTCATTTTTAAGCACATGACATCAGAGTCCAGAATGCTACTAAAGACAACTGCACAGTGAAAGTTCCAAAACAGAAGAAACTTCTAGAGCCAGGCCTGGTGAGGAGGGCCCTGTTACAGATGAGAAGCCGGAGCGAGCCACTCTTCCTGGTATCTGCGGGCACGGTTCATCTGCACGTTCAGCCAGCAGATGCTCACTGACACGCCCCACCGGGCTAGGTCCTTGGCTCTGTGCAGTGGGAGGGACAAAGATGAATGTGACTTAGTGCCCGCCTTAAGATGCCCCCCATCTAACTCGGCAGACACATCCTCAGGGTTCGTGAAACCCTTGCATTAAACTACTCTTTTCTGTGGAGAACGATTTAAATGCTTACTCTATGTGTGGGTGGTGTCCCTGTCCACTGGCTGTCATCTGAAGAGCTAACCTTTCTAGAAGAGCCCACTGTGAAGAGTAATGTGGGTGGGTCTCATCATTCCTATTACATCCCCCCCAACTCCCCCAACAGAATTGTGTTCTGGACACTGATGCTTGGAGAAGCATGACTTTGACACGGCCTGCCCACCAATGTGCAATCAATCCCCATGTTTCCAAGAGACTGGACAGTGGGCCTGGGGTGGAGTTGTGGCAGGGGGCTATCTTGAGCTACTTTATTGTTTTTTAAAATATATCGTCAAGTTAGCTAACATACAGCGTATACAGTGTGCTTTTGGTTTGGGGGGTAGATTCCCATGATTCATCGCTTACATACAACACCCAGTGCTTATCCCAACAAGCGCCATCCTCAATGCCCATCACCAATTTCCCCTCTCCCCCGCCCTCCCTTCAAACTTCAATACCACCTCACACCAGTCAGAGTGGCCAAAATGAACAAATCAGGAGACTCTAGATGCTGGAGAGGACGTGAAGAAACGGGAACCCTCTCGCACTGCTGGTGGGAATGCAAACTGGCGCACCCACTCTGGAAAACAGTGTGGAGGTTCCTCAAAAAATTAAAAATAGAACCACCCTACGACCTAGTAACAGCAGTACTAGGAATTTACCCAAGGGATACAGGAGTGCTGATGTACAGGAGCACATGTACCCCAAAGTTTAGAGCAGCGCTTTCAACAACAGCCAAATTATGGGAAGAGCCCAAATGTCCATCAACTGATGAGTGGATAAAGAAGATGTGGTTTATTTATACAATGGAATAATACTACTTGGCAATGAGGAAGAAAGAGCTACTTTAAACAAAGCCTGGTCTTCAGTGTGTGTGAGTGGTTCTCTGGGACAGGAGGTGTGTAAACGTGGCCTCTGGCCAGACTCCAGCCACGAGGCAATGAACACCCTCCGGGGTTCCCCAAAGCCCACCAGGCTGTCACAAATGGCTACAGAAAATTAAGCGGTTCTAGATCTCCCAGAGGTTCTCCTTGTGGGTACACAAGAGAAATCAAGTGAAGATAATATGGTTTTTTTTCCAGAGCTACGTCGTTAGTAGAAATATTTCCTAAATTTTATCTTTTAACTTGAATAGTTATTTCATGGCCATCAAAGGCTTCTCAAGCACTTTTCAGAGATGATTTTGTCTCAGAACGGAATTTCATGCCCCATTATCTTGCAATGATTGTAACTTTTACATGATCATTATTCACTTTTTTTTTTAATGGGGGCATTGGGGCACAGGCAGCATTGTGAAAACACTAAGTTGTTTGCCTTACAGATGGGTTCAGAGTTGAGTGCTTCTGAAGGGGCACCTATCCTGTTTCCGACGCTGGTAATGAGAATATTGTTAAATAAAGGTAGAAATTAAAAATTCAGAATATATTTTACATAATTAGTATTTTAAACTTGTGTGATTTACGCACCATTTTAAAGAATGCTTTGCCATACTGTAATTCCCACCATAAATCTCGCCCGTAATATATACATTAAAGCACTCTGAGATTGCTCTAGAATGTGAATTACTAAGTGCTGATGAATAATTTTGAATAATGTGACTGCTTTCACCATTGAGTGGAAAATTAAGATTGTGGTATTGCTCTATTTAGAAATGATTGGTTTGCAAGAGTGAAACTCACAGCTGTTGGCCTCCTCTGAATGATGGTGCTTCCAGAACAGAGCAGAAACTAAGACTCGCTTGCAGGGTTTATCACACTAAAATGTTCCTACGGCAAAATAATGTTTGCTTCTAGGTGCCCAGATGGCCAGTAAATCTTGGACATCTCCAGGGGAAGGCTGGAGAGCCCTTGTCATGGTGTATGAGGGTGTGAGGGGGGGGTGCATCCATGGGTGCCTGGCCACACGAACTCCATGATGATTCTGTCTGGTTTGTGACGACAGGAGGTGGGCACTAAGGCGAGGGCATGGCCTCGCATGGCCCAGGGCTCCACTCTGGTCCAATGGAGTGCTTTCCCAGGACAGAGAGCTTTCCTGGGACCCCAGACTTTCAGTGCTAAAACCAGAGAAGAGTCTGGGCCCAGCGGGGACTTCTGGTCACCCTAGATGACGATGATGATGTTGGTGACAAAGAACAGCACAATGATGGTTTTAATAATACTAGTGACAGCAACTGCTAACACATGCACGGCTCCAGCTATGGGCTGGCCCTGTTCTAAACATTTCAGAATGTTAACCTCTTCGACCCTCACAACGATCTCATGCAACACGTATGACTGTTTCTCACTTTACCAATGAGGACAGTGGGGTTCAGGTAAATTAGGTAACTTCTCTAAAGTTACACTTAATAAATAAAGGGGAGTTGGTGCAAACCCTGATGGTCTGCGTCTAATGTCCAGGCTCTTGATCACTTTGCTGATATATATTTTTTTTATTTTTTAATGTTTATTTTTGAGAGAGAGAGAGAGAGAGAGTGAGAGAGAGAGAGAAAGAGACAGACGGAGATATAGAATCTAAAGCAGGCTCCAGGCTCTGAGCTGTCAGCACAGAGCCTGACGCGGAGCTCAAATTCACAAAGCAGTGAGATCACGACCTGAGCCAAAGTCAGATGCTCAACCAACTGAGTCACCCAGGTGCCCCTCCCTTTGCTAATATTAAACCAGCAAGAACAACCACCAGTTCTTGACTGTTTAATATGAATCGCGTTCTTTGCTGGATATTTGATATACTTTGCATGCTTAATGTTCACAAATGTTGTGCAAGGTGCAAATTTATGTCCCGGCATAGAAAGATGTGCCCAAGGTCACACTATTGGTGAGCGAGGCCAAGACTGGACCCACATCTCATGGACTCTAACCACGAGCTGATCTGATGCGGCAGGGGCCCCTCCTGATTGCACTGCCAGCAATCACTCCACACGGCCACACACTCACCGTTCAATGGCACACACAGCTGGTGTCTCTTGAAAATGTTCTTGAAAAAGCAGTAGAGATTATTAGTTTGGGGGTATATTAATTTTATGATATCTCACAACTTGACTACAGACCCTTTTGCTGCCCATGTGACAGAAAGTACTTCTGGAACACATCTGCAGCAATGGCAGCTGTCTAAGAAAATACATTTGTGTGATTGTGTGAGTTGCTAACCAAACTGATGCCTTTTTGGAGACCACTATTCTTACTTGAAAGACAAAAAAATGACTGAGAGACAAATCGTGGTGTTTCAGACCCAGGTCTATGGAACCGGTATCAGAATTAGAATGTGGAACACGTCGGGGCGCCTGGGTAGCTCAGTTGGTTAAGCGACCATCTTCGGCTCAGGTCATGATCTCGCGGTTCGTGAGTTCAAGCCCTGCATCACGCTCTGTGCTGACAGCTTAGAGCCTGGAGCCTGCTTCGGATTCTGTGTCTCCCTCTCTCTCTGCCCCTCCTCTACTCACATTCTGTTTCTTTCTCTCAAAAATAAATAAAAATTTAAAAATGAAAAAAAGAAGATTTTGGAAAACTTCCATTTTTCTCCATGAACTTTACAGCTTCCCAATACTTAATGATTTTTCTGAATAAGTCAGTGGTGATATTGATGAACATGAGATTTTGATATTGTATAATGGTCTATGTCCACATTTGGGAGATCTGCCCCAAGACTCACCAGCACTAACGCACACAGAGTCCGACAGACATCAGCATGTTTAAATACGCCAGGGTACACTTGTGGGTTCATTACAACACCCGAGGTCATCAGTGCACAGTTTGGGAATTACAAAACCGTCCAAATACATAAATGAATACTAGAAGATACGAGCAGCATTAGCAAACACCTTGACTTCATGGATCTTATAGAACACCACACTCAACAACCACAGAAGGCATGTTCTTTACAAGAGCATGCAGTGAGCTCCACGAGACAGACCGCACACTGGGCCACAGATTAAGTATCAGTTAACTTAAAAGTACTGAGATATACTGAGTATGTTCTCTGACTCCAACGGAATTAAATTAAAAATCAATAACAAGATTCCTAGAAAACACAATTCCGTATTTGGAAATTAAACAACACACCTCTAATTAATCCATGGGTCAAGGGAAAAATCAGGAAGTATTTCAAAATCAAATGGAAACAAACATACAACCTATCAGATAAGGTGGTACTTGAGGGAAATGGATAGCCTTAAATGTTTATATTAGAAAAGAAGAAAGGTCTAAAATTGATGACCTAAATTTTCCACCTGTGGATACCCAGAAAACAGAGTGCTGAGTAAATACAGGAATTATAAGGATAATGATAAAAATCCAGGACGCAGGAACCAGATGAGCAATAGAGACATTTCATAGTGCCCAAACTTGGTTCTTTGAAAAGGTGAACAAAACTGGTCTTACCTGAACTGGTCCACAGAGAAAGAGAGAGACACACACTCCCGATACCAGAGATAAAGGGAGTATGGCCCTCACTTGTATTCTACAAGTGTACACGGGAAATACGGAATACTGGAAGTAACATCGCATGAATGAAATCTGAAAGCTTAGACGAATTGGACAAAGTCCCTGAAAATGCAAATTTAGCACAATTGAGACAAGATGCAGCAGAAACTCTGGATAGATCTCTGTCTTTTAAAAGGAACTGTATTTGTTAGCAAAACCATGTGTAAAGAGAAAACCTCAAGACCACATGGTTTCACTGGTGAATTTTATCAAATATTTAAAGAAGAGGGGTGCCGGGTGGCTTAGTCAGTTAAGTGTCTGACTTCAGCTCAGGTCATGATCTCACGGTTCGTGAGTTCGAGCCCCGTGTCGGGCTCTGTGCTGACGGTTCGGAGCCTGGAGCCTGCTTTGGATTCTGTGTCTCCCTCTCTCTCTGCCCCTCCCCTGCTCGCACTCTGTGTATGTGTGTGTCTGTCTCTCTCAAAAAAAAAATAAACATTAAAAAAAGGTTAAGGGAGAAATAGCACAATTTGTACATAATTTTTATAGAAAATAATAATGTGAGGATAATAATTTCCAAATAATGTTATGAGGATAGCACAGCCCTGACATCAAAAATTGACAAAGATGATATAAAAAGGAAAATTACAGACCGATATCCCTCGTGAACGTAACACTCCTTGGCCAACATGAACACCCTGAATGCAGAAATACACAAACTGGGAGGCATGTCACAACTAAATGTGGTTTATCCCTGGATCACAAATACATCTTCACATTCCAGAGTCAACATAATTTACCCTATCAGTACGATAAAGAAGAAAACATTTGACAAAATTCAATGCTTATTTATGATTCAGAACTGTCAGCAACCTGTCAGAAACAGAAAGGAGCCTCCTTGATCTACTGAAGAGCATCTCAGAAACCCTACTGCTAACGTCATACCTGTGAGCTATGAAACGCTAGCGCACCTGAGATCAGGAGCAAGGCAGACATACCCGCTTCCGCCACCTCTGCTCTACATGAGACGACAGTGTTGGGCCAGCGAGTGGGACAAAGACTGCTTCAGAGACAATCCTAAGGAATCTATAAAAAACCCCATTAGACCTAATAAGACAATTTAGCAGAATCACAGGATACAAGCTCACTACAAAAAAAAAAAAAAATCAATTGTACTTAGCAAACAAGTAGAATATTAAGTTTAAAACTTTAAGTAACAAACTCACAATATTCCATTTACAATAGAAACATGATTAGAAATAAATTTGACGAAATGCACATGACATATACACTGATAGCTTTCAAATATAGCTGACAGAAATTAAATAAGTCCTAAATAAATGAAAACATATAGCATGCACATGTACTTGGAAGACTTGATAATGTTAAGATATCAATTCTTTCTAAACTGATCTATAAATTCAACAAGATTTCAAGCATATCTTAGAAGAATTTTCTGAGAAACTGACCAGCTTATTTAAAAATGTCTGTGCAGATGTGAATAATTTAGAATCACCAAAGCAATCTCAAAAAATAAGAACAAAATTGAAAGTCACCTGACTTCAAGACTTACTATAATGAAAAACACAAGAAATAAGGTGCTGGTGAAGATGTGGAGAAAAGAGAGCTTCGTGCACTATTGGTGGGAATGCAAACTGGTGCAGCCACTGTGGCGAACAGCATGGAGGTTCCTTGAACAATTAAAAATAGAACTACCGTGGGGTACCTGGGTGGCTCAGTCGGTTGAGTGTCTGACTGGCTCAGGTTTGTGAGTTCGAGCCCCACATCGGGCTCTGTGAGGACAGCACGGAGCCTGAAGGCTGCTTCGGATTCTGTGTCTCCCTCTCTCTCTGCCCCTGCTCACTTTCTCTGTCTCTCTCAAGAATAAATAAACGTTAAAAAAAAATAAAAATAAAATAGAACTACCATATGATCTAGTAATTTCTACTGCTGGATATTTACCCAAATAAAATCAAAAAGATACATGTCTATTGCAGCATTTACAATAGCCAAGATACGGAAGCGGCCCAAGTGTCCATCAATAGATGAGTGGATACAGAAGACGTGGTCTATGTACATATATGTATACATGTATATATGTGTATATGCTATATATACATATACATAGAATGGAACTTTACTCAGCCATAAAAAAGAATGAAATCTTGCCATTTGCAACAACATGGATGGAGCTAGAAAGTATAATGCTAACTGAACTAAGTCAGTCAGAGAAAGACAAATACCATATGATTTCACTCATGTGGAGTTTAAGAAACAAATGAACAAAGAAAAAAAGAGACAAACAAAAAACCAGACTCTTAACTTTAGACAACAAACTGACGGTCACCAGAAAGGACGCGGGCAATGGGACTGGTGAGACAGGTGATGGGGATGGAGAGTATATACTTATGATGAGCACGGAGTCATGTACAGAGATGTGAATCACTCACTCTATGGTACACCTGAAACTCCAATGAGAAACGACCACACCCTCTCGAAATGACTACCACTGAAAAGAATGGCAACATTAAATGCTGATGGGTGTGTCGAAGGACTGGGGCTCTCACACGTTGTTGGTCAGTGTTTCATCCATCTATATTATATATATATATATATATATATATATATATATATATATATATATATAGTTTATTTACTTATTTTGAGAGAGAGAGAGAGAGAGCACATGAGCAGGGGAGGGACAGAGAAATATGGAGAGAGAGGACCCAAAGTGGGCTATGCACTAAAGAGCAGAGAGCCCGACGCGGGGCTCAAACTTAAGAACTGAGAGATCATGACTTGAGCCCAAGTCACATGCCTCACCGACTGAGCCCCCAGGTGCCCCAACTGTCGGTCAGTGTTTCTAATGAAGCTACATATGTACAGCGTGACCTGGCAATTCTGCGGCCCAAGCATTTTCCCAAGAAAAAATAAAAACAGGTGTCCACAAAAGACTTACACACCCCATGGCTTTATTCGCCGAAGCCAAAAACTAAAAATAATCTTGACATCAGTGAATGGGAGAATGGATAAACACTCCGTGTGTCTATCTACACAATGACTGGGGCTCAGTAACTTAATCGAACAGAGTAGGTACATAACTTGACTGAATCCTGAAAATGATTATGCCAAGTGAAACAAGTCTACAGAAAACAGCACGCAGTATGGTACCATTTATCCAAAGTTCTAGAACAGGCAAAAACAATCTACGGTGGAAAATAACCAGCAAGCGGCTGCTTCCGGGGAGTGGGCAGGGAGCGGGAGGTGATGGGAGATGGGCAGAAGGGAACTTTCCGTGGTGAGGGGGATGTTCAGCATCTCGCCAGGAGTCTGGGTTACTTACACACGTGCATTTGTCAGAGCGAAATGGGATGATTCACTTAAAATGTGTGCGTTTAGTTTTATGCAAATTTTACCTCAAAAGAAAAAAATCTAAATCAATACTCAACTCTAGTTTATGACACGTATGTTGAAGAATCCAGGGAAATGTGCACTGACTTCCACAAGTGACTCTGAAATACATAAAAAGCATATGATGGTTTGATGCTTGGAGGGGATAGAGAGATGGACGAAGCTGTGATAAAACAAGAATAGTGAAAGCTCCATGGAGGAATCTCGTGCAGGCCTTCACCGTAAAATTCCGTCAGCTCTTCCGTACGTGTGAAGTTTGTACAGTGGAACGTTGGAGGGGAAACAAAGTAGTGGCTGAACGCACACGGGGCTCAGGCACTTGTGTCCCGCTCCGCTGGATGCAGCCGGCTCTGCAGACGGTGGCCCTGAGCCCTGAGCCCACCAGAGATGCCCTGTGGCCGGGCGACCTGCTCGGTGCTCCCTGGTCGTCGTCCTCCCTCAGAGGGGTGCACAGTCACGCGGGCAGGTGGGGTCCGGCACGGACGCCAAGTCATGAGAACACGGGCTCTGAAATCTGATCTCCGGGGTGGGGACTTAGTTCCATTTCTGATGAGCTGTTCAATCTCAAGCCGGTGATGTAAACCCTCTGTGCCAGAGTTTCACTGTCTGCCACGTGTGGGTAACACAGCGCCCTCCTCCTCAGGTTGTCACGAAAAACGTACCAAACCAATGCATTTAAGCGACTAAGGACAGTGAGTAGCACCATCGCCATTGTCACTGTCGCTCTGTGACTCTCATATCCTCTCCGTTCACCTCCGACACAAGGACACACAAGCACTCCCCAACTCCTTCAGCCAACATCCTAATTCCCCATAAAAGTAACCTCAGAAAATGGATGCCTGTGCCAGCAGCCAGCCCGCCTCTGCCCTCAACATGCTCAAATCCCAGCATTTATGCGGACACTGGGTGCAGCTCCTGGCTTCTCTCTTCCAGTAACCTCACCCTCCAGGCCTCAGCCACCCATCCCCACAGCTCTCTCCCGACCCTGTGGCTGGTGAAGCCACACCACCTCCATACGATCACGTGGAGCACAGCACTCTCCAAACACCACATGTATCTAGACACGTATCAGAGCGACTCACCCGCTCTGCTCATTTTACAGCCAAACCCCAGCCATTTCTGAGTCTCTGAGACGCAGATCCGGGGGCCTGTCTGCTGTCCCTCGCCTTCCTTCCTCATGCAGCTTGATCCCTCCGAGGAGTCAACCCCCTTGGCCTCTGCCCACGCGGCCTATGTCCCCAGAAGACCCCTGCCCTGATTAACCCAAGTGCTCTGCCTACGTGTGCCTGCACCCACCCAGCTGACCGTGGCAGTAGGCCAGCACAGGCATGTGTCCAGGTCGCTCTGGGACTCAAGGCCGCCCATCTTGCAAGGGCCGGGGGGCTGCTGGCCTCCCCTCTCCCCATGATGGCCTTCCCTTCCAGATCGCCAAGGGAGACAGAAGCAACCAGAAAGAGACACAGGTCCTCCCAGCCATCGCTCGCCTGGCACCCGTGTCCCCATGTCTCCTCCGCCTGCTCACTCCTGCAAACACACACCCGTGTGCCCTGCGGAGGCTGGGGACCCTGTGTGGACACCAGAGCCCTGGGCCTCTCACAGCTTCAAGGCCACCTCTCAACCACGGTCATCCTGTCTTTCGTTACCAACTTTCTCCTCTCTACAGAATTCCTTCTGGCCACAGATGTGCCAAAATGCCTCCCACCTTGAACAAACCACGTAAGCTCCCTTCTCCCACAGCAGGTACCTCACTCTCTTCTCCCCTTTATGGAAAAGGTCTCAGAGGCTGTGACCATACTCAATGTCATCACCTCTGTTCCTCCCATTTTCCCTGAAACCTTCCCACAGAAGGGCGTTCACACCCCCTACTCCCATCACCTCCTCCAGCAAGACCCGAGGGATCCCATCACCAAATCTCACAGTCAGACTGTCACCAGGGGGGCAACCTGCATGTTCTTTCCTCCGCCCCCCAGGGCTCACGCTCACCTGGGACACCTCCTCCCCTGACAGTCACTGTTCCGTCCTCTTCTTGCACCACTGCTCATTCCCAGGTGAGCTCGCTCAGGCTACCGGCACCAGCTATGTGTCCATCTCTGTCCTACGGCTCTACCCGCAGCCCACATCACGGACGCAGTCAGACAAACATCCGGGGCACACTTGGCTGTCCCATTTTTATTCCTCCTTTCAATTACACAACACAGACTGATTTAGTACCTACCACGTGCCCCACGTTCTTCTGCACGCTAGACATGTATCAGAGAATAAAACAAACACAACTCCCCACTAATATTCTAGCAGGAGATTCTGTTCTGCTATGAAAGACAATTAACAGCGCAAATGACTAGGTTACACGATATGTTAGTGGATAACAAGTAGTACTGAAAACATACCGTGGCCACGGGGCAGGGAGCTGGGGGAGAGGGCAGGAGGATGTAGTGCTTTAGAGGATGGTTCAAGGAGTCCTTGGCAGAAGGTTACACTTTATTTTTATTTTTATTAATTTTATGTTTATTTATTTTTGAGAGAGAGAAAGAGAGAGAGTGGGAGCAGGGGAGGGGCAGAGAGAGAGGGAGACACAGAATCCAAAGTAGGCTCCAGGCTCTGAGCTGTCAGCCCAGGGCCTGACGTGGGCTCAAACCCACCAGCCGTGAGATCATGAATGACCTGAGTTAAAGTTGGACACTTAACCCACTGAGCCACCCAGGTGCCCCATTTTACATTTTAGAAGAGACTAGGGAGCTGGCAGGAAGCTGGCTGGAGAGGAGTGTCGTGGGCAGCTGGAGGCTGCAGGGCAGGGAGGGGTATGGTGCAGAGGTCCCGGAGGCTCATGGTCAGGACTTGGAGAGGATTGTAGGGACCCTGACTTCTGCTTGGGGTGACATGAGAGTCCACAGACGGGCTCTGGGCTGAGATACAATGTGGCCCTTGCTTTGGGTACAGGAGACGCAGTGAGGATGGCTGGCTGCCATAACCCAGGCAGGAGTGATGTTGGCGGCCCAGGCCAGAGGGGTGGTGCTGTGTGGACAGCACGGGGTTCTGGTCCAACCAGATGCGTTGAAGAATCAGCCATGGGAACCTCAGGGGCGTGTTTGTTCTCAGCGTCCCGGTCAGCATCCTCAATCGCCCCTGATTGGCCCATATTATCTCCAATCCAAATATCCACCTTTATCCATCAATCTAGATTGATTTCACAAAAATATTCTACCCCCAAAAAAGAAAACTGCAGAACAACAGAGGATTCCATTTGCGTAAAAGAAAATATTGACTTTTGGGGGGGGATGTATGCAATGCATATGTGATGAATTATAAGAAAAGCAAAGAAATAATTATAGCATTTGGGGTAACAGGAGAAGGGGTACAGTTGATGGGTATTCATGGGCTTCCTTGTGTTACCTGAGTAGGGTAGAGAATCCACTCATTGTCATTCTTTAAGGAATGCACCCAGTATATGTACTCTTCTGTACATATGAAATATTCAAGATCGGATAAGGAAAAATGTGCATTTAGAATGGGAAACGTTCATCTAAATCAGGCTTCTCAAATGTGCATATGTATACATATGGAGATGGCTTATAAGTACCATAGAGATGTATTATATAAATGACATTGTGGTAAATGCATACATATTTCTATAAAGGTACATAAGAAATAAAATAGCTAAAAGCTAAAAATACTACTTCTAGAAAATAAGCATACATTGCTTCTCAGCCTTTTGGCTAAGATCAAGTGTAGAAAATGAGTACACAGTGGAAGGTCAAGTGTAGAAAACGAGCACACAGTGGAAGGGGTGGAGAGAACCCCAACTTACACTTCTACATCCACCCCATCTTTGAGATCCTACTTAGAACGGTAGAAACCACACCTGTGTGTAGCATCTACCTTCTACCTTCTTCTCTACATTTGACTTTGTAAAAGTCATATATTGTATATATTACCTTTATAATATTATTAAATAGTGGTTAAAAAATGCCACACTAGGGCGCCTGGGGAGCTCAGTCAGTTAAGCGTCCAACTTCGGCTCAGGTCACGATCTCACGGTTTGTGAGTTGGAGCCCCACATCTGGCTCTGTGCTGACAGCTCGGAGCCTGGAGCCTGCTTCCGATTCTGTGTCTCCCTCTCTCTCTGCCCCTCCCCCACTTGCACTCTGTCTCTCTCTCAAAAATAAATAAACATTAAAAAAAATTTTTTTTAAATGCTACACTCAGCAACCTTAAGATTCTGCATCAATAATCACAATGAAAGTAAAGGTATTTGAAATTCCTTGGCCCCAAACCCTGCCAAAACCAAGAATCATCTCGTCAATACCCCAGTGCTGGAGTAGAGCCTGTGGAGCTGTCCCCTCTCATCACCTCCCATTGTGTGGGAGGGACAGCCTGTGGTCACTGCATCCCCAGACATAAAGGGTCAGGAGGCGCGTTCAGGCAGCTGTCCGTGGTGCTGCACTGCTGGCCCCTTCCCAGGCCGGAGATCAGGGCCGTCAGGGTCTCTTTATGTCTAATGTGCTATAAAGGCCAATGCTGAGACGGAACTTGGCATCCGGGTCACATTTGGCACAACAAACGAGACCCTGGGCCAGAAGCAATTGACTCCACTAATTTGTTGCAAAGAGGAGTGGGGACACATGAAAATGGCCATTTCAGATCACGAGTGTCATGAATACAAATGAAAAATAAACTCACAGTGTCTGCGGGTCGTGAAGCCTGTCATGCTTGGCAACTAGGAAGCGGGACTGAATTTAAAACCATAATCAGACCTGCTAATTGTTCACTCACTGCCAACTGTCTGAGAAAACAAACATATTAATATGGCTTTGACTTTTGACAAGTACTTGTGTGCATTGCCAGATGGGAGTGTACACAGAGATGAGAACACGGGAGGAAAGGAGTAAGGCAGTTTGGAAAACATCAGATAATGTATTGTTTTTGTACGTAACGTTTCCTACCTCTCAAAGAGGGCTGCTGGACTTTCACAGAGATTCCCAAATTCTTCACTAGAAAAACTTTTCGGGGGGGGCACCTGGGTGGCTCAGTCAGTTACGCATCTGACTCTTGATTTTGGCTCAGTTCATGATCTCAGGGTTCGTGAGTTCAAGCCCCACGTAGGGCTCTGTGCTGACAGTGTGGAACCTACTTGGGATTTTCTCTTCCTCTCTCTCTGCACCTCTCCTGCTCTCTCTCTCTCAAAATAAACATTAAAAAAAAAAAAAAAGAAAAACTTGGGGCACCTGGGTGGCTCAGTCGGCTGAATGTCCAACTTTGGCTCAGGTCATGATCTCATGGTCTATGAGTTCCAGCCCCATGTTGGGCTCTGTGCTGACAGCTCAGAGCCTAGAGCCTGCTTCAGATTCTGTGTCTCCCTCTTTCTCTGCCCCTTCCCCACTCACAATCTCTCTCTTTCAAAAAATAAAAAAAAATTTAAAAAAAATTTTTTAAGTAAAACTTTTCTTAACACCTACTGGCCTATCAAGAAGAGCAAATAACACAAATATTTTTAAGGATGCTGAACTTTTTTACAAAGCTTCATTTTTTAATTATTGGCTGCTTTGAGGAGCCTTCATAGGGCATATCAATTGGATCAGTAATTGTATAGCACCCTGAAAAAGTCGTTGCCTCAGAGTACTAGTGTCAGAACAAATGATTTCCAACTCATTAGAACTCAACAGAGACCAGAAGAGTGTAAGAATGAACTCTCAGGAGCTGTGAGGCATTTACGTACAGCATGCCCAGTCTTAGACAACCCCACAGGTGGATTTCTCAGGGCATATTTCCAGATGAAGGAGTCAGGGAAGTCAGCCAAGTTCTTGGAATATCTCAATTAGTAAGTGTCCAACTTGGATTCAAACTCAGGTCAGCCTGTGCCCATCCCAGAAGTCCACACTTCCTTTCAAGCACAGTCTTCAAACATCTTTTTTCTCTTTATGAAACATTCCAGAATTGATGCAGATTCCTTTTGTCCCACAGGTCAATCAGTGCCAGCCCACAGAGTGATGGATTTCCTTAAGACACTAGAGCCCAAGATTCATCTTCTGGTTCAAAAAATAAAGTTTATGTGCTTCTAAAGCCCGGTGTGTATATTGGTAAGTGAGCTAGGTTGAACAGCCTTGACTCTGACTCTCATCTTCCTCGTCCTTCAGTTCATGGCACCCCTGCCCGCCCATCCCACTCCTGGACCAGTTCGGGACCCTTGTGCTGCCACCTCTGAACCGTATTCACAGTGTTCACTTTAAACGTAAACCAGATGTGTGGGCAGAACAGTGCTCCCCACAAAGATGGCTCGTCAGTGGACCGCAGGATGTGGAGAGTACCCTGGGTCACCCAAGTGGGTCAGCCCTGAAGGTGGAAAAGGGAGCAGAGAAAGACTGGCGGGTGCACCGTCATGGGCCTTAACCACCGAGGAGGCGGACTCCAGCCCACGAGGGCCGCTAGCGGCTGGAAGAGGCCAGGAGGTGGGAGTCTCCCCGGGAGCCTCCAAGAGGAATGCGGCGTGCGGGCATCGTGACTTCAGCCCCGTGAGACCACAGGTGAGCCCCGGAGCTGGGAAGAACAGTGTTGCTTGAAGCCACTGTGTTTGCCGTCATGTACATCAGCTGATGCCACTCCCTGCTTACCAGGCCACAGCACTTTCTTACTGCTGTTCCGAAAATCTCAGCTCCTTGCTGAGCTCAGTGGCCCCAGGTGGGGGGACCTACCTGACACCAAATCCCCTGTGTGTCACGTCCCTCCTCCCCTCTCACTGGACGCCAGGCTCAGGGCCCCTGGTGTTATGATCGGGTTGTCCCTGCCTCGGGGTCTTTGCCCTCGATGCCCCTCCCTGAACCACTCTGCCCCCTTCCTCTCCTCCAGGCCTCAATTTCCACGTCCCCTTCTCAGAGTGTCCTATGCACCGGCAGCAGCAGCTCCAGGGATTGCTGCAAATGCACATTCTCAAGCCCCGTGGCACGCCTGCCTGATCAGAGACTCTGGGGATGGTGGGTCCCAGGTGCACAAGTTGACTGAGCCTCCTTTCCTCTCCTCATTCGCCAGGGGGTAGCAGCCTCACCCATCTCCATCTCTGGTACCTAGAACGAGGCAAGCCGCACAGCAGGAGCTCAGTAAATATTTGTGGGATGGATTACTGAATGTATTTTCTAGAAGCCGCCAAGCAGGCACCACGCTATGTATAAAAAGATCAAAACAGCATGGCTCTGCCCTGCAGAACTTACAGTGGAGTGGAAAAGGTCTTTTCTCATGCAGCGTGGTGCACACCATGACAAATGCCTGTGACAGCCCGAATGAGGGCCCCTGAACCCAAGGGACGCCTGGCTTGTGCCAAGCACAGGACAGATCGTGTGTGATGCATGTCCTCATCCATGAAACGTATACTGTCTCCCCTGCTTAGAACATGAGCCCCCCATACGGCTCGTTCAGAGCCACACCTATACCTGGTGCCTCCC
This sequence comes from Panthera pardus, assembly GCF_024362965.1. NCBI lineage: Eukaryota > Metazoa > Chordata > Mammalia > Carnivora > Felidae > Panthera > Panthera pardus. Next base: position 3,240,845 of record NW_026526821.1, read on the forward strand.
ATCCAGAGGAAGTCATCAAAAATGGGTTGGATGTGGGGTGCCTGGGTGGCTCAGTCGGTTGGGAGTCCAGCTCTTGATATCGGCTCAGGTTGTGATCTCACGGTTCATGAGTTCGAGCTCTGTGTGGGGCTCTGCACTGACAGCGTGGAGCCTGCTTGGGGCTCCCCCTCTCTGCCTCATCCCCACTCATGCGCACTCTGCTTGCTCGCTCTCGCTCTCTCCCTCTCTCTCTCTCTGAAAATAAATAAATAAACTTTAAAAAAATGTGTCAGGGCACCTGGGTGGCTCAATCAGTTGTCTGACTTCAGGTTAGGTCATAATCTCATGGTTCTTGAGTTCGAGCCCCATGTCGGGCTGTGTGCTGACAGCTCAGAGCCTGGAGCCTGCTTCCGATTCTGTGTCTCCCTCTCTCTCCGCCCCTCCCTGCTAGTGCTTTCTCTCTCTCTCAAAAATAAATAAACGTTATAAGTATATAAATGAATGAATGAATGAATGAATGAATGTGTCAAATGAATGAATGGTCATAGATTCAGAAGACAGAAAAATCTTAGAGGAATGTGGACAAGGCAACCAGGCTTGGGGTGTTCCAGCTAAAAGGTGCAGCCAGAGCAAAAGCCCTGAGGGGTGGGCAGCTTGAAGAAAGGCCAGAGGGGTGGCAGCGGGGGCACCTCTGGTGACCGTGGGGTTGGCAAACCTGTGGTCCCAGCTGAGGCACGCTGACCCACACCAGGCAGAAGCCTGCGGGGGGAGGGGGGTGCTTTACCACAACCCCCACGGAGAGTATTCTTGTCCAGGATACTCCACACAGGTGAGGGGTCCCCAGTACAGGATGTGGTCCTACAGCGGGGGAGTCACTGGCCGACCCAGCCCCAGGGGCAGACGGACTGTCTTCCCCTCCCAGCAGCTGAAGACGCTGCTGGAGACTCAGCCCAGAAGGTAAGTGGAAACTTCCCACCTGAACTCTGAAAATAAGGAATGGGTGGTTTGAACTCTGCTTGAAACCATGCATTGGGAGACATTTAGTCCTTTCAAGGCCATGGGCTAAATAATCTGAGGCTTTTTCACAGAGCAGTGACTCATCTGAGATAGATTCACCACCTCACCTCACAGCTGGCCTTGTGGGGACAAATTTGATGACGTATCTCCCTTCAGTGAATTTCCAATAAAGGGTTTTGTGCACCTCTATTTATTTAAGATGAAAAATACAATAAAGCTCTTTATTATCAACCCTATCCTGATTCAGTCGAAGTCCCACAGGTAAAATCTTCACGTGCCCATGTGTGTAAACAAACACGGGCACTGTGCGCGGGGACAGGCACTTCTGTACACACATGACACTGAGCACGCAACGCCATCATATATAAAATTACACCAAAACCCAGGGTACTTTTTTTCTCCTTATCAAAAACGCACTGGGCCATAGCTCTGTGAATATACTTGGTGATCTAAGCTATTCATTAAAGGTAATAGAACAGAAAAATAACTTTTGATACACAGCCATTCCAACATGTTATGTTTTAGAGTCTTTGCTAAATCACATTGTCAGAGTTCACTTTATTTTACTATTGAGTCAATGTGAAAGAATGAACCCTCTCTCTCAGAAATGTCTCTCCTTAATGCTCAGGACCTGCTCTGCTAAGTTTAATACAGTGACAGTTCCAGGCTTAATTTACTCCTTAGAACAAGCCATTAAGTATGCATTGCAGCTTTGTGCCTGCTCTGTGAACTGTCCCCTTTTCTTAAATACACAGCCACATAGTAAAGGTCCCCCAGGAGGGGATTTGAGCTAGGTTTGGTAGTTAGCAGAAAATCAGGCATAATGTGCACACATCCAGAATCTTTCATGTGACATCAGGAATTTTGCAATCATCACCAAGAATCATAAAATACTTAGGAATAAACCTAACCAAAGATGTAAAAGATCTGTACGCTAAAAACTATAGAAAGCTTATGAAGGAAATTGAAAAAAATAAAAAGAAATGGAAAAACATTCCATGCTCATGGATTGGAAGAATAAGTATTGTTAAAATGTCACTATTACCCAAATCAATCTACACATTCAATGCAATCCCAATCAAAATTGCACCAGCATTCTTCTCGAAGCTAGGACAATCAATCCTAAAATTTGTATGGAACCACAAAAGACTCTGAATAGCCAAAGTAATATTGAAGAAGAAGACCAAAGCAGGAGGCATCACAATCCCAGACTTTGCCTCTACTACAAAGTTGTCATCGTCAAGACAGCATAGTATTGGCACAAAAACAGACACATAGACCAATGGAATAGAATAGAGACTCCAGAATTGGACCCACAAAAGTACGGCCAACTAATCTTTGACAAAGCAGGAAAGAATATCCAAAGGGAAAAAGACGGTCTCTTTAACAAATGGTGCTGGGAGAACTGGACAGCAACATGCAGAAGAATGAAACTAGACCACTTTCTTACACCATTCACAAAAATAAACTCAAAATGGATAAAGGACCTGAATGTGAGACAGGAAACCATCAAAACCCTAGAGGAGAAAGCAGGAAAAAACCTCTCTGACCTCAGCTGCAGCAATTTCTTACTTGACACATCTCCAAAAGCAAGGGAATTAAAAGCAAAAATGAACTATTAGGACCTCATCAAGATAAAAAGCTTCTGCACCGCAAAGGAAACAATCAACAAAACTAAAAGGCAACCGACAGAATGGGAAAAGATATTTGCAAATGACATATCGGACAAAGGGCTAGTATCCAAAATCTATAAAGAACTCACCAAACTCCACACCCAAAAAACAAATAATCCAGTGAAGAAATGGGAAGAAGACATGAATAGACACTTTCCTAAAGAAGACATCCAGATGGCCAACAGGCACATGAAAAGATGCTCAGTGTCACTCCTCATCAAGGAAGTACAAATCAAAACCACACTGATATACCACCTCATGCTGGTCAAAGTGGCTAAAATGAACAAATCAGGAGACTCTAGATACTGGTGAGGATGTGGAGAAACGGGAACCCTCTCGCACTGCTGGTGGGAATGCAAACTGGTGCAGCCGCTCTGGAAAACAGTGTGGAGGTTCCTCAAAAAATTAAAAATAGAACTACCCTACAACCTAGCAATAGCACTACTAGGAATTTACCCAAGGGATACAGGAGTGCTGATGCATAGGGGTCCTTTTATCCCAACGTTTATAGCAGCACTTTCAACAATAGCCAAATTATGGAAAGAGCCTAAATGTCCATTGACTGATGAATGGATAAAGAAATTGTGGTTTATATACACAATGGAATACTACTTGGCAATGAGAAATCTGGCCATTTGTAGCCAGATGGATGGAACTGGAGGGTATTATGTTAAGTGAAATAAGTCAGGCAGAGAAAGACAGGTATCATATGTTTTCACTCATATGTGGATCCTGAGAAACTTAACAGAAGACCATGGGGGAGGGGAAGGAAAAAAAAAAGAGGGAGCGAACCAAACCATAAGAGACTCTTAAAAACTTAGAATAAACTGAGGGTTGATGGGGGTGGGGGGGGAGGGGAAAGTGGGTGATGGGCATTGAGGAGGACACCTGTTGGGATGAGCACTGGGTATTGTATGGAAACCAATTTGACAATATATTTCATAAAAGAACAGAAAAAAGGAATTTTGCAATCATTAAAAAGTCAACTGTATGGGGGCGCCTGGGTGGCTCGCTTGATTAAGCGTCTGACTCCGGCTCAGGTCATGATCTCATGGTTTGTGGGTTTGAGCCCCGTGTCAGGCTCTGTGCTGACAGCTCAGAGCCTGGAGCCTGCTTCTATTCTGTGTTTCCCTCTTAGCAACCCCCCCCCCCCCCACTTATGCTCTGTCTCTGTCTCTCTCTAAAAATAAATAAACATTAAAAATTTTTTTAAGTCAACCATACGGCTGTTCAGATGATATTTTCTCCTGCATAGATGGACTGAGAATTAATAAAAGTGACTACATTATTTAACAGACGCAGTAAAGAGATCATCACCAGGTGAGGACCATCACTGCCACCGACGGCTTCCCCGGCCAGATATGGGGACATGTGGGGCCTTCTGAGAATGTGCAAACGCAGAGTATACTGTGCGTACTGGGGCATACTGGGGCATACTGGGGGCAGGCACAGGCTGGCAATTCCCATTCACCTTTGCAAACAACGAACCACTGTGTTCTGACTCCAGGAATGCCTGGAATACAGACTGGCTCTAATTAACAACCAAGAGAAACGCTGTGGTATCAAATCGATAGAAGAAATGCAAAATTGAACAAATAAATAATGATCAAGTGGAAAAGGTATCTGTAACTCCCAGTAAATTATATTTTATGGCATCAAAAACATGCAGGGTTTTTTTTTTTTTCCCCAGAAGAAAGGATCTAGAATTTCCAAGGTAAGGAAATTTGGCATAAAATACGAGAGGAAGAAGGTATTGAATTTAGAAGCATGTCAGGCCCAACAGGCACAGAAGCTAAACTAAACAGTCAGGAAAGGCCTCAAATCCCAAATCAGAGCACCCCCTCCAGCATGCTAAGGGCAGAGGCGCAACAGCGTGAGCTCCGGCCAGCCGGCCAGCTTTCCTTCCTTCCTTCTTTCTTTCCCCAAAGGCCCCTACGTCAGGACCTGTGACGGACGGCAGGATTCTGTCCTGGGGACGTAAGAGGCAGCCTCTATTCCCACGTCGCTCTCAGGCCAGCGGGATCGTGGCTCAAAGACAAAGTAACACCCCACCTCAGAGCGGTTTCCCCAACTCAAAACGCAGCCGGATTCCGGCAGTGCCGGTGGGGTGAGACCCAGGGTCCCCAGCCCTCCTCTCTGGCACTCCCCCACCTGCCCCACCCCCGATCTTCCTTCTGGGCTCCCAACCAGCTTCACTCCAGCCTCAGGGCCTGCACCTGTGCCCTCCACCTGAAATGCTCTTGTGCTCCGTCACTGAGTGGCCGGCTCTCCGTCCGTCACCTGCCCCTGCTTGACTTCACGCCGGGTGAGCTCCCGTCGAGGCAGACGGACAGCCTCGTAGACAGAGGCGTCCAAGCAACCGCTGGACACGTGTGGTGAGGGCAGTGCTCTGAGGAGGTGGTTTCGGCGAGCCCCGGCCCTGTTCACCCCTTGGGTGGCGCTGCCGGCGCTCAAGGTCACCCAGAGTTGCAGAGCAGGGGCGACACGGGGAAAGCCCGAATTCTCACCGTTCTTAACAACATTCAGCTGCTTTTCCTCAAAACGACAACAAAAAACCAGAACACAGAAAAACTTGTGTTCCTGGAAGACTTTGATTAACTTCTAGAGTTGCGGAAAAGCTTCTTCTGACCATTTCGGCCATCTTTTCTTAGCGGGAGAGCGACATTCAGAGGTCGTTACGCTGTTGTTTCCCTTCTCTCTCTCTCTCTCTCTCTCTCTCACACACACACACACATTTAAACTCCCCTCTTGGCTGCATCAACCTGTAGGCAGCTTCAGTACTTCCCTTTGAAAACTCCTCCCACTTCTCTCGAGTGCTCCCCCAGCTTCAGCCTCTGGGGGCATCTGACGGCGCCAGACCAGCTCGGCTGGCCCGGGACCCTCCCCAGGGCCTCCAGAGGCCTCCACCCGCCCACACCCGACCGCCATCCTCCAGACCCTTGCTGGACCTCCCAGCGCCGACTTCCTTCCAGAAACACTCCTCCCCTGGCTACGGTCTCCAGTGTCCTGCCCGCTGCTCCTCGGCCTCCTGGTAAGGCATAGTCTCTTCTACCCAGCTGGCAGCCAGGGCATTCATCAGAGACAGAGGAGGGGAGAGAGAGGGGAGACAGCGGGAGACAAAAGAGAGGGAGAGACAGAGACATGGAGAGACAGGGGAGACAGAGACAGAGAGAAGAGTGGAGTGAGAGACAGAGAGATGGTGGGCCTCACTCCCTCACGGGTGACGTCCTCACTGTCGCCCTGGAACCTCACCCAGGCCCTGGCCTCGGCCGCACAGGAATGTGTGATTCTCACATGATTTTCTCCAGCCCAGCCCCCTCCTCTGATCTGCGGCTGGCGTCTCCCACTGTGCCCTTGACCCGTCCTCTAAACACAGGAGCAGGGGGTCCCCAGTAAGTACTGACCTCCTGAAAGCACTGACACATGACCTGGGCTGACAGACCGTCCACTCAGGCCCTGAGACCCTCTGGGACTGCTAGTCCCTACAACTTTTTCCAAATCCCCTGTAACTGGTGGCCTCACAGGCCTTTGCCCTATACCTGTTCCCCTTGGGGTGTGTCTGTGAGCAGTTGCAACATCCATCCCATTTGAAAGACAGGACCCCAGCAATAATCCCCGGAACACTGCTCACCTACACTGTCCTCGCCGGGCCCTTGCGACATGCTGCCTGCTGACCATCTGGCCGGGCACCTGCTCAGAACTGCTGGCCATCCCAGTGGGGCACCTGCTCACACCTGCTGACCACCCTGACAGAGTCCTGCTCACACCAGCCCCCTGGAGCTGGCTGGGCACAATTTGTCTGAACCTGCTATCAGTGAAGTCAGCCTGTAGCTTGAAGTGAGCAAATACTACGACCACTGTTGTTACACCTGAGAAGAGGTAGTTGGCACTTCCCAGTTGCCATCACTCCATGAGCACCTTCAAAGCTAGAGATGCTTCCTCGCGCTGACATAGCCATGCTGAGCACCTGCCTGGTTTCAAGTCCGGAAGTCAGTCAGGAGAACCTCTCCTCTCTCTTCTCTGGAAGTCGGTCAGGAGAACCTCCCCCCTCTCTTGTCCAGAAGTAAGACAAGAGAACCTCCCCTGTCTGGTCCGGAAATCACTCAGGAGAACCTCCCTTCTCTCGTCCAGAAATCATTCAGGAGAACCTCCCATCTCTCTCATTCAAGAACCTCCGCTCTCTGGCCGAGAAGTCAGTCAGGAAAACCTCTCCTCTCTCTCATCCAGAAGTCAGTCAGGAGAATCTCCACTCTCTGGTCCAGAAGTCAGGCAGGAAAACCTCCACTCTCTCTCTTTCAAGAACCTCCCCTCTCTCTCGTTCAGAAGTAAGACAAGAGAATCTCTCTGGTCTGGTCCAGAAATCAGTCAGAGAACCTCCCTTCTCTCCTGGAAGTCAGTCAGGAAAATCACCCCTCCCTCTCCTGCAAGAGAACCTCCACTCTCTGGTCCAGAAGCCATTCAGCAGAACCTCCTCTCTCTCGTCCAGAAGGCAGTCAGGAGAACCTCCCCTCTCTCTTGTTCAAGAACCTCTTCGCTCTGGTCCAGAAGTCAATAAGGAAAAACTCCCCTCTCTCTCATCCAAAAGTCAGTCAGGAGAAACTCTCCTCTGTCATCCAGAAGTCAGGCCGGAGAATCTCCCCTCTCTCTCATCTGGAAGTCGGTCAGCAGAACCTCCCCGCTCTGGTCCAGAAGTCAGTCAGGAGAACCTTCCCTCTGTCTCATCCAGAAGTAAGACAGGAGAACCTCCCATCTCTGATCCAGAAATCATCAGGAGAAACTCCCCTCTCTCTCATCCGGAAGTCAGCCAGAAAAACCTCCACACTTTCGTCCAGATTTCAATGAGTAGAAACTCCCCCTCTCAGTCCAGAATTCAGTCAGGTAGACCTCCCCTCTCTCTTGTCCAAAAGTCAGTCAGGAGAACCTCCCCTCTCTCATCCAGAAGTTAGTCAGGTGAACCTCCCCTCTCTCATCCAGAAGTGGGTCAGGTGAACCTCCCCTCTCACTCATCCAGAAGTGAGTCAGGAGAACGTCTCCTCTCTCTCGTCCGGAAGTCGGTTAGCAGAAGCTCCACTCTCTGGTCCAGAAGTCAGTCAGGAGAATTTCCCCTTCCCTCATCTGGAAGATGGTCTGGAGAACATCCCTTCTCTCTCCTTCAAGAGAACTTTCACTCTCTGGTCGAGAATTCAATCAGGAGAACCTCCCCTCACTCATCCAGAAATCGGTCAGGAGAACCTCCCCTCTCTCTCATCCGGAAGTTGGTCAGCAGAACCTCCACTCTCTAGTCAAGAAGTCCGGCAGGAGAACCCCCCATCTCTCCTCCAGAAGTCAGGCAGGAGAACCTCCCCTCCCTCTCATTCAAGAACCTCCCCTCTCTGGTCCAGAAATCAGGAGAACCTCCTCTCTCTCTCGTCCGGAAGTCGGTCAGGGGAAACTCCACCTCTGGTCCAGAAGTCAGTCAGAAGAGTCTCCCCTCTCTCTCGCCTGGAAGTCAGTCAGGATGATCTCCCCTCTCTCTCCTTCAAGAGAACCTCCCCTCTCTCGTCCAGATGTCAGTCAGGAGAACCTCCCCTCTCTCTCACTCAAGAACCGCCCATCTCTGGTCCACAAGTCAGTCAGGAAAATCTCCCCACTCTCTCGTCTAAAAGTCGGTCAGGAGAACATACCCTCTCTCATCCAGAAGACAGTCAAGAGAACCTCCCCTCTGTCTCACCGGAAGTTGGTCCGCAGAACCTCCACTCTTGGGTCCAGAAGTAAGTCAGGAGAACCTCCCCTCTCTCTCTTTCAAGAACCTCCCCTCTCTGGTCCAGACGTCAACCAGGAGAACCTCTTCTCTCTCTTATCCAGAAGTCAGTCAGCAGAACCTCCCTTCTCTGTCATTCATGAGAACTTCCACTCTCTTGTCCAGAAGTCAGTCAGGAGAACCTCCAATCTCTCTCATTCAAGAACCTCCACTCTCCGGTCCAGATGTCAGGAAAACCTCCCCACTCTCTCGTGTAAAAGTCACTCAGAAGAACCTACCCTCTCACGTCCAGAAGTCAGTCAAGAGATCCCCCCGTCTGTCTCATCCAGAAGTCAGTCAGTAGAACGTCCACTCATTGGTCCAGAAGTCAGTCAGGAGAACCTCCCCTCTCTCATCCAGAAATCAGTCAACAGAACCTCCCCTCTCTCTTATCCGGGAGTCACTCAGGAGAAACTCCCCTCTCTCTTATTCAAGAACCTCCCCTCTCTCGTCCAGAAGTAAGACAGGAGAACTTCCCCTGTCTGGTCCAGAGATCAGTCAGGAGAACCTTCCCTTCTCTCTTGTCCAGAGGTCAGTGAGCAGACCCTCCACTCTCTGGTCCAGAAGTCCGTCAGGAGAACCCCCCTTCTGTCTCATCTGAAAGTTGGTCAGGAGAACTTCCCCTCTCTCGGCCAGAAGTCAGTCAGGAGATCTCCCCTCTCTTCCTTCAAGAGAACCTCCCATCTCCCATCCAGAAGTCAGTCGGGAGAACCTCCTCTCTCTCTTGTTCAAGAACGTCCCCTCTGTGGTAAAGAAGTCAGTAAGGAGAACCTCCCCCCTCTCTCCCTCAGATGTAAGACAGGAAAACCTCCCCTCTCTGGACTACAAATCAGTCAGGAGAACCTCCCGTCTCTCTCTTCTGGATGTTGGTCAGCAGAACCTCCACTCTCTGGTTCAGAAGTCAGTCAGCAGAACCTCCCCTCTCTCCCACCTGGAAGTCAGTCTGGAAAATCTCCCCTGTGTCTCTTTCAAGAGAATCTCCACTCTCTGGTCAAGAATTCAGTCAGGAGAACCTCCCCTCTCTCTCATTCAAGAACCTCAACTCTCTAGTCCAGAAGTCATTCAGGAAAATCTCTCCCCGCTCTCTTCCAAAAGTCAGTCAGGAGAATCTCCCCTCTCTCGTCCAGAAGTCAGTCAAGAGAACCTTCCCCTCTCTCTTATCTGGAAGTCGGTCAGCAGAACCTCCATTCTCTGGTCCAGAAGTCAGTCAGGAGAACCTCCCCTCTCTCTCGTTCAAGAACCTCCTCTCTCTGGTCCAGAAGTCAAGAGCACCTCCCCTCTCTCTCATCCAGAAGTCAGTCAGCAGAAACTCCCTTCTCTCTCATTCATGAGTACTTCCACTCTCTCGTCCAGAAGTCAGTCAGCAGAACCTCCCCTCTCTCATCCAGAAGTCAGTTAGAGAACCTCCCCTCTCTCTTGTCCGGAAGTCATTCAGGAGAACTTCCCCTCTCTCTCGTCCAGAAGTAAGACAGGAGAACCTCACTTCTGTCTCACCTGGAAGTTGGTCAGGAGAACCTCCTCCCTCTCTTGCCTGGAAGTCAGTCAGAATCTCCGTCTCTCTCCTTCAAGAGAACCTCCCCTCTCTGGTCCAGAAGTCACTCAGGAGAACCTCCCTTCTCTCATCCAGAAGTCAGTCAGGAAAACCTCTCCTCTCTCTCTTGTCCAAAATCAGTCAGGAGAACCTCCCCTCTCTCTTCCAGAAGTGGGTCAGCAGAACCTCCGCTCTCTGGTCCAGAAGTCAGTCAGGAGAACCTCCCATCTCTCTCATTCAAGAACTTCCACTCTCTGGCCGAGAAGTCAGTCAGGAAAACCTCTCCTCTCTCTCTCGTCCAAAATCAGTCAGCAGAACCTCCCCTCTCTGGTCCAGAATTCATTCAGGAGAACCTCCCCTGTCTCATCCAGAAGTCAGTCAGAGAACCTCCCCCCTCTCTCATCCGGAAGTCGGTCCAGAGAACCACCACTCTCTGGCCCAGAAGACAGTGAGGAGAACCTCCCATGTCTCTCATCCGGAAGTCAGTCAGAAGGACCTCCTGTCTCTCTCATGAGCCCCACACTGAAGCCAGAGTGTCCTAACCAAGAACCAATCAGACCATAGCCTGTTCCTGATCTGAATTCCCACGAACTTGCAAAAACTTCTCCATCGTGGCCACTGGATTCCCACATGGGTCATTTCATTCTCGCAGTTCCAAGGGGACAGGTGTTTGGAAAAGGAGGAATGGCCAACATCGTTAATTGTGGTAAAGGCATCTAGTGCGGTGAGTGCTAGAATGTGTGGAGGGAATTCACAGGAGGGAAGCCCTCTGCATCCCGGAGCAGAGCAAGTTCAGCGGCCGTCCCCTCCTAGGAAGGGAGGCAATGATCTGTTCCCTGATTTCCTCTCAGCACCTACGTCACATATGGCATGCAGTCGGTGCCCAGTAAGTGCATCAAGTGAATGACTGAATGTCAGGTGTGATGGGCACCGTCCCAGAGAGGACGGCAGCTGCCCGGCAGGATCTTTACCTCCGCGCCCTCTGTGGGCAAGGAGGAGACCACGGAGAGCATCCCACGTCTACATACATTGTGTGAGTCAATTCAGAGTGTGTGATGTGTCTGCAGCTCTCCGTGAACGGCCCGTTTGCCTCTTGGTTGGCCTCACGTTCACAGGTCTGCGGTGCCTTGATGTGGAGGACTGTGCTATAGGCTTCACCGTAAGCTCATGATACTTTGGAGGCTTCGCTGCGAGTCTGCTCCCGGGGCGGGAGGCGGGACGCTGCCCTCATGACACACGGTTTGTTCCGGGTCTTTTGATGCAACCGTGAAACAGTACTCGTTTATTCTTCTTTTTAAAAATTCCCGGGTTATACATTAAGAAATGAGTCCTGGAATCAGGAAGAGGCTCCTGCGTGAGGTCTTGTCACCTTCCCCGGTTCAGGATGAACACGGCCAATCCCGGCGCGGAATGGGAGAGTAGCGGAGGGTATCCAACCGCTGTGGGGAGTGGAAGCTGTGATTCTGAAATCATTGTTCCAGGGCTTACTGCAACAAAGGGCCAATCAGCCACCTCCAAAAGCGGCCACAGGTGAGCTGGGGAGCCCCTCACTGCCGGCAGACTGGGTCTCAGCTTCCTGCTGAGACGGGGGCCCCGCCCTCAGCGCCCTGCCACCTGGGCTCCCCGGGGCAGCGGGGTGTTCTTCAACACAGCCCACAAGGGACAGCCTCCTCACCAGACAGAGGTCACAATCTTTCGTAGGGCAATACCAGAAACGACATTCAATCTTTGCCACATTCGGTGGCTGAAAGCAAGCCACGGATCACGTCCACACTAGAGGGAAGGGAATTCCAGGGACGTGAGTTCCGGGAGGTCATCTTACTCTGCCTGCCACGCCTCTAGACCCCAGTCCCCAGCAAAGGGTCTGAGGAAGAAGAACCCACAGTCCTCACAGTAAAACACGCATTCCCCTGCACCTCGCACGCCAACGTCAGTTTTAGGAAGACGCGGCGAGGCAAACGTTAGCCAGCGCCTAAATCATCCAGGTGTTTTTAGCCAAGTGCAAAGCTACTTATTTACCGAGTGAGAAAAAAAACAATCCCGGGCCTTGTTAAGTCTTCAGCTCAGTGCCAAGCAGCATGCTTCGGTGTAGCGATGAGAACATTAAATAACAGAAACACAAAACAGCAGCAACAGCCATTTTTTTTAAAGGAATTGTGTAAATTTGAAGTCCAATATAGACGCTAATAATTGTTGTATTTACTCTGAATAACTCATCATAATGCCAAAGGTCTGGCTCATTTTTCCTGTCTGTTCGGTAAAGCATGTGTTTATAAATACATGTTGAGGTTCCCAGAGAGCAGTGTGCTCCATTCTTCATTCTGGGAGACAGTTGATTAGCAGTACCTTGAAGTCATTTTTCAAGGAATAACCATCAATATTAACAGCTGCCAGCCTTTCCCATTTATAATCAGCTAAAAACAGTTCTTCCCCATGGGGAAAATGTTTACATTTCCAACCTGGGATTAGTTTCTAACTCCCAGGGTAGGAATCAGGCATTATGTTGTGGTTCCTGAGAGATTCAGCTGTCCAAACAGCAGCTGACACGGAGAGCTGTGTGCACATTTGGAAGGGGGCTGATTAGCGTGTGCACCTGCACAGCACATACACTCCCTGCAACCTTGTGCTCCAGCACCGGCATTCTGCACGGGGCTGGACACGAGTGGGGCAGGGCAGAAGACACCCACCACTCGGGGTCGGAAGGACCTGAGCTTGAATTCCTGCCCCCCCTCCCCCGCTAACTTACTCACGTCCCCAGGCAATTGCTTCATCTCTGAGTCTCAGGCTCCCCCGGGCAAACCGTCGAGGGCCCACCACCATTCTGTGGGGTGCTGCAAGGGGGATGTGTGTGAAGTCCCGTGGCATTAGATAACATTACTTATGCTATTAGAATTTGGCAGGTGGAAGTCTGCGGGTTTTGGCACTGTTTTTGAAAACTTTGTTTTATGAAAAATTCCAACCGTAGACAGAAATAGAGAGAACAGAATAATGAGCCCCATGCATCCATCAACGGGGATCGACAATTACTAACTCATGCCAGTTTGATTCCTTCCACACCCACAAACACTCCTCCTTCAAATTATTTCAAAACAGAACTCAAACATCATTTCGTCTATAGATATGTCAAAATGTAGCTCTAAAAGATAGAGGCTCCTTTACATGCAATCTCAACACTATACTGCACTGAAAGTAATAATCTCTTAACACTACAAAACATCCAGTTGGGAGTTGATTTCCTGATCATCTTATGTATTCTATTTTTTTAATGCTTATTTATTTATTCTTGAGAGAGAGAGAGAGAGAGAGAGGGAGGGAGGGAGGGAGAGAATGTCGGGGAGGGACAGAGAGAAAGGGAGACACAGAATCCCAAGCAGGATCCCATCTGTCAGCACACAGAGCCTGATGTGGGGCTCGATCCCATGAACTGTGAGATCATGACCTGAGCCGAAACCAAGAGACAGACACTTAGCCGACTGAGCCCCCCAGGTGCCCCACTCGCCCCTTCGATTTTAAACTCAGGCCAGGACTTTCCAACCCTTGAAGTGTTGACATGTGGGGCCGGGCAACACTTTGCTGCGGGGCGTCCCGTGCATGGGAGGGTGTTCGGCGGCCTCCCTGGGGTCCGCCCACGTGATGCCAGGAGGACCCCCTCCCCTCAGTGGTGACCACCAAAACTGTCTCCAGATGTTACCAACCGTCTCCTGGTTGAATAGGAGGCCTCACCTCCTGTGGAGAATCGCAGATTTGGAAGATGAGAGGCACTGCATCAGAAACAGTAAGAGATTGCCAGTCTTTTCCAGCAGGGCGACGAAGCCCCCAGACCCTCAGTTTCATAGTCATTTGATAGGGACTGAGCTTGAACCGCACACTCCCTGCAAACCATAGAGCACAGTGGTGGTTTGCAAGGGAAGTGGCAACTCTGGGCCACGTTCCCTGTACTAGATTCAGTTCTTTAAAAGTACTGGATACAAGGTTTTGCAACAGAAAAATAGGATTGTATGTTGTGTTTCACTGGTGGAAAGAGAATTGTTTTCTCTTAGCTGCCCCCCCCCCCCCCCGCCCAGCTAGTCTGGTGACAGCCGAGACAAACGAGCGAAGCAGGGGCCCACACGACCTCACCTGTGGGAAGAGCATGCTCGTGGCAGCCCCGGGGAGACGACAACCAAGAGAGGAGCTCACTGCCATGTGCTCTCCCCGTCCCCACCCCCCGCCCCCATCCCTAGCCACCAGCAGGAAGGTGGCAGCTCACTGTGGGGGCGGGAGCCACGCTGGCCGAAGGTGACACTCTGTGTTCAGAACACTTGTGTGGTGCTCACACCCGCCTCTTTGGGGCTCCACAAACATGCCACCAGCCATCATCACGACCGTCCTCCATCCGGCCTGCGTGTCCTGAAACTGGACGACCTTCATTCAGGATCAGGATCTGGAGACTGGTGGGGACAATGGCAGGACCCCTTAGTCTTCCGGGGCCCAGATTTGACTGGTATGTGAGAGTCAGCCCAAGGCAGGCTTCTCTGTCCCTGAGTAGGAGTTCATCCTTCTATGGGAGGCTCGTGAGAACATCCGGTATATGTGTGTGCACACACACTCACACACACCTCTCGGGGATGCTACAACGCTGTCAGCTCTGAGCACGCGATGCATGAACTCTAGGCAAATGTGTTTAACAAACTGCAGGGTTTTGGGGGGGGGGGGGGAAAGGATACTGATGCTATCTCTGCCCCAAACTGGTTTAAGATCACCAGTAAAGGTAAGAAGGAGTGGTCTCAAACACCAACCACCCCTGGAATACTGAGAGATTTGCCAAACTCATAGTGAACGAGAAACACAAGAGCAGAGACTAACACAGAGACATTCCTGATGTACCGAGAACCCAGAACGGCACTCTGTGCCCCTCATCCTTCATCATGGCCCTGAATCTCCACAACCATTTCAGGAACTAAGCATCAGCACTGCCCCCTTCTCACAGATGAGAAAACAAAGGCTTGAAATCTTCCAGCCATGTTTCCTTGGTCTGACAGCTAAGAAGAAGCGTGATGGGTGCTGAGTTCTCCAATTCCACTTCCCCAATCTTATTTAATAGTGAGGATTGCTTCTGGAACATGCACAAGAAAGTAGCCAGCAGGCCTTTCATGATAGACGGTGCTTGTAAGATAAACATCGATTCGGTTGGAATGACGCCCTCCACCCCCCCCCCCCCGTAGATATATAGCTTTTTGCTTTTAGCGTTTCCTCTCCTTTACCTGGAAAAAAAACCACACATTGGCATATCATTTGAAAAGCTTACAAATGACTCTTGCAAGTATAATAACACCACTGATCAGTAGACTTGGAGATGAGGCACGCGCTGGGATAAAATTATTTTTCTCCCAAAGGGACAACACACTTAGTGATAAAGTGCCCATCAGCAGATCCTGCCCAGCAGTGAAAACACAGGCTATGGACACATAACTAGGGAGGGTGTGTGCAGTGCTCTCAGCTGGAATGCAGAATTATTTTATTTATGAAAAAGCACTTGCGAAATTTTGCTGAGAGAGGGGCTTACTTGGGAAGGAGAGTGCTTTCCGCTCAGATTTCTTTATTGCTACGCCACAGAACTCCAAGCGCTGCCCAAAAAAAACTGTCATCGTCAAGTCTGCGTTTCGGGGATCAGGAGCGAGCCATAAAAACTGACTCCCGGCAGGCTGCAACTTGATAACCACCCTCTAAATGAATAACCAGCTTCTTCTGTCACTCCTCGTGGTAGCTTAGAAATTAACACTCTTTAGAGTCCCAGATGTTCAAGAGAAGCCAGTGCAGCGTCACGGTGACGGAGGGAGGGTGGCCAGAGGTGGGAGACGCTTCTGTGGATTATGACAGCAGTGCCTTGTTTCCATATAGTTCCTGCTTTCAGACTGAACAGATGGAACCTTCACTCCCTGCACAGTACGAGATACTCCTCCCCAAATGATCATCCTTGGCGCCATGTCCCAGGCCAGCTTGGGGCCATCGCTGTTACCCACAAGCCTGTGCCATGAAGTCTCGGGGAGGGGGAGTGAGAAGAGAGGTGCTTCTTTCTAATGCACCCTGACCTCCCTCAAGCCACACAATCCCCAGCGTCAGAGGACAAGTCCTGATGGGCCCAAGTCTTTCGTTTTCAAAGCGTGGTCCTCAGACCCCCAGGGCACCACATCTTCAGAACCACTGGGTTTTCCACCTAGAATTAAGGATTTGGGGGTACAGCACGGAGCCCCAGGGAGTCTGGACGCGGCTTATTTGCAACACTAAAGAGTGAGCTCCGACCACTCAGGACAAGCTGTGAAGGCTTGTGGTGTCTCTCTACTGATGCTTCTCCATGCTTCTCCCCACCCATCCCACACCCTGCGGGGGCAGGCAGTATGGCAGGGACTAAGTTGACGCAGGGACCATGGGGATTTACATGGTTTTGGAACTTATAAAACTTGCTCAGAGTTTTGCCTCCTGGCTCAGGCCGGGTCCAGGACATGGCTCGGTCCCCACATGGCCATAAAACCAGCTTTGAGGCCACAGGCCAAATGGTTTCCATCTTTTTTTTTTTTTTTAACGGTTATTTATTTTTGAGACAGAGAGAGACAGAGTATGAATGGGGGAGGGTCAGAGAGAGAGGGAGACAGAATCTGAAACAGGCTCCAGGCTCCGAGCTGTCAGCACAGAGCCGGACACGGGGCTCGAACTCAAGGACCGCAAGATTATGACTTGAGCCGAAGTCGGATGCTTAACCGACTAAGCCACCCAGGCCCCCCCAAACAGTTTCCATCTTAATTCACCCAGTTCCGGGGCCCACCGCTGCAGCTGTGGAGGCAACTGCATCCCACAACCTGGCTTCCTCCTTGCACTTTGCTTCATGAGGCCCCAGAACACAGGAACTGGACTGTTCTCCAATTCCCTGCTGGCAAAGTGAGCTCTTCTCCACTCCTCAGTCGTTGCATTGAAATCGTGGTGAGGCGGGGGACCCCGGCACCCTGTTCTGGCCCCCAGGCCTGTCTGTCGACAAGAATGTGAATTAGGAACCAGTTTTCCTGCCCAGCAGAGGGGTTCGTTTTCCTACTGCGTAAAACGAAGACTCTTGTTCAGGCTCGTCCATCCCTAACACACTGTTCCAGCAAGGCACAGTAAGTACTTCATCCTGTTAGACATCGGATGGGCCCGTTACATGGACACAGCGCAGCAACGGGGCTCGTCCTGTCCTCCGGGAGATAAAACAGTTCTCCCATGAATTCACTAACACACTCATTGAGCATTCACGATGTAAACGACCAAATGAGGTTTACTGAGAAGCCAGAGGTGGGACCCTTGTCCTCACAGCTGACAAGTAGCTGTGGACAGTACCCCTGAGCTCCGAGAGACGGCAGGCAAGGACCCGGCTTCGCGTGGCACTAGGTGAGCCGTCCAGACAGGGAAGGCCACTCACATGCAGGGGAAGACACTTCTCCAGGTGGGGGAGGGCTCAAAGGAGGAGGTCTAGGAGAAGAAGGGGGACATGAGCAGGGTTGGGCGGGGGTCCAGGTGGGGAACTGCAGCTGGAGTCACGAGACGGGCTGCATCTGCCCCCTCGCGGCACAAGGAGGGGGCTTGGTGGCCCCGGCATTTGGTGACGTGAAGGCATGGGCCGGGTAGGGAGGCAGTTTGTCCACATCGCTCTGCCCTATGAGTCCGGCCCATATTGACTCTCCCAGACCCCCAACCAAAGACGGCTCAGAGGCCTCCACCTCCCGTCAGCCGGTGAATTATGATGGAGGTGGTGGGCATGGGGCCCGGGGGACGTCCCTCTGTAGGAGGAAAGGAAGGAGACAGATGTGCCATCAATGCTGGGCAGCAAATTATCCAGGAGGCGACGGTGGGCCTGCAAAATTCACATTTGTGCATATTCACGGAGCCTTGCACACAACATGGAAACACAAGACTCTAGCAGAGACGAATATGTTCCTTAAAGGGGAATTTGTTCATTCGCGGAGGAAAAGCTTCACAGTTGGTAGAAAGAAAGTGGACTAAGTCATAGATTCAGAGCAACAGGATGGGCCAGTGGAAACTTAAAGAGAAACCAGCCAGACAAGGAGGGGCTGGCACAGACTTGCAGAAATGTCTTGAAGACCAAAGCGGGGAGGAGAGCAAAGGGCACTCAGCTGGGGCCAGACTTCCTTCACTCTCAGTTAGCTGGTGATCAACACCCTCAGGATGGAAATGATTTAACGGTGAGCAAACCCACACGTTCATGGGTGAAAATACCAGCGAGGCAGGACCACCCTGGAGGCCCTTGAGGGAGGCATTTAGAGAGGGCTGTTCACCAGGCAGGGCAGCCTGGGGGTCCGCACTGGGTTAAGTGGGGGGCCACCCACAGGCAGACCTGTTCTTCTGCTTAACTGTAACAACTTCCTGCACAGGCTGTCCACACACTCTCATCTTCGTGTTTGCTGGACCCGGCACTGGAGACCGGCAGGACCCGCTCACCCGGTGCCCGCTTCATGTTGTGGGATCGCACTAGCAAGCCCCCCTACTTCTCTGACCTCCCCGAGGGTCCCATCAGCAGCGGGAGGTGACGGTCACAGGGGAAGGGAGGCCCGCCGGCAGTCATGATGACTCTGCGTGGCACATCCTCAACTGTCTGTGGTTTCAGGCCAGTGCTGGCAAAGGTACTCCCGGGTGAACTCGATCTTCCCCTGTGAGCCTCCCTCCCACACCTGGAGGGAGGGCCCCTCGGCACAGTCTACATCCCCTGTGACGTTAGACTCTCCCCATGTCCACCTCTAAGCCGGGACCTGGGGAACAGAAGAGGATACACTCTGTAGCCACGAGCCACCCAGCAACCCGGGAAGGGCAGTATGGCACATGCTCCCGAAATCATTAATAGTCTTGGAACAATCCCAACTTCTAATCCCACCGATGAGGCCCTAGGCCCCGAAACAGCCGGATGTGCGCAGAAAGACAGAGGTAAATCAGTGCACTTGGTGGCGCGACGACACATTTTGCGTTGGCACTGCTGGGGGCGGGACGCTGCTGGCATCTGCTGGGTGGAGGCCAGGGATGCTGGCAGATATCCTGCAGCGGCCGGAACAGCTCCCGTGGCAAAAAGTAATCCTGCCCAAAGTATCAACGGTGCTGTTGCGAGAAACCCTGATGCAAAATTGTGTTCATCGCAATGATTTCAAAGTAGAGACAGAGAAAAACAAAAAGGAAACGGCCTAACTTTCCCAACATAGAGACTTGGTTAAAATGCATTTAACAACTGGAGAATATCAAGTTAAAATACCTTTTAAAAAGTTCACTTTTTAGGAAAATTTAATGGCATGAGAAAATGTTCCTGGTATATTGCCGAGCAAACTGGTCAGTGCTTCCCAAGGGTTCTGGAGGAAAGACTGACAGGTGGGCCTCAAGGGAAATACTCCAAGCGACAGTGTAATGGCGGATGGACGTCACTGCACGTCTGTGGAAGTCCGCGGAGTGTACCACACCGAGAATGAACCCTAAGGCCAAGTGCAAGCTTTACGGTTAATGACAGAGGATCCCTACTGACCCAGCGCCCATACCTCCTGCACCCTCCCAGGCAAGCTGCCCACGGGAGGAATAGGGGAGCAGGAGGGAGAACATACAGGGGGAGCCTTGGCACTCCCCACGTGTTTCTCTGTGAACTAAAACTGCTCGATGAGTCCATTACTTAAAATGATGATAAAGGAGGCTACGGATATCACGCTGTCCGTTCCACTGTCGCCTTGATGATATCAAGACTCCTCACTCAACCCCCCACCACCCCCACCTTCCAGGAGGATGACAGAGGACTGAGGACAGACACGCCGCCGGAAATTTGGGAGCAATCACCTAAGTGCAGGGATGACGGCCGGGTGCCTCTTCAGATGGGGAGCTCACAGCACTGGCTCGCCTCTGTGTCTTCCACCGCCAAGGTGAGAAACGTGCATCTCTCTCTCCCTCTCAGCGCTCAACCTCTGGGGAGGGGTGGCGCTGGGCCCCCCGCCCCGCCAGGAGGACGCGGGGCTCTGCCACACGCATACTGCCTGGCCAGGGGCCAGGCCGCCATCAGCCTCCTCAGACCGTGGGGCCCGGGTTATTCGCGGAGGAGCTGGGCATTCCAGGGGACCTGCATGAAGGGGAGACTCCGTCGCCCTCCCGTGCCAGCTCACTGGGGCTCTGCGCCCGGGCTTCTGGCCAAGAGCTCCTGGGCTCGGGGACGGTCTGGGCAGCCCGGGGTCCTGTGTGCAAACCACATCTTAATCCCTGAACCACCTCCCCAGGCCAACAGAGACTCCTGACGCATCTTGCAAGCACATGCCTGGACACATGTGCCTGCAGCTGCGAGGAAAGAACCACAGATTGAAACATTAACAGAACTCACGCAGTGTTTAGTTTGGGAAGGTGGAATTGTGGTTCACTTTCTCCCCAACATTTTGTTTTCAAAATTTCAAGCCTAGGGGCGCCTGGGTGGCTCAGTCGGTTGAGCGTCCGACTTCGGCTCAGGTCATGATCTCACGGTCTGTGAGTTCAAGCCCCACATCGGGCTCTGTGCTGACGGCTCGGAGCCTGGAGCCTGCTTCGGATTCTGTGTCTCCCTCTTTCTCTTCCCCTCCCCTGCTCATGCTCTGTCTCTCTCTCTCTCAAAAATAAATAAAAACATTAAAAAAAATTTTTTTTTTAAATTTCAAGCCTACGGAAGACTGAAAAGTACAACACTCACTTGCATCTTTCGTGTGTGTTTTGTGTATCTACGTGGATATACAGATATGGGACATTTATAAGCGTGTATATAGAAACACACAAATATTATATATGAATATATATAAATTATATAAATGTAATATACATTTATAAAATAATTACGTAGGGAATTTTAACAGAAGAATCACGTGTATGTGTATATACATAAATGCACTTTTCTTCTTTTTGGCTGAAGTGTTAGAAAGCTCCTTTCGGACACCACGTCCTCTACCCCTGTTACTTAAGCATTGAGCACCTTCCGAGACCCAGGGCATTCTCCAGTGACATCCCTGGCCTTGGTGTTGACAGGTCTGGTCCCTTGCACTGGGGGCCCACCTGTGGGGTCAGGAGGGCACTGTGCTCCCCAGGGTTCCTCTTCCCTCCCTTCCCACCCCAGCCCCCTCCCCCCCCCCACCCCGCTCCTGCCAGTCTCCCCAGGATCACTTTCCTACTGAAGCACCTGCTCACAGATCCTCTGCTCAGAGTGTGCTTCCGGACACCCTGACCCAAGATGCAGCGTCACCAAGAGAGAGGTCACTCCACAAATGAGCCCCTGCAAATGCAAGACATGCTTTTCTTTCGAGTCTTCTATTTCCTTCTTGTGTTGTTATCTGGATTGAATTTACGAAAGGAAAGCACACCCAGGCTTCTCAGGGCAAATAAGAAACGTTACCAATGTCCTCAAATATTTGAAGGCAGCTCAGGAAACGTGGAGTTCAGCGCCAACAGCTTCTGGAGGCAGCTAGGCTCGTCGCTGAGGAAGTCACACGGGGAGAACGTGTCGCCATTTCATGCTCGCGGCGCAGAGACTTGCCCCTGGAGACCACACAGGGCAAGCCCCCATCTGAGGCGTGAGTACGTCTGCAGTAACCCACGGGGGCCCCTGCCTCTGGAGACAGCCTACCGTTTGCTGAGCTACTGCCGACTGCTGGAGATGCTTTTCTCCCCCCTGGCTGAACTCCTCTTCAGTGCCAACTCCACCCAGGGACCCCAGCTCTGGCTTCCTTTTCTTTTTCTTTTTAATGTTTGTTTTTTATTTTTGAGGGGGGGGAGAGGGGCAGGGAGAGAGGGAGACACAGAATCCGAAGCAGGCTCCAGGCTCCGAGCTGTCAGCACAGAGCCCGACACGGGGTTTAAACCCACGAACCATGAGATCATGACCCGAGCCACAGTCAGACACTCAACCAACTGAGCCAGCTAGATGCCCCAACTACAGCCCTGGTTTCTAAAGCCACAAGGGGAACAAATAATCCCTCCTTTCACACACGAGGCTTTCGGAGGTGGCAGAAAGCTAGCTCTGCGGCTCCACCTTGTCCCCATGCTGGGTGTATGTGGCCTCGACCACACACTGTTCATTCCCTCATCCAGCAAACGCTTCAAATGCCCACCACGCATCAGGTGCCACGGTCGGTGCTGGAGACAGAGTGGCGAACCAGACAGGCAACCTGAAGCTTATGAACCAGCATGTAGACAATGAGTGTCTGTTCCTCATACTGCGGGGTCCAGTCCCACAAAGTCACCCTACAGAACTTCCAAGCCGAGGGCAGGGAGAAGGCTCTTGCACCTTTCTCCTTAAAACGTCCCCCAGGAGTCTTCTGCAGAACACAAGATCCCAAGAGATGCTCCCCAAACAGAGGTCCTAGGAGCACGTGAGATTAGCAAAGGCCATCACATTCACTTCTGGAGTCACAGCACGTGGTGTGTTAGAAATTCAGCATCTTCCTGTTGTGCAACATCTATTTGACTTCTTTTAAAAAAAAATTTTAATGTTTATTTGTTATTGAGAGACAGCATGAGCAGGGGAGGGGCAGAAAGAGGAGGAGACACGGAATCCAAAGCAGGTTCTAGGCTCTGAGCTGTCAGCACAGAGCCCGACGCGGGGCTCGAACTAACAAACCGTGAGATCATGACCTGACCCAAAGTCGGATGCTTAACCAACTGAGCCACCCAGACGCCCCTATTTGACTTCTTTTAAACCAGTGTCTCCCCAACCTATTGGAACCACACAACTCAGTCTTTTTTTGGAAGAGGAGTTTTCCTGTTTTATCTCTTGCAACTGGAATGCCTTGAAGCATTCTTGCTTTGCCCTCTCCTTAAAACTGGAGACAAAGTAAAACCTGGGCAGGCACTTTCCCTGCCCCCTCCCCACCTTAGGGGAGGAGACAGGAAGTTGTGTGCTGGAGCCAGGGTCTGCATGATCTGCAGGAAATGAACGGCAGGCCCTCCGGGCACATCTTGAAGGCCTCCAAGCAGGGGTCCCTGTGTCCTCAGGAAGCGACAGGAGATGGGGCAGACAGATTGGTCTATCCTAGGCTCAGGGTTTTGGCTCAGAGGGGGCCGGTACCATCATCCACTGAGACAAACCAACCACCTATGTGTGACGGTCCCCAGTGATGCGTTTGGCATCGAGAGTCACTTGGCCTGACTGTCACTGGAATCAGGCCCTGCAGGAATGCCCATCACCTCCTGCTGATACCACTGCCAGCTCAGAGCCCCTGGCCAAACATCCCAGGCATTTGCAGAACCAGGATGGGGAGGGGGCCGCTCCAGCATTACCAGGACCCTTCTGGTTGTAAGTGACAGAAACTAAATACAGGTGGGTTTATTAAAAACAAGAACATTATTGGTTCCCATGACCCGGCGACTCAGCACCAGGCCGGCTGCAGGGGGCCAATCTCTGCTGTCAGGTTTATGTTCACCTCCATGGACCGCACTCTGGGGAAGCTCCCCTGGTGGTGACATGGCACACTGGCTCCTGTCCAGGTGAAGAGAGAAGCCTTTCCTGGGTGCTGAGCACAAGTCCCAGGGCCCACTCAACAGGCCGATGAGTGGAAGAAGCTGACTGGCTAGGCCTGGGCCACGTGGGCTCTCTGTGGCCGGGGTGGAGTCAGCCCCACCCAAACCACACAGACAAAGAGTGGGCACAGAGTGGGCCCCCAAAGGAAATTGTGAGTACCCTCACCCCAACACCCAGGAGTGGCTGTCCACTGTAGGGGAAGGACATACCTGCCCGCTGAGCCAACCACGTCAAAGACACTGGAGGACAAATCAGATCTTTACTGTCGTTCCCAGACCTTGGCTTCTTCCTCAATACCAAGTCCCATCTCGCCCTGCTTCCCCCAGTCACCTAATGATTACCTTACAGAGAAGAAAGATGGGCCCAGGACTATGCATGCTTAACAATCACTTCGATGGTATCCAATTCAGGGCAGGAGCAGACCTCCTCCTGGAGGGGACCCCTCAACATGCCCAGAACCGGGGCCCCAACTCTGCAGGAGGTCCGCAGGACAAGGCAGGAATCTGAGTGTGCGGCCAACGTCCCACATAATGCTCACGCACGTGGTCCTCGAACAACGCTTTGAAAAAGCCAGCCTGTATCCATGGAGAAGTGACCAGGGCCTGGGAAATTGTTTCATATCTTTAGAAGAACAAAACAGCCCGAGGATATACATGTAATGCACAGAATCAGAGGAAAAGAAGGGCGCGACGCAAGATGAAGGAGGGCTCTGTTACTGAGGAGAAATGAAGACGTCTGAAATACCTCCTATGCCACGCGCCGAGATAAAACAATGGAAAACCCCCATCACTGGGAGAAACTGAGAAATGATGGAAATGGTTAGATGGGCGGTTCGGTCCTCTCTGGGGAGTCAGAAGATCTACTTTGGGGCCCAGGCAGCTCTGTTCCTCAGCGCAGAGACCTTCAGTGCATGAAGACCTTGCCTTGGGCTCAGACGTGCCCGCTTGTTAGGGTTGGAAGACCAGGAAGTAGAAGCCCTGAGCGTGATGATAGAGTCTGGCATATAGACACACAGGCGTGTCTCCCTGCCTCGTATGGTGTGTGTACACACACACACACACACACACACACACACGCATGCACGCACCCTGGAAGAGTTCCACTAATTGCTGTGATATGAGAATTTTAATGTTGTACTTTATTTTTATATAAATGAAAAACACAATAAAACTGCAAGTCAGGACGGACCAGGCTGTTAACTACATGTCATAGTAACAAACGGTCTCCTGATCACAGGGGCTTAAAACAGCAAAGGTTTGTGTCTGAGGAAGCAACACGCTGTCTGCGGGTGGGTGGGAGCTCTGCTCTGCTCCCCAGTGGGACCCCGTTCCGGCACCTGCTGCTCAAGGCAGTGGAGGGAGGGAGGGCCTCGTGAATGTCACACCAGCAGTGGAAGTGACACGTGCCAACTCCACTCACAACTCCCGGGCCACAGGCGATCACCTGACCCCTCCCCCGACAACGGGGGACATGCCAGGAAACGTAACTCTACCAGATACATAGACAGGGACCATATTCGTAGATGTATTTCTACCATCTACAGAGAAATGAGTATTGCTTCGTACTAACGACCAGTACACTCATAAACAATAATAATATGTAGTATATGTATGCATATCACATTGCCTGTGTATACAGATAATGTTACATGTACATATACTTACATGCACAGGTGTAGTGCACACACATACTCCCCTCTATGCATATGTGTGGTGTGTGTGCACATGTACGTGGGAGTAGGAGTCAATTCACATGGCTTAGCCCACAATAAGCACTTTAAAAAACTAAAAATGAATTATGATCCCAAGCCACGGGTCCCTCTGCAGACCTTGGGCAGTGTCTAACCCCCCACTGCCCCCTCCACACTCACTTCCTTGAAGAGGGGGTGGGTGGCGGGACATCCTGTCCCTGGGTCAGCTGGAGAACTGCTCCACAGGCTACGCACACATTAGTGGGCCTGGCGCCGTGCCAGGTACCATACGTGGGGCTGTGGCAATGTGAGCTAGCCCCCGCCTTCTCGAAGTTTACGTCGCACTGGGGGGACCGATAATGTGTGAACAAACCGTCAGGTAAGACACTCTCCAATGGTGATAAATGCTCTGAAGAAAATCAACCAGGTACTGGGGGAGGGGGAAGCAGTGAGGGGGGGTGGTGGCGGCAGGTTCTTTATGTGGACAGGCAAGAGGGCTCTCTGAGGAGCTGGTGCACGAAGGAGGTGCCATCGCAAAGAGGCGTGAAGGGGCGCTTGGGGACCTGCATCGCTCACCGGGCAGTGGATCCCGGAGGATGTGCTCGCAGGCCCGGCTGGGGGCAGGCGAGCTGCCAGAAGCCATCTACCAGGTAATTCTGCCCAAGTGGGGCTGCGAGCACTTCCTGGCCATCTTCGTCTCTCCCCCACCCTTACTCCTTTAGACTCCTGCCTAAACATGTGCGGGACCGTGCAGTTGGCCATGAAGGATCGTCACTAAACAGCTCCCACCACCCTGAGTGACTGCTTTCCATTTGAGACAAATAACCACATAGTTCAGCTCTTTCCCAGGCAGCTCCCCGTTCCGAAGAGCCGCCCGCACATTAAAGCTTTCGATGCATGGCGCCCAGCCTGCTTAGGCCTTCTTTATGGCCTCATCAGCAGTAACCGGACGATTACAAAGGCTTCTTCTGTTTTTAAAAACAATGATTTATTGGACCCCTTCAACTCTTCTTTCCCGAGTCTGGGTATTACATGGGCATGTTTTGCTATAATTAAATTCCTAGATTACTGTCAAGCCAATTGTTTTACCCATCCAATCTGTAACAATGCGTTTTTATTGTCTCTTATTTTTTAATTAAGATGGAAATAGATGTATTCTATGAGATCCAGGAAAGAAAGATAAACAGCCCTCTTCTCTAGTCAATCCACCCCAATCAGAGGGACCCTGGGGGAGGGAGCTAGGAATCTTCAGTGAGCTCTACTTAGCGTGGAAGAAGCCAGACATTCTGGGTTTGTCCACCCCACACTCAACAGGTATTTATTGAGCAACTACTAAATGCTGGCCACTGAGAAGGACACAGTGGTGAACAGGACAGGATGAGACTATCCTCAAATGCTTACATTCTGCTGGGACTGACTTGTAACAAAGAAGTAAGTTTAAAACAGTAAGATGACAGTGTCCTTTATAAAGACAAGCCAACAGCATGCCTGATAGGAAGTGACAATGACTGAAGGCTATGAAAATCAAGTGACCACGGAAGCCCTTTGGAAAATTATATTGAGATGAGATCAGAATTAGGAGGACAGAGCTAAACCAAGGAAAACAGCACTGGTGACAGAAAGAAATAGCAGGTTCAAAGGCTCCGGGGCAGGGAAGACCTCAGCAGGTGTTAGAAGTGCCAGAGAGCAGGGAGAATACAAGATGAGGTCGAGAAGCTTAAATGGAGTTGAATTTGCAGGAAAAAGGAAAAGAAGTGTCTTCCGGGAGCAGAAAGACAGGGAGGAGGGGACTAGGGGGGCTCTGGAAGCAGCCCCAGCCTTGGCTGTATCTTAGGGCCACACCTGTGCAGTATACCTGTTTCACACCCCAGACCTCTTGGCCAAAGACTCTTGCGGTCCAGGACGGGCATAAAACAGCATGGACCTTCATGCTGGGACACAGGCACTCTGGCCTGGTGACCAGTGGCCAGAGCAGTCTCCTCCACGCCTGGCTACGGCCTCCAACAAGGGAAGTTCTCCCAAACCCTGACAGAAGCTGACCCCCAAGAACAAGCGTGGCTGAATTTTCCTCTCACCAGGAAGGATGAAGGCTCAGCTTGGTCATTTCCTTTGATGACCAGAAAGTAAGGGTATTAGGTATTCTGTGCACTTCACAGTTGGGAACCTGATGAATCCCTGCTGCACTTGTAGCCTTGATACTAGAACGGTACCCGGTGTATCTAGGTGCTCAATAAATGATTAAAAGAAAGACCTGCCTGGATTGAAGACTTGGCCCCTTCTCCCACCCCCTCAAGGTGGCCGCGTGCATCCAACGTTCCTTCTCACGTCCACCCTGCACCCACGGCTCGCCCACATTCGAGCACACCCACTGCCCCTCCCTGGGTCCCTACAGAGATGGCGACCACACACTTGGCGCCTGGGCAGCACGAAGCCTGATCACCTTCCTCCCTCCAAAGCCCCTTTCTCTGGCCCTCCTGCCCCTTGCTCCTCACTGCGCCCTTGGAAGTGAGCCGCATTCTCTGACCTTGGCCCAAGGCAGGGTCTGTAAGTCTTGCCAGGCTGCTCAGAGATTTGGTCCTGGCCTCAGTATTTGACCTATTTCCTACTTGCAACTTTTCTTCTTTGCAGGTATGCTGCGAACAAAAGTAGCGCCCTCACATCCTGTCATTTAAATCAGGGTCCACCTAGCGTGTTTAATCAAACACATGGAAGCACCATGAGTGTCAGCAAAGGCAGGTTCCAGCTGTGGCTCCGAGGCCTGGGGTCTGGGAGGCCAGAGCTCATCAAGCTAGCAAACAGGGCCACGGCCAGCACCCCCTGGGGCCACCCTCCACGTGATCCCCGTCTTCTGTTTTGGTCTCTGCGTCTGTTACTGGATAGGAGGCCAGGGAAGTGAGTGGCTTCAGAATCCAAAAGCCCCAGGGTGATGAGGGTTCAGGCAGAACATCTCAAAGTCCGTGGGTCTCACGCACACCCTCTTCCCAAAGACTGTCTGTCTCCCTCCCTTCCATCACCTTCCAGCATCGTAGCTTGAGTAAGTGCCAGCTCCCAGAGGGCGCAGGAAAGAAGCCTGTCCATTCTACATGCGTGCACCTCAGGTGTCCAGTCCTCCTGGTTTGCCCAGACCGCGGGATGTCCCAGGACACAGGACTTCCAGTGCCAACACTGGCTTGAGTTGGCCATCCTAATATGCTTACACACCTGTGTGTGTGCACGTGTGCGTGTATTTACACACGTTGGTCAAAGCTGCCGGTGGATTTCCCACGCCTCCAGGACGCACAGTACAGGTGGAAGTCAGTCAGCACTTTCTGGACTAGGCAGCCCTTGGTCCCTTTCCCCCGGGAAAAGTGGAAGACAGACGCTAGATGGTCCACGAGGAGAAGGAACTGAAAAGCTTCTCACAAACTCGCTACAACAGACCTTCTCAAACATTCCAAAGAAGAACTGTACAGCTTCAGAAATCCTTTCTCTCATGTTCTTAGCCAGAAAATAAAGCACAGAGAGCTGTGTGCTTGGCGCTCGTGTGTGTGTGTGTGTATGTGTTTTCAAAAAGGTATCTGGAGCTGAGCCTTCATGCCCATGTATTAACAATAGCAGGGAGTGGGAAGAGTTTTTCTGCTGTAAGTCAACTCTCATTTCTATTTAGGAACCATTTTTGTTTGTAGACATGGGCCCTTTAAAGGATCCATCAGATTTTTTTGTCAAAGCAAAGGCAACTTCTTGCTTGCCTACTTTTTCTTCTGATGTAGAAAGTTCCTGGATCTTGAGCCAGATTTTCTGACTGAACCAATCCTGCTCTTAGAGTTGAGAGTCTCAGGTACCAGGTAAGAGAGGCTCTTATGAGCACAAACGCTGGCCTGCCTGACAAAGAAGGAACAGGGTGAAATGAGGAAAGAAGCGGCCAGGCATCTGGAAAATTCCACAGATGGTCAGTGAAACTGAAGTCGCAGCTGGCTGAGCAGGGTCCAGGTCCTCAGGTGGGGGCTGGGTCTGGGGAGGCTCAGGTCCCCTGGGCCCGGGGACCGATGGGGCACCTCTCAGAGCAAGCAGCCAGCCACACGGCCACACGTGCTGGTGGCCGACGGGGCCGTCTGTGTCTCCTGTGTTTAAGTAAAACGGGTGCGAACAGGGGAAGGAGGCTGAACCCGCAGCAACAAGGGGCAAAGTTTCGAGGGATGTTGAAGAATCCGTCATTCAAGAGGCACGGAGACACTACAGTAAAGGGGGGATTATCGGAATAAAGAGATGCGAGTATTCACTATGCAGGTGGATCCAGAGAAAACAAGAAGCTGAAGCTTCTCACCTTTGGACTTGACTAAAGCACGGAGACCTTGGCCAGGCCCACGGATGCTCTTCAAAAACCTCTAAGTCCCTTTTGGAAAGCACTTGGTGAAAGCAAACAAGGGAATATTCGTAAACGTTACGCTCAGTTGAATCGGGGGCGAGTGAGGGAGGAGGGCGGGTTCCATCCTTTACCGACTCCCCGACCGCCAGGCACCCAACCACACCAGGGAGTCAACCGCCTGACTCAGGGCCCCCAGACGCCCGTCTGTGGGACCCCACTCGCCTCTCAAGGTCTGTTTTCTCATGTGTACGATGAAAATAATGGTACCACCTTCTTAAAGTGGTTGTTGTACAAAATAGAAGACAAAGCCCTAGTGCCTGACACGGCTCAAGATTTCACCATCGGCACCGGCACGTTAGTTTCCATCGTTGGCCCTTTTGACGGGATGGATAGATTTTCCCCCAACGCGGTAATTATCTGGTTTATACTTTATCTCGTGGCTCAGTTACAGAAACTTTTCTGGTGATCAGAAAAGAGATGTATAGGATCCTCAGGTTGTGTCTCTCTCCATGTCTTAGGGCACGGAGCCAGCATGATTTTCCACCCTCAGTAACAGGTGGATGATAACCCCCCAGGCCCAGCGTGGGCTGGTCATGGCCCCGGGCAGGTCCCCGCTGAAGCAGGAAGAGGAGTTAACAAGAAATGTTCTTTAGTCTTGCAGATACAAAACAAACCCCATGCTTTACAAACAGAAAAGAAATATAGGTTAGCTGACAGGTATACTTTATTATACGTTGTCTTGATTAGTTTCTGGAAAAATCTTCAGATGTTTTATGTTATTTTAATTATAGAGACTCATTCCAAAGTCTTCAAATATTATTTTCTCATTCCCTGCCATATATCTTTGTAGACTATTTCTCTCACATATATCTTTATAGACAATTCAAGCTCTTGATATATTTCTATTCCCCAAGTCTTCAAAGCCATGGTTTCTTCTTATTTTTTTCATGACTCGTACCCTTCAGCACGCTGAGCTTTTGATGTCAGGTATCAATTTTTAACTTTTAATTTTGTCTCCAGAAAGTAATGTAAAGAGAAATATAAAGGTTAAAATAATACTCCTCATAAGCGTAGAGCTGCAAATTTCATGGCTAAAAATGGAAAATTAATAGTACCTTTTCCTTTTAACTCTTAATGCAGTAACCAGTTCTTGATTTCAGCAGCTCAGTGAGGGCCTTTTACAAAGGATTTTACTGTGGTTTTATGGGTTCCGCATACAGGACAGGAGCCCTTCTTAGCTGGGACATAATAATGCTACGTGGAAAATTGCCACTTTTAATGCAGCACTTTCAAATGGACTCCAACATCTCGGGTTTTTATCCTTTAAAGATTTCAAATTATCTGTGGGACCGACAGGTGCCACCTGGGACAGGAGAAGAGAAGTGTGTAAGAGAATTTCTCAGGGTGTATTTTTTGGAGATACTGTGTCAAAGACCCTCAGATGAGAGGAGGAAGGAGTCGGGAGAAGGTTCTTGCTGCTCTCGTCTCGGAGCCCATTGTGTTCCTGGAGGAGCAGAAACTCCACTGTAGACACAGGCCCAGGGCCTGACAGGAAAGAGAGGAGGGGGCTGGGGGAGAGAGAGTGTGGGCACGGAGACTCAGGGGCTTGAGGAGAGTGTGGGCACAAGGCTTGCGGGTTGGGGAGGGAGAGAGAGAGGGTGTGGGCACAGAGCCCCAAGGCCAGGGGAGAGAGAGAGTGCAGGCATGGAGCCCAGCTCCCGGGCTCTCTGGGCCCCAACAGCACAGACCCCTCATGAGTGGGGCGAGTGTGTTTGTGGGTGTGAGTCATAGGGAAGGGCCCAGAGCCAGGGTTAGGTCACAGGAGACAAAAGACACAAGAGAGGTCAGGGAAGGTGCGCTCAGACCAGCAAAGGGGTGTGTGGACGGTTCCTGGGTGTGCAGAAACCAAGGGCCCACCGCCACCGGGTGCCAGCTGACACCCAGGTCATCCTGGGAACACTGCTTAGCGGGGAAGCCATCTTCTGCCACTGGGGAAGAGCCGCAACAGCGGCCAGCAAGTGAAAGGGGGCAGAACCAGGATCTTGGCTCATATCGGCTGGACTCAGTGTATGAAGGTAAAAGTCACGAGGGTAATAAGCATCGTCAGTGGGACTAAACATGGATGTGTCCTTTCAGGGCACAGCTCTTGAGGCAGAACTAGGAGGGCTCCCACTTCACCAACAGGAATATTGAGGCTCAGAGAATTCAGAAATGGCCTGAGCCACGCAGCAGATAGAGCCTGGGCGAGGATCCAAACCTGCATCCATGGGACTCCGGGGTGTTTGCTCTGTCTTCACCTCCGTGCTTGATCTGGATGCAGATTGGAAGTTCTTTCCAGATTAACGGATGAAGATGTGAGAAGAGTGTCCTGAGTAACTTGTTAACATCGTGCATTTGATTAACGCAGGCCACCGTCACCACTGGGGGGTCAGATAAAAAGTACAAACAGCATCCTGATATAAATATCACCTGCCAGCTTTGACAGGTGTTCAAAATTGTTCTCAGGGTGCCTGGACATGGTGGGAGATGCCCAAGAAAATCAGCAGAAAGCTTTCTGAGCGAGCCTTTGCTCTCAGCAGGCCCTGATCTCAGGTCCCCCTATGCATGCTTTGGTGGAAGGGCGCCTGCAGGATTAATGCAGGACAGAAGCTCCCGGCACACCACCTGCGTAATTTCCAACGAACACATTTGATGCTTGTCTTTGTCGTAGACCACAGGTTGTGCTGGGGATCATTACTTCTTCCCCTAACTACAGAAGGAATATTTATCCAGTTTTCGGGCTACTTGTCCCTGCACGTAATAATTTAATGGGGAAAATAAGGGCAGAGGGGTAAATGAGTGGGGGGAAAACCTGTTTGGTTTTTAATAGATTTTTTAACAATCCAGAAACCCAGCAACTGAGAGTGAAGAGGGCTCACCCTTTCGAGTCAGAAAGCCTGGGTTTGAGCCATTCTCTAGGCAAGAAATCCCAAGTTGAACATCCTTACCCCCCGGTTTGGTTTCCCACATCTGGATCTGCAGCCCAGCCCTCCCGTGCACATCACTTAGTATGAAGACCCCTGAGTAACAATACAGCCCAGGCTCAGCCAGCAGAACCAGTAAGAGTGCTGGAGGATGGGGGGGCGTGTCCTAGAAAGGGAGCTTCCAATAGGAATGGTGGAGGATGGGGGGCGTGTCTTAGAGGGGGAGCTTCCAATAGGAGTGCTGGAGGATAGGGGTGTGTCTTAGAGGAGGAACTTCCAATAGGAGTGCTGGAGGATGGGGGCGTGTCTTAGAGGAGGAGCTTCAAGTAAGCCCCTGACCCACCTGCAAATCCGTGCCCTCTCTATCCCCTCTGTCTAGATCTAGGACCCTGCTATCCTCTTAGCTACTCAAACCAAAACGTGTGGGGGTCTCCAATGCCTCCTTGCTGGCCTCTTCAATCCACCTCCCTGCCTGAGGTCCCTTCTGCTAACCAGTGCCAGACTGCAGCCGGACTGTGCACACGGCTTCCTGACTCCACGTTCAGTGACGTCACCCAGGCAGCTTGCAATCAGCCAGCGGTGAAGTTGTTTACATCATGGAATTGTAACACTCATCGTGTTTGTTTTTAAGACTGCTGGCTTACCAACGCACCACTTCTACATCCCAAATTAGTTTGCCTCTCCCCATCCCCACCACGACCACCTGACTTCAAGTTATCACCTCTCACTTCAAAAACGGCCTTCTCCCATTCCTGCTCCTTCCAGCACACTCTCTTCACTGCAGCTAAAAAGGAAGTTTAAACTTAGATTGGGCTGTCATATCCAATCCTTGCTTAACTTCCTACTAAACTTATAAGAAAAGTCTAAGCTCCTACCTGTGCCACAAGACCTGAGGGATCCGATCCTGTTTATCTCTCTCCCACCCCCTGTGGTCCCTGGGCTTGCACCACACTGGCCTCCCTTCTGTGCTGGACCATACTGACTACCCCCTTATCTCAGGGCCTTTGCACATGTCCTATCTCTGTCTAGAACGTGCTCCCCAGCACTTTGCCTGCATGGCTTAAATGCTACATCTTCACAAGGTACTTCCTGGACCAGGTTTCTACTGGATGGCCACACACATCCAATGCCAATTCACTCTATTACTGTTGATTTGGGTTTGTTTATAGCACCTTCACCAGTTATAACTCTTTATTTGCTTATTTATTTTGCCTATAGTCTGGAAACTCCCTCAAAATTATAAGCCCTCAAAGGATAGGAACTATGTCTATTTTGTTCTGCTAGGTATCACTATAGCCTGTTACCTAATAGACACCCAAAACAACATTTATTGGATGGATGGATGGATGGATGGATGGATGGATGGATGGATGGATGAACATGTCCTCAGAGCAGCTGAGAGACTAGGGGATCTGAACCTGGAGGCCAAGGTGAGGCTTTAAGAAGGCTAGAGCCCTTCTGAAATCATGGAAAATCTTACGTATCTGTAGATTTTCTTTCTCAGACCCTTCCAACTGTGATCCAAAAACAGCATCCTGTATTGAAACTCATGGGAGGAGAGAGCTTTCCCTGGACAATGATCACCTTAGAATCGGTCTCTGCCTTACACTTAGCTGCTCACTGGACCTGGGCTCAGTATCATGAATAGAAAGTCAACAACTCTCCAACAAAGAGTGCTCACCAGAGAGTTCTTTGGCTGTCTACTGGCACCTATGGCTGTGCACAAAGAGCAGGGACCCAGGAGAAACTTCTGAAATGGTTCGAGGCAGGCTCGTGCCCTTGCTGAAAGCATCACAGCCTCCCAGTGCGCTCAGCAGAACCCCAAGCTGGGGAGGATCAGACGCTGCCACTGTGCGGCCTCTACAGGAGGCAGGCTGGAGGTCCTGGCGTCTTGGGGAGGAATCGGGAGTCGGGGCAGGGGGGGCACTGTATTGACATGGTAGCAGCTGGAGGTCTCTACCACGGATTGCCCCCACTTGTAGATCAATACTTGATGCCTATATTGATCTCAATTGGTTTCCTCACTGACAATCAGCAGTTCCAGAGGAAGTGGTAAACATTCCCCAAATAAAAGAGACAATAAGGAAATCTGAGCAGAGGCACATTAAAAAAAAAGAAGAGGAAAGATTTTCTCTAAAATCATAAAATGTTTGTAACAATAACAGATAATGGAGTAGCATTATCTTCAGAATGCAAAGGTAGCAATTAAATCTCTGTTGGGCAAAATGTCCCCTACTGCCAGAGATGCATGCCCAACCTCAGAACAAAATCTCCTCTGTTGTTTTGATCTCCTACCTCTGTGATTATGGAAGCTGCAAGGACTTGGCTGGGGGTGGCAGAGAACTCATCTATTAGAAACCTTAAAAGCAAAAGAAAAGAAAAGAAAACATGAGAACGGGACTCAGGAGGGACCGATTACAATGTAGCTCCAGATGTGGGTGGAGGAAAAGAGAATGCATTTTGCCAAACTGACAGAGCTCCTGACCTGTAGCTCCCTGAGGTCCAGCTATGATTCCCTATGGATAGGGAAAATTGTGGTGTCTCTCTAGAATTTTCCCCCTTGACACATGGCAGGTCAATTTTTCCCAGCAGAAAGCAGATTTTTGCAATAAAGCATTTTGATTTTAATGTATCCTTGTGTAAATTGGATACTCTGAGTCTAGACCCTCATATTTTTTAATACTTGATGGGTGGGAGTGGGAACATGCTGCTATTTTAAATCTCTCAGCAATTTTCTGAACCATCTTTGGGAGGGAAGACTGCTCTTTTATTTCCAAAAAACAAAACAAAACAAAGCATTTCAATGAGCCCTTTGATTTTACAAAGGAGAAGCCAAACCCCTATTTGGGAATGGAGAGGTTCTAAATAAGGAGATGTGAAATAGCCCTGCATGATAATGTGAAGTGTGTCACTGCTGTGCATGGAACTCACCTCTGAGCTGGGAGTGTAATGTGGGAGATGAGTCTAGGACTTTGTGTGTGGGGCTAGGGGGAAGCAGGCAGCATTCTTTCTGCTGGTTCCAAAATGCTGCTGTTGATGGCAGGCAAGAGGTGGGTCCTGGGACTGGTGCACTGGATGCAGAAACATGGTATCAGGTTGAGGGTTAAAGAGAAGCACATCTAGCAGGGACCCGCTGCTATGGTGGACCTGGCTTCAGATCACAGCCTTCTTTCAACTTTGGTCCGTCCAAGCTTTCCGTGAAGTTTTGATAAACATGAAAGGAGCCTGATTTAATCCCACTTTAAGGAAACAGAGGAGGACCTTAACCCTTCCGGAGAATGTAACTGCAAAATGCTGGTGATGTGTGGAGGGCAGACCACTGGTCTGTCTGAGAAGAACAAGTACAGTGGATATCAATGGATATAATCCTCCTCGGTTCCCTTCCCTGTCTTCATTCTCCTGGCATTAGAACTTCTCTTTCTAGCCTGAAGCCCTTTGCACACCAGACTTAGCCAATCAGAATGTTGTCTCCTACTGGCTCAATCCTGGCCAATGCAAAGCTTCCCTGGGACTTTCACTGGAACCATCAGATGCTGGCTGAGAAAGTTGCTGGGGAAGAGCTGTAAGTATAAAGGGGATGGTAGCTGGCTTTGGTCCATGTAAGGGAGAGCCCAGCTGAAGAGGAAGAATGGTTGAGTTATTTATTCCTCTGGTTTCCTCTCTGCTCCACTGTTGCAAGCTGGCTTCGTCCTCCTTCTGAAGCTCTCACTTCTGCCGTGGCTCCCTACAGCTCTCCTCCCTGGAGCCCTGTAACTGCCCCCTCCCCCACTCCTTCAGGTCCTGGGATGGAAATGGTTCTCCCATTATCACTAGCCCAGGGGTTCCTCGATGTGCCGCTCTCTGGATGATATCTCTGCTGATTCTTCTGCTTTGCCAGTCTGTGGTCTATTTCCTTCCTGAAGCCTGATCTAGCAAAGATTGGCCTCTGTGGTCAAACAAGAAACAGGCCCTTCTGTTGTCAGCTGGACAATAATGGGAGTTAGTGAGCCCTAAAGAATGGAGCAGTTAGGAGCCACTTGTGTTATATTCATGAAAACACAAGTTATGAAGCCTGGTCTTTGCTCACAGAACCTCCTGAATCTGGTCTTTGCTCACAGAACCTCCTGAATTCTGGGAAGTAACCACATCTATCTGAAGTTGCCTCTAAACTTCCCTTAGCATGCTTATCTAGGGCTTGCCAGTGCTGACTCTTCAAAACCAGGTTGAGAGAATGACATCAGCAAGATGGTAGCACAGGAGGTGCCCTGTTCATATCCACACCCCCCCCCACCCCCCGCTCAGCAATAAAAACCTGGCATCTATCCACAGACAACAGTGCTTTTCTGGGAGCTTTGGGATCCAGGTAGGAAATTCTGAAACCCTATGCAGTCCAAGCGCTATTTTGAGAATGCAGGCCCATAGCCAGGTGGCTGACTCACTGACTGCAGTCTCACCTATACACCCAGAAACAGGTCCATGCCCCTGCAGGCTCAGCTATAGCGCCATCTGCCATCTCTCCTGTCACCAGCCCCATACGTCAAGGGCTCTGGGAGAAGTTATACCCATATCTGCACTGGCTAAGAGGCCCATAGACCTCAGTCCCAGCTGTGTACCTTGAAATGGCCAGCCCTTCCCAGCCATACACCAAGATCAAGTGGGGATTATCCTTGGGAGACAAGGATGGTTCGCTATGTACAAATCGACAAAGGTGTTACACTGTATTAACAGGATAAAGGATAAAAGCCATATGCTCATCTCAACAGACACAGATGAAGCATTTGACAAGATTCAACATCCCTTCATGATAAAAACTCTCAACAAATTAGATTTGGAGGGAATGAACTTCATCGAAATAAAAGCCATCTATGATAAACCCACATCTAACATCATACAATGGTGAAAAGCTGAAAGCTTTTCCCTAAGATCAGGAACAAGACAAAGATGCTTACATTAAACCTAGTACTGAAATCCTAGCCACAGCAATTAGTCAAGAAAAAGAAATACAATGTTTATAAATCAGAAGTTAGTTTGTCTCTGCAGATAACATCATCTTACCTATAGGAAACCCTGAAGACTCCATCAAAAATCTCTTCAAACTAAATTCAGTAAAGTTGAAGGATACGAAATTGACACACAAAAATCAATTACATTTTTATACACTAACAACAATGTGTCTGAAAAAGAAAATAATCCCATTTATAATAGGATCAAACACAATAAAGCACTTAGCGATAAATTTAACCAAAGAGGTGAAAGATCTGTGTACTGAAAACTATAAGATATTGATGAAAGAAACTGAAGAAAACATGAAGAAATGGAAAGATAGCCCATGTTCTTGGATGGGAAGAATATTGTTAGTGTCCATAGTACTTAAAACAATGTGCAGATTCAGTGATATTCCTATCAAAATTCCAATGACATTTTTCACAGAAATAGAGAAAACAATCCTAAATTCACATAGCATCACAAACACCCAGAAAGCCAAAGCAATCTTGAGAAAGAAAAAAAAAAAAAAATGGAGGCATCACACTTCCTTATTTCAAACTGTTACAAAGCTATAGTAATCAAAACGGTATCATACTGGCAAAACGAAAACAAAACAAAATCAGACACATAGACCAACAGAACAGAACTGAGAGCCCATGGGGTGCCTGAGTGGCTCAGTCGGTTAAGCGCCTGACTCTTGGTTTCGGCTTGGGTCACGGTTGGCTCGGGTTTTGTAAGTTTGAGCCACGCACTGGGCTCTGCACTGACAGTGTTGTGGGGGCTTCTTGGGATTCTCCCTCACTCTCCCTCTCTCTCTGCCCCTCCCCAATTCGTGCTTCCTCTGTCTCAAAATAAATAAATAACCTTAAAAGAAAAAAAAAAAAAAGAATTGAGAGTCTGTGAATAGACCCATGCATATACTGTCAACTAATAATATGTGACAAGGGAGCAAAGAATACTCAACGGAGAAAGATAGCATCTTCAATAAATGGTGTTGAGAAAACCGGATATTTTCATGCAAAAGAATGAAGTTAGGATTCCCATCTTATCCCATTCACAAAAAGTAGCTGGGAGTAGATCACAAAGATTTCAGTATAAGATCTGAAACCATAAACTCCTAGAAGAAAACATAAGAGAAAAGCTCCTTGACATTGGTCTTGGCAAGGCTATTTTGCATGTGACACCAAAAGCATAAGCAACAAAAGCAAAAATTTAAGAAGTGGCACCATATCAAACTAAAAAGTTTCTGCACAGCAACAGAAATGATCAACAAAATGAAAAGGCAACGTACAGAATGGGAGAAAATAGTTGCAAACCATGTCCCAAATAAGGGGTTAATATCCAAAATATTTAAGAAACTCATACAAC
Source organism: Panthera pardus (assembly GCF_024362965.1). Classification (NCBI taxonomy): domain Eukaryota; kingdom Metazoa; phylum Chordata; class Mammalia; order Carnivora; family Felidae; genus Panthera; species Panthera pardus. The sequence continues at coordinate 3,279,674 of NW_026526821.1, forward strand.
CCAATAGCAAAATCATCATCATCCTCACCATCAACGTCCACTTTAAAAATGGGCAAAGGACCTGAATGGATATTTTTACAAAGACCTGCAAATAACCAACAGATGCATAAAACAGTGGTCAATACCACTAAACATCAGGGAAATGCACATCGTGGGAAACCACAATGAGATATCACCTCACACTGAGTAGGCTGACCATCATCAAAATTACAAGAGATAACGAGTGTTGGCGAAGGTGTAGAGAAGTGGGAAGAACCCTCGTGCACTACTGGTGGAAAAATAGATTGGTACAGCCATTATGGAAAACGTACGACATGGAGTTTCCTCAAAAAGTTAAAAATAGTATTTCCACATGATCCAGAAATTCAATTTCTGGGTATATACCCAAAGGAAACAGAATCACTATCTGGAAGAGATATCTGCACCCCATATTCGCTGCAGCATTATTCACAATAGTCAAGACATGGAAGCAATCTAAGTGCCTATAAATGCATGAGTAGATGAAGAAAATATGCTCCACAGGCAGACACACATTCTCTCTCTCTCTCTCTCTCTCTCTCTCTCTCATTACACACACACACACACACACACGTGGGCGCGCGCGCGCACACACACACACACACGCGCGCACACACTCAAAGTGGAATATTATTCAGCCACGAAAAGGAAGAAAACAACATGCAACTGTTGCCAGTTGCAACAACATGGATGAACCTTGAGGGCATCATCCTAGGTAAAATAAGTTGCATGGAGAAAAGCAGATACTGTGTGATCTCACTTACATGTGGAATCTGAAAAATCCAAACTCCTAGAAACAAAGTAGGCTGGCAGTTGCCAGGAGCTAGGGGCTGGTTACATGGGAAGATGCTGGTCAAAGAGTATAAATTTCCGGGTGTTCGATGAATAAGTTCTGGGGATCTGACATACAGCATGGTGACTATGGTTAACAACACTACGTTGTACACCGAAAAGTTGCCAAGGGAACAAATCTTAGATGTTCTCACCATAACAAACAAGGGAAGTCTGTGACGTCATGGATGTGTTAACTAACTTTATTGTGGTTATCATTCCACAATGTGTAGGCATATCAAATTATCACAGTGTACACCTTAAGTCTGCACAATTTTAGAGGCCAATTACATCTCAACAAACGTGAGGAAAAAAAGAAAAATAAAACCAGACCTGCCTGCTGAGCTCTCCTTTATTAGCAAATAGTAGCTGATGGGTAGGAAAGCTGCTTCATCCCTCAAAGCTGAAACAACGGCAAACACGTGCAGACTCTTGTCGTGCACACGCACTGACTCAGCTCATCCCCTTCACCCCCATCCCGCCGACGAGCAAACTGAGAGACTGAACCACTACGCATGCGGACTCAGCGGGTGCTGAACAGAGGCAGGATGTGCTGAGCCTGGCGCTCACCAGCACGCTGGTGGTCTCCCCTGCCTGTGTGGACATCCCTGTTTTTCTACAAGGAACCAGCTGGTCTAAGATGCTGGCAGGTGGCTGAAAGAGTTCATTCCCAATGCCTCTTGAACACCTTCATTTAACTAGATTTGGGACCGGGAACAGTTTGCAAACTGGGTTCGACACCCGAATTTTTTTTTCATTCATTCATTGAAGTGAAAGTCACAAAATGTACAGTTAATCATTGTAAAAATGAGCAATTCAGTGGCATTTAGTACATTCATAATGCTGTGCAATCAGCACTCTATCTAGTTCCAAATATTTCTGTCAACTCCAGAGTAAAACCTGTACCGTTTAAGCAGCGTCTCTCCATTCCCCTGCTGGTCTTTGTCAATAAAGTTTTATTGGAACACAGCCACACTTACTGGCTTACTTGGCAACTACCACCATTCTTGTGCTACAGTAGCAGAGATGAGAAGATAACAGTAGAGACCTAATGGCCCACCAAGCCGAAAATATTACTGCCTGGTCATTTACAGGAAACGTGTGACAACTCTGAGCAGTGACTTAGAGCACTAGGTTTGATGTGGGTTGGCATCCTCACTCATCACTTTGCCGTATGACTTTGGGTGCCTCCTTCGCACTCTGTGCCCCACTGTGCTCCTACACAAAGCAGGCAGCCAATCTATGCTCTGTGCTCTGCATGGAAAGCACTTAGCACAGAGCCTGGCATTAGGCAGGCAATCAATGGTGGTCAATACTATTATCTTGACATTTGTGCCCTTATTTGATGTTCCAAATTACCCTGGGAGCCCAGAAAGGAGATATCTTTGTCTCCATTGTACTGATGGGGAATGAGGGCTTGAAACGGATCGGAACTTGCTCAGGTCATGAACCAGTGACAGCCACAGCCACAGCCACAGCCACAGCCACAGCAAGGGCCTTGGGCTCATTCTCCCACCGCCTACACCCACCGGTCACCGTGTACAGGGGCAGGAAGCAGAGAGAAAGAGCATCAAACCCAAAGATCCAACTCCGATGTGTCCCAGCCCTGCCCGGCTCTGGGAGTGGCGTGTGACAGTTTGGGCATCTCAAGAACGTGCTGTGCACCCGAGAGTGGCTTCACCTCATTTCCCAAGTTCACGGATGTTGCTGACAGAGCGCCCACCTTGCAGAACCCCTGGCTTCTCGATGTGGAGGAGATGAAAGAAAACAACGTGTTTCTATTTCATCAGTGCCCTGCTCTCCTGAGCCTTCCTTCCTCTGGTCACATTTGCAAATTAAAATTAAACCCCACCAGGAAAGGGCTCCTCTCCCTGGCTTCGTGCTGAGCTGGCTCTCGTCTCTTTGAGGTTTTCAAAGCTGCTCTTAAGCAAATTCTTTAAATCCTCTTCCAGAGCCTTGATGTGTTCACAGGGCAACTGCTCCCGGCTCTGGGGTGAATCCAGCACTTTGTAAAGTTCGGGGGTGGGGTGGGGGGGATGACAGTTCAGCTGGCCCTGCAAAAAGCCATTTTACAAGCAGTCAGCACAGCCCTGCAGCCAGAGACCTGCTTCCTCACCAGCCAACAGAGGGAGGAACTGGGAATCGGCCAGCTGATAGATGGCAATGCTCATTTCCTGGCACTTGAGCTATGGCGAGGGCTGGAGGGGACACTGGGGAATCTGCCCTAAGAGGTGAGCAAACAGCGAAATTCAGTCTTGCCTCTAACCCCTGCCTGGGGGTGTTTGCACAAAGGCAGGCAGGAGTGGTAATACTTTTAAAAGTTTGCCTGAAACCAGAGGTGCTGGGTTTGATTTAAACTCCACGAGCCTCTTACTTAGCAAGTGATTTCTCATCCCCCCAAACACGCGTGCACCTCCTTGTCCGGGAGCCACACAGGTAAGTGGCCGGCCGGCTCGCGCTTGGAGTGGATTCAAGCGCTTTTGTCGTGCCAGTTATAAAAACCGTAATTTTGATTCTCTGACTAAGAGAAGCACACAGACTCCAGGTTACTCTAAATTTCCCTCTGGAGACCCCGGCAGAGGCTTTGCTGACATGATTTGTCTTTCTCCAGTGCCACGCAGGCAGGCCCAGAATCACAAATCACCGCTTGTCTCTCATACACACAGGGGAGGCCAAAGCCCTGTGCCTTGTGTGACGAAAGGCAACGTGATGGCTTGGTTAGGGTCGGCGGCATGGGACAGGCCAGCTGAGCCACTTCAGGCCTACGGACAGACAACTCAGCATTCAGGTGGTAGCACCCTCTCTTCAGCTTTGGCTGCTCCCAAATTACTGCCAACGAGACGGCTGAGAACAACAGACACTTACTGTCTCACCGCCCTGAGGTCCAGAAGTCCAGGATCAAGGGCTGAGTGTGGCTGGTTCCCTCTGGAGGCTCCGACGGGGAACCAATCCCTTGCCTTTCTCCCAGCTGCTGGTGGCTACCACATTCCTTGCAGTCCCCAGCCTGTAGAAGCGTGACTCCAGCCTCCGCCTCCGTCTTCACACGGCCATCTTGCCTCTGTGTCTGTGTCTCAAACTTCCCCCTCCCTTCTTTTATGGGGACCCCAGTCATTGGACTTAGGGCCCACCCTAAATCTAGGATGTTCTCACCCCGAGGTCCTTACCTTCATTACATCCGTAAGACCCCATTTCCAAATGAAGTCACATTCGCATGTACAGGGGTTATCACCTGGATCTATCATTTTGGGAAACAACATCCAACTCAAGACCATAGCCAAAGGGATATGTTAGCCCCAACACCTGTCCACAAGCTCACTTTCTGTCCTCAGAAAAGGGACAGTGAGCAGGACAGAAAAGCAAAGAACTGGGCCAGGACCGGGGAGCTGCTGAGTCCTCCCAGCCCCACAGCTTTCTCATTGTGTGACCTCTGGCTGACGACCAGTGGCTTGGTTTGCATGGTTCACGTAAGAACAGACACCAGCCAACTGGTTTGCCAAGAGATCGGAGAATCCAGGGAGGCATCTGGCAGCTCACGTGTTCAGTGACTGCCGCTGCTTCCCTGACGACAGTGAGGTTGACGGAAAGGACAACGGGGTCATCTCTAAACCGTGCTGTTCATAAGCAGTGAGGTCTTCGATTCTATTTGTGACCTGACTTAGTCATTTATTCATGAGCATTTGGGAATTAGACACTGACTAATCGAAAGTTCATCGGAAGAACGGGTTCCACACTTCCTGTTACAAGGGGGCTGGAAGGTGTCCCATGGCCAATGGTGAGTGGAGAGGGGACGGGTTTCCTCCTCAGAAATGGGCGAGGCAGGAACAGTGACACTTAGGTCCGGGCCTCTTCATCCGGAAGTTAGCTCCCCACCCGGAGGGCCTCTCTCAGAAGCCTCCCCTGGTTAACTGTTCCTACCTTCCTCATCTACAGGGGTCGGGCTCAAAGTATGTGAGGATGAACATTCAGAATGCATAAGGCCTGCCAGATAAAATCAAGGCACCCAGTTAAATCTGAATTTCAGAAAAACAACTATTTTTTAGCCTAAGTATATCCTAAATGTTGCATGGACGTAAGTTACCTGAAGAGTCATTGTTTATCTGAAATCCTAATTTAACTAGACATTCTGTGTTTTTGTTTGCTAAACCTGGCAACCCTGGGATGGAGGTCGTCTGGAAACAACCGGTGCATCCTGGCCGAGGGCCGGCCATGCTGGGATCCTAAGAGAGCGTGGCAGGTTGCTTTGCCGAGGCTGGTGCCTCACCTCTCCTACCCTGCATGCGTCACTCCCTCATTAGAGATGGGCTCTGACACCTGTCCCCATGAGGCGATGGTTGGGGGGCTTGTGACCTGCTTATAACCAGCGGCAGAAATGTCACGGTGTGACATCGGGGGCAACGCAGATGCCGTGTCGTGGCTGGGACACTGGCTTCTGGAGCCCTGAGCCACCATGTATGAAATTCAAATATCCTGAGGCAGCCATACTGTCAGGAAGCCTGGGTCCGCGGACAGGCCACCTACAGGTGATCCGGCCGAGATCCAGGGAATTTCCAGCACCAACGGTCATCCACACGAGGAAAGAGGCCTTCGGATGACACCAGCCCCCTGCCACTGAGCCAACCCCAGTTTTTTAGTCTTCCTAATGAGACAGCACGGGGCAGAGACATGCTGTCCCTGACGTGGCCTGCAAGGATGTCTGGGAGCATAATGGAACAGCTTTTGCATACCCCCGACCTCTGGCGTGGGGGGTGTCTGCTGCACAGAGGAACCAGGGGTCAACCAGGCCTTCAGTCACGTCCTGCTTTGCTCCAGCTCTAGTTACTTTTCTCCCGCCCCCACCTAGTTCTGGACGAGGCCATGGTGGGCAGAACCACGGGCCCCCAGAGATGCGCTGAAACCCAGAACCAGTGCCTTTGTCAGCTTGTGTGGAATGAGGATTACAGAAGGACTGAGGACTGTTCAGCTGATACATAAATTCAGTGAGGCCACACGACACAAAAATCGATGTACAGAAACCTGTTGCATTTCTATACACTAATAATGAAATAGCAGAAGGAGAAATCAAGAAAACAATTCCATTTACAACTGCACCGAAAATAATAAAACCCCTAGGAATAAACCATCCAAAGAGGTGAAAGACCTATACTCTGAAAACACTGAGGAAAGAAACTGAGGACGACACAAAGAAATGGGAAAATATTCCATGCTCATGGGTAAAATGTCTATACTACCCAAAGCAATCTGCACATTTAGGGCAATCCCTGTCAAATACCACCAGAATTTTTCACAGAACTGGAACAAACAATTGTAAAACTTGTGCGGAACCACAAAACACCCTGGATAGCCAAAGTAACCTTGAAAAAGTAAACCAAAGCTAGAGGCATTACAATTCTGGACTTCAAGATATAGTACAAAGCTGCAGTCATCAAAACAGTATGATACCAGCACAAAAATAGGCACAGAGATCAAAGGAACAGAACAGAAAACCCAGAAACAAACCCAGAATTATGCGGCTGATTAGTGCTGGGCACGGCAGGAAGGAATATCGATGGGAAAGGACAGTCTCTTCAACAAATGGTGCTGAGAACACGGACAGCGACATGCAAAAGAATGAAACTGGACCACTCTCTCCGACCATACACAAAAATCAGCTCAAAATGGATGAAAGCCTAAATGTGAGACCCGAAACCATAAAAATCCCAGGAGACAACACAAGCAGTAAACCTCCTTGACACGGACCGCAGCCACTCCTTCCTAGACACGTCACCAGAGGCAAGGGAAACAAAAGCAAAAATGAACTACTGGGACCTCATCAAAATAAGAAGCTTCTGCACAGTGAAGGAAACAGTTATCAACAAAAAGGAAACCAACAGAACAAAAAGATATTTGCAAATGACACATCCGATAAAGGGTTAGTATCCAAAATGTGTTTCTATATTTATACACTCCAACACCCAAAAAACAAATAATACAATTAAAAATGGGCAGAAGTCATGAACACGTATTTCTCCAAAGAAGACATCCAGATGGCCAACAGACACATGAAAAGACTTTCATCATTACTCATCATCAGGGAAATGCAAATCAAAACCACGATGAGCTATCACATCACACCTGTCAGGTTGGCTAAAATCAGCAACAAAAGAAACAACAGGTGCTGGCGAGGATGTGGAGAAAAAGGACCCCGTGTGCATTACTGGTGGGAGTGCAAACTGGTGCAGCTACCCTGGAAAAGCGTATGGAGGTTCTTCATAAAGTTAAAAACAGAACTACCCTATGCTCCAGCAATTGCACTACTAAGTATTTATCTGGAGGAGACAAAAGCACTAATTTAAAGGGCTACATGCACATCTGTGTTTATATAGCGACAGCATCTACAAGAGCCAAATTATAGAAACGGCCCAAGTGTCGCCTGATTGATGAATGGATAAGGAAGACGTGGGATATATATACACTGGAATACTATTCAGCCACAAAAAAAAAAAAAAGAATGAAATCTTGCCCTTTGCAACAACATGAATGGAGCTAGAGAGTATTATGCTAAGTGAAGTAAGTCGATCCGAGAAAAACTAAGAATACCATGTGATTTCACTCATAGGTGGAATTTAAGAAACGAAACAAACAAGGAGCTAAGAAAAAAAGAGACAGACAAAAATACCAGACTCTTAACTACAGAGAACACTCTGACGGTCACCAGAGGGGGGGCAGTGAGAGGATGGGGGTGAAGGAGGGCACTTGTCACGACGAGCACCAGGTGGTGCACAGAGGTGCTGAAGCACTGTATCGCACAGCTGAAACTAATTTAACACTGTATGTTAACCAACTGGAATTAAAATAAAACTTTCTGAAAAGGTCATTAAGCTGATTGTGAGATGGGGAGATTATCTGGGTAGCCTCACGAAATCGCAAGGATAAGGAGCCGAAGCGGGAAAGTAAGAACTCTAGAGATGGCAGCACAGGAGGGACTCTGACCGGTGCCGTGGCCTTGACGAAGGAGGAAGAGGCCACGAGCTGATGAGGGCAGGCGTCTCTTGAAGCTGGAAAGGGCCAGGAAATGGATTGCCCCTAGAGCCTCCAGAAGGAACCAGCGCCCTCCCCACACCTTGACGTTAGCCCATCGGGGCCCGTGCCAGACTTCTCTCTAGAACAGTGAGATACTAAATTTGTGTTCGAAGCCACTGAGTTGGTGGAACTCCGTTATAGCAGCCATGGGAAATGAATAACGGTTCGATGCCTTAGAATTTCTGATGAACAATGAAACTTCTAACTATAATGATGTCCGCACGAGATCGGCCCTTCCCACCCCTCCTTCCCTGAGGCCTGGGCTCCGCCTCCTCCCCACCAGCCAGGATCCACCCCACCCCCAGCCTGTAGACCTTTCTGGCCCAGTCTGTCCGCCAGACATCGAGGCCTGCCCCCACACTCGCTCTCAGTTCTGCCTCCCCAAAGCTTCCCTCCTTAGTGGGCAAGGGGTCGACCACCTGCTTGTCACGCCAGTGCCACTCACCTGTCACCGACACTTGCAGGCTACCTGCCTGGCTCCTCCCACGGCTCGCTCCCGCTCCTCCACCCCTCCCAGTACCTTCCACGCCAACCACGTGAGTCTTCTGTATTTTCTCCCCAAGTTCCAAGAGCCCCTGTCCCGACCACTTCCCTCAGCTCTTCCTCTGACAAGTTAAGGGCAAAAAGTTCCATCTCATGAAGAGAAATTGTCTGAATCCTGATGGTTCTTTGAATGTGGCTTCGACTTCTGTCCTGTTGCAAACTAGAGCCCACTCACAGAAAAATAAAGCAGAGCACCCAAGAACGTGCCAGAACAGCTTAGTTGGTCAAGAGACATCAGAGACCAAAACTGTACCAGGCACGCCCACCAGTAAGACACCTGTGAAAATCATTTACCCCAAAATGTGTAGGTTGGACACATATGGGCTCCATTCTCTGATTTCAAGTTTAAATGGGGGAGAAAAAGCTATTTCTGACGAATGGTCCATTTGCTGCGAACTTGCTCTTAATTCAGTCTATAAAAATGTAAAGGGATGAAATAATTTACAAATTCAGCTGCTTACACTCAGCAATAATTTACAGAAATATACAGGATGAGGCCTCACAAGTGACTTGTTTCCCAATCTTCTTTCCATTTCCTCATGCCTTTTGAAAATAGACATTAAAGGTCAGTTTCAAAAAAAAAACTGTAAATATATCACCCAGACTGAATATTACCAAAGATTCCTGTAAGAACTTGTCTTATATTATTTAACATTTTAAGCACAGTTGCTGGGGTTAATTAGATTTCCGACCCTGAAAAATTTTAAGTGCCTCTGATGACTTACTTCCAACTGATAATTTTGTGTGAGAAACAGAAAAAGAATAACAAATAGACAGTGAATAAATACATTCTTCATATTCCTTCTTATGAGTATAGAGAATATATTTCTGAAATTTAATTAAATATCAAGATGTCCACAAGATCTATAATAAACCACTTTGCAAGACCTCTAAATGTCAAGGAAAAGCACATTTTACATGCAACACCCCCCCCCCGGTAAATCTATGAAGATTCAAGACTTTTTTTTAAACCTGCAGAACCCACAAGTACATATTTTATCTCAGAAGTACTTTTTCAAAGACTTGGGAGTAGCTTCTTGTTTGCAGTATGACAGAGTGGAAAGTATCTTAATTTATCACACAGCGGTTTGTGCCATTAGTTTTAGAGATATGCCAGAAGGCTTTAAAATAATGCAAGAGCTGCGGAGTTAAAGTTTAACGTGGCAGAGCTTAAGGAGAGGGCGATAAAGAATCTCTTTGGCCGTTTTTCCGCCATCCCCGTGCAGACACGCTAGGTCCCCGGCGATACTCAAACCGTGCGGGAAAGAAGGTGGCACTTGGGGAGGAGAAAAATGTAAAACAAAACCAAAAATAAAGCCATTTGTCAGCCCCGATGGCTTTATCACCTTAATAAGTAATGATGTCTCTGTGCCGCGGTCCCCACGTGGGGCCACATCTCCCCGGCGGCAGCAAGAGGTGAGGGGCGACAGGAACGCGACACAGAAGGCCACTGAACCACACGGGGTGGAAGCTTCACCTTTTTGGTGGTCTCTCATCCCCTCTTCCTACACGCAGGACAAAGTCTCGTTTCACTGCCAACACGTCTCAGATGCTCGCCGATGTCCTTCACCACAAAAAGGGACAACCGGCCCAGAGCCCCTGGCAGGCCACCGACTCCGGGTAGCATTCTGCAACATGGTCCACTTTGCCCTGTTCTCTTCAGAGCTCCTTCCCTTCAGGGCAAGTGCTGCTGATTTTCCAGGCAGTTGTGCTGTAAGGCTGTGGCCCAGGACCAGGTGCAGTGATTCACCTGCTCATTAACATTTGAGAAGCACCTGTCTAAAGGAGAAGCCGGCACGTTTTCCGCCAAGGGCCTGGAAATCAACACTCAGCCTCTGCGGGCCATCTGGCTTCTGTCCCAGCTGCTCAGCTCTGTCCCTGTGGTCTGAAAACAGCCACGGACAGTATGTGCATGGCTGAGCTCCTACAAAAGTTTATTTCTAAAAACAGACAATGGGCCAGCTTTGTTCTGCAGGCTCTAGTTTGCTGACCTCTGGTCTGAAGTTGTCTCTGCAAAATCAACTTATTTTTGTTTTTTGGTTTTTTTAATGTGTATTTCTTAGAAGAAAATGTGAAGCAAACAGTATCCCAGGAATACTCTGCTGTCCAGTGGTGTGCTGGTAAATGTTTAACAACTGGCGGTCCAGACATTTAAAAAGCCCCACTTGTAGCAACTACAGATTCCCTGGGGATAAATGTTCCCACCATGGCCAATTTCCAGCTATTCACATATATCACTGAACACTAATCTATTAGGGCTCTCCAGACAAGCATGCTGGTATTTATACATAAAATTTATTTATCCCATTATACCTTTACACTTATCCTATGATTTATCCTACTTAAGAGATTTAGGAGAAGTTGGCTCATGTGGTTATGGAGGCTGAGAATCCCCACAACCTGCCACCTGCAAGCCGGTGACCCAGGCAAGCCCGTGGGGTAGTTCCAATCTGAGTCTGAAGGTCCGAGAACCAGGAGATCCAAAGGTGTAACTTCCAGTCCAAGGGGAGAAGAGCCAAAGACTCCCCAGCTCAGTCAGGCAGAGAGAGAAGTCCACCCTCCACCTTTTTGGCCTACCCAGACCCTCCAAAAACTGCGCAATGCCCATCCAAATTGAGGTGGCCACCTGCCACATTCAGTCTAAGGATCCACATGCTAATCTCTTCTGGAAACACTCTCCCAGACACACCTGGAAGTACGTGCCAGTTATCCGGGCCCCTGAGGCCCAGTCAGGCGGATATAAAGGCACCATCATGGCAGAATCGGGAAGGGACGTGCACAATCAGCTCTCTCCAGCAGTGGAAAAACCTTGAAGGTGCGTCTACTGGGTGGAGTATGTCCAGCACATCTCGTCCACCTGGAGCCTCAGAATTGACCTCATTTGGAAACAGGGTCTTTGCAGATGTAACCAGGTGACGATGAGGTCATAGTGATCTGAGGTGGGGACTAATCCAAAGCCTGGTGTCCTTCTGAGAAGGGTAAAGTTTGGACACCAAGGCACACAGAAGGAAGATGTGAGGACGGTGAGCGCCGTCTGCCCAGTAAGCGGTAACTGCATACTCACACGGCAGGACTCAGGGGTGTGTGGATATGGCGGAGTCTGGGAAACACAGTGCTAGGTCACACGGGCAGTCAGCGTCACGATGGGCATTTGAGCTCAGACGTGCCCCTGACGAGAGCCCACATCCTTAGCTCTTTGACTATGTGGCTTCTCAGAGGGGAATGCGAAGGGTGATGCTATTAATCCAGCCTTGCAGGCGCACCGCACGTGAAGGCTCGTGAGTCCTCTCTCGGTCAGTCCGGGACATCGGGGCAAGTCCAATGGCACAGAGGAGCCCATCGCTGCAGTGCCCACTGACCTCACCTCCAGTTCAGGGGAACCTCGGGATTTCCCACATCGAGCTTCCATCCAGAACTTCCACGTCTCAGCTGCTGGACAACAGCAGACCCGAAGCTGAGCAGAGCCACCACTGAAACTGTGTCCGCTCCGGCAGGAACTGCTCCCAGGAGTTGTGCCTCCCACCACCTCCCCTCCTTGGACTTCATTTTAAAAATTCTCTGCGAGTCTATTTAAAAACAACAACAACAACAACAAAACACAGATATGGCTCTTCCTTTTCTCTCTTCCTCCCCCATTTATTCCAGGAGGTTCGGCCCTGGTGGTTGTTACTCTATTTGGAAGGCAAGAGGAGGTTAATTAGCTTTTGTGACCTGAGAACTCTCAGGGAAGATGTCAACCGATTCACTAATAGCTCCTCAAAGCTGGATGCGGTTGGAGGGGCAAGGTCCAGGAAGCACGATGCTCGGCCGGTTCGGTTGTGAACTCCACCCGGCAGGGCGGGGCAGGGGCTTGCAGGATGGTGTTCCCCTGAGCAGTCCAGGTGAAGATTCATCCCTCGCATGGGTCCTGTCCCCTGGCGGCCCCCAGTCCTCCAAGCCATGATGGATTCTGGGGCCGAATCTCACACTACATCATAGAAACCATCCCTCAAACCCACACGTGTCACATTTGGGCTCCCGAGCATCTAAAACCATGGTGCACGGTAAGCCAAGGCAGAGGACCAGTGATGTGCCAGCCACAGCCTTCTAGGTTACTGCACCTGCAGACCGCCGTGTGAGAACGGGCCACTCCAGCGTCACCTGGGAGCCTGCTGGGAATGCAGAATCCCTGGCCCACTCCAGACCCGCTGAGTGGGAGTCTCTGGGCATGGGGGCCCCACAGTGTGCATCTCCACACACTCTCTGTGTCATGTGGACCAAGTCCGAGTTGTGCAGCTCAGGCCCAAGCCCCTTCTGGCCATCTGAAACCAGCACAGAAATCACCATCTGCCCCAGACAATCTGTCAATCAAGATGCAAGCCGGTGACTGTAATGGAAAGCAAGGTCTCCATTAGATTATTTTTTGTAAATTGAGATTTCTTGGCAATTTCCTTCAGCACGTCCTGAAATCACCGAGCAGGTGGAGGTCTCCTTCCTGACCCCTGGCAGCACATTTTCCTTGACCGGCCTTCTGTCTAGAATATTGCGGTTACCGTAATTACAAACGTACTGTGGCAGTCACACGTGTGTCCTGTGTCATTTCTCCATGCTTGGCACAGAGCTCTTTCTCCCCCAGTGCCTGCCAAGTGCTGCATAATCACCTGGCCACCACGACCCCCTTAGAGGACTCCTCTCTCTGGCCCATGAAAGCATCCTGAGCCCCTGCTCGTTTCCTGCAGAGAATTCTGCTCACCATACATGTTTGTCTTCACCGGGGCTGTGAGAGCCGCGTTCTATTCATAATAACACAGAGTCCCCCAAACACAGGCTCTGGGATGGCCCCTGTGGCCACTCCGCCATGGATGTCACAGAGTCAGCAGCAACAGCAAGTGAGGCGATGGCCTGTTTTGGTTGAAAGTCCAGCTGGGTCCACATTTTCTCCACATGTGATGAGAAGTAGTTCCTTACATGCAGCGTTTTGAGTGGAGATGCTGTCAGAGTCTAGACTTGAAGAGTCACAAGAGGAAGGGGGTCCGATTCAGGTCAGTTTGTCGGGGGCAGGGCAGCCCATGGATGTAGGAGCTTCCTGGGTGAGGGGCTGGGGTGGGACCGCAGATGAACAGGACAGAGGCAGGTTGGCCCCGGAGCCCCTCACTTCCAGGACCTCGGGAGAGCCCCAGTAATGCGTTTATGCTCTCACGCTCTGCAAAACCTGCAAGGGGGAGACACTTCAACTTCAGTCGGTTCAGACCACGGTCTCGTGCTCCGACTCCCCTCCGTCACGTCTCCCTCACACCAGATGGTGTTAACGGGGCTTGGCACGCCTGGGACACGCTTATTAGGGTTTAGTGGCAGCTTCGTACGAATTCGCCTCCACGAAGAGCTCCGTGATGCCAGCCAGTCCGGAGCGGCAAGGCCAAGCCTCCCACGTCCTCGCTCGTGGGGTCCAGGGCCAGATGCCGCTTCACGACACAGGCGCTCAGAACCACGAGTACACCGCAGAAGAGAAACAAGGCTTGGGACGTGTGGAGCCGGGAGCCAGGGGGCAGGAAATCCTGACCACAGGAAAGTCACTGTGAGGACAGGACCCAGTTCTCATCAGCTGTCAGCAGCAACTAGTCAAAATGAGCATTGTCTCCTGCAAGGGGTAATTCATAACGCATAGATACGAGCATCAACACACCATTTATTTTTTTGATGGGCTGAAATGGAATTCATCAGAATTCTTGTGTCCGTAGGGCAAAAACTTGTCTGATGTGACAGTGAGCGTGTCCGTGAGTCGATCTGCATGTTGTGTGCAGTCCACTCTCCATAATAATACTAATTACAACACTTCTGGGCTGCCTGGGTGGCTCAGTCGGTTAAGCATCTGATTCTTGGTTTCAGCTCAGGTCATGATGTCACAGTTCATGGGATCGGGCCCCCTGCTTGGAATTGTCTGTCTCCTCTCTCTCTGCCCCTCCCCCACTCATGCTTACTCCCTCTCTCAAAATAAATAAATAAACTAAAAAACAAAACAAAACGCTTTCACCCAACCACACTACAAGGCACATGGAATTGGCTTTCTATTCTCTCTGTTGAAACAATACCACACAGGGGCGCCTGGGTGGCTCGGTCGGTTAAGCGTCCGACTTCGGCTCAGGTCATGATCTCACGGTCCGTGAGTTCGAGCCCCACATCAGGCTCTGTGCTGACACCTCAGAGCCTGGAGCCTGTTTCAGATTCTGTGTCTCCCTCTCTCTCTCTTTCCCTCCCCTGTTCATGCTCTGTCTCTGTCTCAAAAATAAATAAACGTTAAAAAAAATTAAAAAAAAAAAAAAACAGTACCACACAATCTTTGTCACATGAGGAGGCAACAAGTGTGCAAGAGAAAAACATAGGAGGAAAATCCATTACATAATCAGGCAACCAAGTAACTTAAAAATTCAATAGTTTTCTAGAATTTGTGATTTTTTTAAACACATCAGCTTTTTAGAACTTAAATAAACCCCTTTCCTAACCCTTTTTGAAGGTCATTTTTTATTGTTTTTTAATGTTTATTGGGGGGGGAGCAAAGAGAGAGGGAAAGAGAGAGAATCCCAAGCAGGCTCCATGCTCTCAGTGCAGAGCCTGATGTGGGCTCGATCCCATGAACGGTGAGATCGTGACCTGAGCCGAAAACAAGAGTCAGACTCTTAACTGACCGAGCCACCCAGATGCCCACATATTGTTTTTTAATTTTAATTTTGAGCCCAGAGCACCTGTATCTGAAAGGACTGACTTGTCCATGCGTTTGCTCAGTAGGGAGCACTGGTTCCACTGCAGGTGCCATGAGGCACAGCAGCCAAAAAGAGCGGCAGGCCCTCCTCTCTTGGAGAACGTGTTCCCACAGAGGGCTCAGATAGTCAACGTGGAGACAGATAAATATAGGACTGTGTGGGGGGGGGGGGGAACAAATGGAACTGGCCAGGGTGACCATCACGGAGCCCCATGAGGGCGTGATGTTTAAGCAGAGACAAGAATGGGGAGGGACCAACAGGCAAAGCTGGGGAAGAGCCGTCCGGGCAGTGGAGTCGCACGTGCAAGTGTCCTGAGGTTATAGGGCGGGAGGGAGTTTTCATGTTCTGGGAAGAGGAAGAAGGCCAGCAGGGTTGCAAGGACGGCAGGGAGGGGTGGGTGCTGAGGAGAGACGGGCTACGTCTGCCATGTGTTAGCACTCCATGTGCACAGCCACCGTCACATACACACGTGACCTTGAGTGGGACTGACACAGACCCCCGTGTTCTCCCTCCGGCAAGTTTCCAAACTCGCCCTCAGCCCGCTCTGGTTACATGCAAAAGCCTTCTCGACCAGGCACCCCAGAATTCATGTGCAAGCGTGGCTCTGAGTGACAAGCCTTGCCAACATGGGCGGAGAGCCTTTCAATTCAGGATCTTTCATGTGACGCGTCAGCCCGCTGGGTCGGCCTAAGGGCAGCCAGGCAGAGACACGGCACCATCTGGACACCTTCTCCAGACACCAAAGCTGAATGGATTCTTTCACAACCTGGAGACCTCGACCCTTCCCCGAACACCACCAGCCAATTAAAACCCCGATTTCCCTCCTCCAGAGACTTAACGCAGAACCAGTCCCTGGGTGCACGCTCAGGAGTCTGCATTCCGGTTCCTCTTTGGAAATGGTGACTCCAGCCCTGTGCTGCTCTCAGAGGGCTGTTCTTACTGGAAGGGAGGCGGTCCGGAGAGACCAAGAGAAGGTGATGTGCGCAAGATCTCTGTTTCCCAGCAGCCTGCAGTGGAAGCAGGAACACCGACGTGGCCGTCCAGGGAGCCTGACACACGGCACCTGTAGATTCCACTCCAGGCGCCAGGAGAGACGCTCCCCGCGACCGGGACACAAGCTGGGGAGGAGCCCTTTGGAGGACAGCTGGATCCTTCCCAAGAGGTGGTTGTGATTACAGTGGCTGCCACAAAAGAAAACATGGGGAGGACCACCCATCCCAGCTGCAGTGAGCGGCCACCTCTGCCCTCCGTGGGACGTCGTAGGCACATCTGCAGATACGGCTCCAGGGTCCCTGGTCTTCACGGCCTTGTCTCCCGCAGGCCTCGAACCCCCAGAAGGTGGGAGCCATGTGCTGTTTGGTTCTGCGTGGTTTCAAGCAGCCCCAGCACGTGGCAGGAGCCCGGAACAGCTGAGGGAATGCAGTGAGTCAGGACCTGGCTCGAAGACACAGAGATGCCGTGGGTCAAAGGTAAAGCCGCAGCGCCTATAAAACCTGGAGCATCTGCTGGCCTGAGCTCACCTGACAGCTGTCTCCATGAGCACATAAACGCACCTCTGGGCCACCGCTGCTGCCCTGTATCTCTGAGCACACACTAAGGCATCAACACAGATGTCGAATGACCACGCCGACCGCCAGTCTTATCTGGGCAGACGTCCATGAGAAATCCAACATTTGGAGAGAGAAACTGCGATCATCCAAGTGGGAAGCCCACCGGACAGAGAAGGCAACATGGGCAGGCGGGGGCAGGCGTGGCCCTACGAGACACTGTCCCACGGCACTGGGGTTGGCTGCCACCCGCAAGTGTCCACGTGCAGCCAGAGTGCCCTCCACCTCTCTGTGTGGTGTCCTGCCGTTCGTCGGGGTGGCCATTACATCACAACTGACCAGGAACAAAGCGTGGATATTCCCGTTAACAAAGCCGCTGCCTGGTCTGTGGGTTGGGATAGACTTTGCAGATAGAAAAGCGGAAGATCGTACGTGAGGATCAGCGTGTTTGCTACAGAGGAGGCACAGGCACAGGCGAGACCCCCAGTGCCAGCCCCACGCCTGCCAGATGGGCCTTCTTCCAGTCCGTGCATCTTTTACCGGGTTCCCGACCCTGGGCCCAGCACTGTGCTTGGCAATGGGGGGCCTGCAGGCCTCTTTCAGCGTGGTGGTTAGTTCTGGTGAGGACGACCAACCAGAGTGACCAGCCAGAGCAGGCGCGTGAGGTGGCTGCACTCGTGATCAGTGCCACGTGGGATGCCACATAGGACGCCACATGGGATGCCACACAGGACAGAGCAACAGAATCAAAGGGAAGGCCAAATTAGGGGTGGGGTGGGGGGCAGGAGGGCCTCTCAGGGGAGATAAAACCAAGCTGAGACCAGAGAGAAGGTGCAGCTGGGCGAATAGAATAGGACCTTCTATAAGCAGGCGCAGCATGACCAAAGGCCCTGTGGTGTGTGTGTTCCGGGGATAGACCCTGACTGCAAGGGACCTGGAGGGCAACCAGTGTGGCCGCAGCATGGGGTGGGGGATGATCTAAGGGGGGACACCACAGTGGGGGGGTCATTGTGACCGAGGGCCTATGGGTGGGACACGGAGATACCATTCGGCGAGGGCCCAGCTTTGACAGGAGGCCTGGGGAGTAAAAGGGGAAGGCACGTGCGATGCTTTTCACGCTGTCCGCAAAAATCACGTTTGCAAGGGTCCTGCGGTATGTGCATCCGAGCCTGGCTGGCTGTGTGCGGTGGTGGACATGGCCTCCTCAGCGGTCCTCAGGCAGGGCTCTGTTTTTCCTGAGCTGCTGCCCATCAGCACGAACTCCCCTCTCTGGCTTGCTCCACCTGATGTGCTCCCACTTTCCCCAAGTCACCGGAGCTGGGGCTGGAAACGGAGGACAGGAGAGAGAACCACCTGGTGTGGAAGAAAGTTCCAGAACTGCCTGTGGATTAGTTTGCCCTTTCCAGGTTTTGTACCTTAGAAATTCGTCATTCCCTTCTTCCCCTTTCGGGTGACAGACAGTTCTCTCATGTGCTGCTGAGAAGATAATTCGGAATTCTGTTTATTCTAATGCGGTTCAAAATGTCTGTGACTAGCATTTGAAAATAGCTCTGGGTGTTAAATAGTGGCAGCCAGAAAGCTTCCGGAACCGGTGTCTCATCCTCTCCTGGTCTGCCAGCCGCTCCATCAGTCTGTCTGTCTGCATCTGCATGAACAGCGGGCTCCTTCTGCAGCAGCTTGTGGGGCGGGGCCCTCGGGGTGGTTTGGGATGCAGGGGGCAGGTGCGCGGGGCGCTCTCACTGGGTCACGTGCACGCTGCATGCCCGTGTGCTAAGCACCACGCTGGGCACCAGGTTGACAGCAGGGAAGGGGCCTGGCCAGGCCCTGTGCTCTAGAAGCTCAGTCTGACGGGAACACACATTAGGGAGGGTCGCTCACAGTCCCCCTGGTGAGGGGCTCCTGTCCCAGCCTCACTCAGGGAAGCCGCAAAAGATCCGGACTGAAAGTGGCTCAAGGCCCAGTGTGAGTGAACAGCAACAAGGGAGGGGAGGCAGGGAGGTGGAGAGGCCGCTGGTACGAAGTCTGAGGTCGGAAAGCCCGGGGCCCAGAGTGATGCAGCATCCGTGGGCGAGCGCCTGGGGCAGATGTGGGGAGGAGGGCAGCAAGCCAGCGGTGGGATCTCAGAGACATGAAGGCCCGGTCGGGTGGACAAAGCTGGGGTACGGAGGGGAGACCCGGGGAGCACCAGTCACGAGATCAATGTCCACACCCGCCTCCTCGGTGCACCTTGGACAGGTGGGCAGGTGAGCAGCTGGACAGATGAGTCTGAAGTCCTGTACCAAACACAAGGCTCAGAATGCTATGGCCCAGCCCCCCACTTCAGCTTCTTTTAATTGCTATTTCTGCTTCCTCTGTGACTCCCAGCCATGAGGACTGGCTTCTGTTTAGTTGAATTCTAAACTCCCGCCTGCCCCAGGACCTTTGCTCATGTCTTTCCCTCTGCCCAAAACAATGGTTCTTTCTCTCCCTCTGAGCAGTCATCACTGCCTCTAGGAAGGCTTCCCTGCCCTCTCCCTCTCAAGACTAACTCAAATCCTCCTATCATTCACTCTTGCAGCCTTCAAACTTTACGTGAAATTATATTCTTAAAACCCGTTACCTGTCTTCTCTATTAAATTTCATCTCTCTGAAGAGAGACAAGGGTCACATCTAGTTTTGCTCAACATGCAATCTACAGAACAGGAGTGAAATCAGCACTATTTAGCAGGCAAATGTGTCGACCAGTGATGCTCTGACAACCCAGCCCACGGGGGAGAGTGAGGTACCCACCCTGTAGTGGGTGTGTTTCCTCTGGACCCTGGTGGGTGGCGGGGAGAGGCAAAACTGCCTTCAATCACCAGAAAAAGTCACCACAACCCCCTTCTCTGGCATCCAGGCCTCCGCTGATCTCTTCCCATCCCCTGGACTAGAACCATTTCACTGAATTTGGAAAAACTAAGTCACACGGTTTGGCATTTTCTCCATAAACCAACAGGAGATGAAATATTTGGACTGAACATGTCTTGTAAACAGCTTTCAATGTGAAAACCCAACATCAAAATGCAGAGACTACCGGCTCCCCCCAGCTCCTCGGGCACGGGCTTCCTCGTCACATTCGGGGAACATTTCCACCGGTGCCAGGGGCTGGGACACTTGAACCACAGCCACCGCAGAGCACGTCTGTCCCTCCACGGCTGACGTCTTTATTCCACCCATTCTTGCCCAACCATACAGGGGGCAGCCCCGAGAAAGGGCTCTTCAGCCAGTGTCCACCCCTGCTCCAAAGGGAACTTCCAGGATTTAGACTGAACATCGGGAACCAGACTACCTGGTCCAGGTCTGCTGTAAGCCTGGAGTCACCCGTGTCTCCAAAGTTCAAGCCAAAGGAGTTCCGCTGCACTGCCAAGGCCTGCCAAGCGTTTGTCCCAGAGCCCGGCCCGGTGTGCAAACCTGCCTGGTGCGTGTCTGGGCATCGCGATGTGCCGGTGACAGGAAGAGCCATGGAAATACGCAGAACGAGGAACAGTTGAATGCAGGATGCTCCAGCCAGGGACTGCCCAGCCACTTCTGAGACTCATGCCCCCAGAGGGCAAAAAGGGGAGGCACAGGGGCTTAGAGACATGGCCCAGCCCCCTGGCCCACTTCCCGCCCTCCCGCCCTCCAATCAGCTCAGGAGGGCCTCCACCAGGCTTGGCTGCACAGGGAGCTCGCTGGGCAAGGGTGGACACCAATGGGTCTAATCCAGAATGCCCTCGATGGCCGAGATGCATTCGTTCCCCCAAAGAAACTGGGGGTGCCACTGTCCAGACTGTCGAGAGAAGAGGGCTCAGTGCTGAAAGGGTAAGAAGCAAATATCCACCATGAAAATCAAGCCAAAGTTCTCTCACCACATGGGTTTCCCAGCAATTCTCAATAGGATCTTGACACAGGGCTATAAAATAATATCGAGGCAACGATTTTACACCTTCCGTATTTCTCCTATTTCAGATCTAATTGACGTTTCAGAAAAGACAAGGCTCTTTTAAGGGGTGGTGTCAGGCGGGCGCTTTCCCAGGAGAAACAGAGGAAACTCCACCAGGCTCTAGGTGCAGGGACACATCCCTGGTCAAGATGGGAGACTCAGATGCTGCACAGACAGCAGTCACACTTGGCAGCATAAAAACTGAGAAATTTGACATGGCAAATGCGTTTGCAAACACATCAACAGGTAAATGAAAGCCTTGTGGGGTTTTTTTGTTTTAATTTTTTTTAATATTTATTTATTTTTGAGAGAGAGAGACAGAGTGCGAGCAGGGGAGAGGCAGAGAGAGGGGGAGACACAGAATGTGAAGCAGGTTCCAGGCTCTGAGCTGTCAGCACAGAGCACGACGCGGGGCTCAAACCCACCAGCCGTGAGATCATGCATGGCCTGAGCCCCCCAGGTGCCCCTAAATGAAGTCTTTGTAAAAAAATAAATACAGACCTTCCTGGACTCACGAAGGGGTTGTATCCCTATCAACCCATCCTTAGTTGAAAACACCATTAAGTCGAAAATGCATGCATACGCCTGACCTCCCACACCTCAGAGAGCTCAGCCCAGCCTGCCTTCCACGTGCAAGAACAGTCGTGTGAGCCCACGGCTGGGCAGGACCGTTCACCCCAAAGCCTATTTGATCACGGAGTGCTGACTGCCTCGTGGAATGTACCAAATACTGTCCTGAAGTGGGAGCCAGAGGGACGCCTGGGTGCAGAGTGGCCACCAGCGTATGGGTTGGTGACACTCGCGGTCATGTGGCTAACGGGAGCCCGCGCTGCCCCACATCACAGGAGAGGATCGGACCACAAATCACTAACCCAGGAAGAGATCCAAACTCGCAATCCCAAAGACGCTTTCCACTGAGTGTATGTTGCCTTCACGCCACGGAAAAGACGAAAAACGGTTAGGTCAGACCATCGGCAGTCAGGAGCCGTCCGCATTTGCAGCAGATAAGAAGCAATGGGTGAACAGCTCCAACACGCACAGACCTCTGACAGAAAGGACAAGAAGAAACAACCCAGCCATTTGTCAATGAACAAAAGGATGTTCACAGTCAGTAAATCTCAAGAGCATCGCCAACCGATCGACAAACGTGAAAACAATTCTCAAACTCACTCGTCTTCAGGAAACGCTCATTAAAGCCACAGGAGTCGTCACTGTACCCTCATCACACCGGCAATGATTTAGGGAGTAGCCTCACCCAGAGCCGATGGAGACCCAGGCGGAAAGATCACCAAGGGCTCCGCGTGGCTGGGGGAAGGTCCCTGCAAGACCCCTGCGGCTATTGGCTCCACAAGACGAACGTGACAGTGGAAGCCGCCCTTCCCACCGCCCCGCCAGCAACGCGGACCGCTCATCTCTTAACCTCTCATTCGCGAGAGCCTTCTTTGGCATATTTTGGGCACTCGCGCAAACCTGTCGAACGACACACATGGCACGTCAGAGGCTACAAGCTGCCCGGTGACACCGAGGAAGGTTCCGGAAGAAAGTCATCCCCACTCGTCGCTGATGCCACCACGCTCCCCATCTTGTAAGCAGCCGCGCAGGAGCACTGGATGGTTGCTCAGGGCCTCCTCCCGACTTAAGGAACCTGGGAGTCTAGCCAAAGACGGGCCCCAAGGTCCTCCCAGGAACACTTACCTCCTCGCCAACTCTGCCAGCAGGACACAAGGAGATGAAAGATGTGTCGCGGTCGAGGCACCTGGAGGTCTCAGTTGGTTGAGTGTCTGACTCTTGGCTTCGGCTCCAGTCATGATCCCAGGGTCGTGCGATCCAGCCCCGTTATCAGGCTCCATGAGCCTGCTTAAGATTCTCGCCTTCTGTCTGCCCTCTTCCCCACTCGAGCTCTCTAAAAATAAAAAATGAAATTAAAAAATTAAAAAAAATGATGTGTAGCAGGCTCTCTTTCTCTCCACTGGCTGTTCCTCATCCACTTGGAATACGGTGATTTCAATCCCCGAGCTTCTAACCCTGCTTTGTCCTCACGACCTTCGGCTTCTCCTCACCTTCAAATTTCTCAAAGACACAGCACCAGCTTACTGTGTGAGTTCTTTCCATTCACGCGTCCACCACTCTTCGTGCCCCGGCTTCCTCTCTCAGTAAACTCAGCGAGGCTCCCTGGACGACTGCCAGCACGTCCCTGTGGGCCACAGCCAATGCTATCCCTGGTTGGCTTCTTTGACCTTCAAAGCATCTGATCTAATAGGGAGGGTTCTTTGTCACACATCACACCTGGAGCTCGGTGGGTGCCAGACCCGTGTCTGTGGGCCAGATGAACAACTGAACAGAGCAGTAAGTATGTGGATGGGAAGGAGTCGGGAAGTCCCCCAATGAGGCCCTGGCTGTATTTCCTTGATTTAAGGCAGAACGGAGGGGAATATGCGGAGTTTCTCTTTTTTAAAATTGACGTTAAAAAAAAAATCTTTACAATTCTTCCCACAGCTCCCCCAAAAGGGGGGAAGGGGAGAACTGTGAGCTCAGCTTTACAGAAAGTAAATGTGTCCCTGTTACACACCACTGCAGATTTCACAACTAGGCTTGAGCACATTTGCTCTGGCTACCATTTACCGGAAGAAAAGCTGCTCCAGGAGAAGCCAGAAAGACCGAGTGGATGGCGAGGACCCTGCGGCCCGACTGGACCCACGCACGCCTCCCCCTCCAGACACCGTAAGCTGGCCGTGTGATCTAGCCTGCACAAGACGTCCAGGCGGCACGTGGCCACCTGTCGGCCATGCAAGAAACATGTGTCCGGGACTCACAAGGTGCCCGGCACTGGGAACCAGACAATGAGCTCTCCCGCCCAGACCCCAATGGGCAGAACCACACGACGGACGGAAGAATGAAGTACAACGTACGATTGGATGGTGGCAGCAGCCAGAAGAAGGAGTCAGCGGGGAAGGGGGTGGGCTGGGCATATGCAATGGTAGACCAGGTGCCCAGACCTGAAGGGGCAAAGGAAGAGGGCAGAGGGGAGGCCCCAGCCCCGCTGGTGACAGGCCTGAGCTCTCTTCTTGCTCCCTCAGGTTCAGAGATGTTGTACGTGGTGTGCTGGTGGCACCTGGGCTTTGGTCCACACCAGTGTAATCACCCCCTCTCCTCCCGTGTCACGCTGTCTTGATGACCGGGGCATCTCTGTGCAGCTCTCCAGTTTCCATGGGAACTGTTGCCTCCCTGAAGCTCAGACAGTGCCTGGGACCTGTCAACCTGCCAGGTGCTTGCCAACTCCTTCCTCCAGGTGACCGACCCTGACCCTGCCACTCTGTGTTCCACAGAGGGCAGACCGACCACGAGGGATCGTGACACAGACCATTTGACTCTGGTCTCTATTGCTTCCAGAACCTTCTCAGACAAGAGAGCCAGGCCCCCTGGGCCATGTCCATGTAGACACTTTACTCCCCATGGCTCAGTTCTGCACACGGGGCTTAGATGCAGTGGGTCCCGTTTCTATCTTCCCACACACACAACCCCAAAAAGGGGAGGAAAGAGGCCTCAAGTGCCCCGGTCCTGACCTCCCTGTAACCATGCATACTTTCCTCAAATAGAGAAATACCCAGTCGTCACAGCCACAGCCTGGAAGGTAAGCTTCCAGAGGGGATGCAGGGGAGGGAGAGAGCCTGCCCCCCAGTGTGCACGGGTGGGAAGTGTGGGTACAGACAGCCCGCACTCCAGGTCTACACTCCACTCTTAGCCAAGGTGCCCGGTGGCCTAATAGAAGCAGAAACCAGGGCCGTGTAGCCCTCCCGAGTGGCGGAGCGCCTGGCACACTATCAACAGGTGTCGAACGGAAGGAGGGAGGACGCAGAACAAGGAGCTGGAGGAGTGTCAATCTTCCTGCTGACAACAGCCGACCCAGAAAACCAGGACAGACGCTCGCGGGTCTGCCAATGCGTTAGTCAGATGCATAACTCAGACATAACTTATCCTCGGGTCATAAAAGTTGGGGGGCCGCTCCTTCCATGTCTGAATCTCATGTATAAAATTTGCGTGCATAATAACCCCTGCCAGATGCTCAGGTGAGGGACTTCCAGCACCCACCTTCCTGGAGACAGCAGGTCACTTCCCCAGGTCACTGGTAAGAAAGTCCTCCCACCGCCTGGGCACGCATGCCGCTCACTCTCGTATATCCTTTGCTGCTGAGAAATTTAAAAGGAACCCCGGGGCTGCGGAGAGCCTCTCTGAGAAACCAACTCCTCGTGTGGGGCCCAATCTTTCCAGGTGTTGAGCATTAATGGGGCAGACCCCCCAGGCTGGGGAGCTCTGCTCTGTGGGGAAAGGTCACCCCATGTCACTTCCTGATTGCCCCCGAGACACATGACGAAGAAGAGTGCTTAGGAAGGTCACAGCCCTTCCCAGAGGATCCAACCCATCCCAGCTGCGGAGGGTCCACTCACACAGAAGCCTGTCTGCACTCTGGGTCAGAGAGTCAACCCAAAGGCGAGGAAGATGACCAGCCTGGCCCCAGAGGGGGGCTGCCTTGAGCCCTCCAGGACCGACGCACTCCGTGGGGGCAGCCCTGCCTGCGAGTCTGCCGCCGGGGGCCGGGAGCCTTGAGACGGAACCACCCCCTCTCCCCAATGCGAGGAATGCGATGTTCGTGAGCATGAGACCTGAGGTCCAGGACGCTGGGTTCAGGTCCTGGCTCCACTGCCTCGCCGAGCCTCAATTTCCCCTCTCTAAACTGGGAATAGTAACATCTGCTCCAGAATAAAACTAAATCCGAGAATAAGGAAGAGTGTGAGCCCACGACTGTCGTACTGGTATCGACCGAGCGGACACACGCAGCAGAGGCTCTTCAGCTCTTCCGATAAAGAGGAAAGCCTCAGTTCCATGGTGCTCTAGCCTTGACACCTCACATACACTCATGTATCTTTTCAATAAAGAAAAGAGATCTGGGGCTCTGACCCTTTGTTAATTAATGATCTCTAGCCAAAACGTATTCGCTTTTTATTGTATTCATCCCATTATCCCGTTAATATAAATGATACTAGTTTTCCATGCGTGGTACTGATTCCCTTTAAAATAAATTCATTTCAGTTTAACAAGTTACCTAAGGAAACGTAAGTGTGTATTAGTATGTGAGAGAAGCCAATCTGACTCCAATCTACGGTGTTCTGGAAAAGGCGACACTAGAGAGACAGTAAACAGATCGGTGGTTCCCAGGGATTTGTGAGGCGGATGACCAGGGGGAGCACGGAGGACTTTCAGGACCGAGAAACCACAGTGTGTGGCGCTATGTTGGCGGGCCGTGCCACCGCACGTCAGTCCAGACCCACAGAATGCACACAGCGCCAAGAGGGAACCCTCAGGTGAACGATGGACTTTGGGTGATAATGACTCGTCCACGCGGTTCATGGACTGTAACAAATCCCGTGGGCACGCTGACGACGAGGGAGGCCGCGTCAGTGCGGGGCAGGCGGCATACGGAAACGTCTTTGTACCTTCCTCTTGCTCTCGATTTTGCTGTGGACCTAAAACTGCTCTAAAAAATAAAGTCTATTTTTTAAAAAGGCAACTAAGAGGAGACAATGAGTAAATAATAAAAAAGGAAATATTTCAAAGTGGAAAACTGTGAAGATGGGCCGTGGTGGCAGGAGACGTGGACGAACCACGGAGTAAGGAAGTAAATGACTGAGGTTAGGAAAACACTGCCATCGGCACCTGGCACGTGGGACCCAGTGCTGCCCATGTGCGCGTGAAGGGTGAGAGGGAGGAGAGAAGGACCTTGAACCACAACCAGGGCACTGCACCGGGTGGAGGCAGCCTCCTGCAGGGCCTCCCGACACCGTACGCATGCACAAAGCCCCCCTAGTGGACCCCTAGAAGGTTCTGGGTGCGGCATGGCTGGAGGCTGGGTGGGGATGGCAGCACAGTCACCCCTGGCTGCTGGGCCATGTCCATTTTCCCAAGGGCAGCAGGTCAAGGAGGTGCTGGTTTCTACTCGGCAACCGTCCAACCTCCAGGAACCTGTCTGGGGTGTTAAGAGGCAGTGGGGTGGTGGCCTCAGAAGCAACGCCAGGGACTATCTCCTGCTGGATGACAGCTAAGGGAGGGGCTTCCTATGGGTACAACGTCCAGGGGTGGCTTCTCAGCCTGAGCTCTTGAGCCTTCCAGGCCACGGTGGTTGGCGCTGGCCGGGCAGGCAGCCGTGCGGTGCTCGGGGAGATGTCCCCCAGTGTGAGCATCTAGGACCCCAGCCTTGACACTCCTCCCGCCTCAACCAGCAGAGGGGCTCAGTCTGGTCCTTGAATCCTCAGGGGCATAGCCTACCCCCCAGCCTTGGGCATGATGGGCAGACGCAAAAACGGCACTGTTACATGATGCATCTGTTCAGGGCAAGGAGCGCTGGGTGACTGACGACACCTGACCTGTCCCTCCTCTGCCCCTCGGGAGCTCCCTGCGTACGTTCTCTTAGCCTTGCCAGATCTGTCCTCCAGGCAAACCCATGCCCATAAAACCCCCAGGGGCCTTGTCCTCAACCACATGCTTATCCAGGTAAAACGGCACAATCTGTGTTCTCCCGCCAGCCCTGTGGGTGGAGTGGAGGAGACCAAGGGAGCCACTGGACCTCCCCTTGCAATCCCTGTCCTGCCCTCTGCACCTTCCTAAGAAACTGTAAGGCCCCTCTCACCAATTCAAGGGTGAAACTGTTTTCACACTGAAAAGACACGGATAGACACGGTTTCCATAGGAGAGAGAGAGGGAGAGAGAAATGAGCCTGGATTGCAAAGGGCCAACCGGAATTTAATTTTTTTCATGCTATCAGGATAACCCTAGCTCTCCCCATCTCCACTTCACTCTGATTAACTTTTCTGGGACAAATACATGGAAAGAGCCCACCCCAGGCCCCGTGTAGCCGATCCATTTTCCTGCGGCCACTGAGGCACTGGCTTCACAGGTCAGGTGCATAATTGTGTCTCCTGAGCCGGGGCCTCTGCTGCTGCTGCAGATGCATTTGTCAAGCGACTCGATGTTACTTATTTCAACTGCCATTTGTCTCTCGCTGCAATTTTCATCGGGAACGAGCGCCTGACTGTCCACTTTGGTGGGGAACTCAATACAAAGTCAATTACTGGAAAGAAAGAAAATGAGGAGCCTCGTGCGTCTCCAGGCCACTTCTTCGAGAACGCACTTCCAGGCTCCTGGTGCCACATGCAGGGCTGGCGGGCCACGGCAGTGCCTCCAACCAGGGGCCAGCCCACAGGGGCTGCCAGAACCTGTGTACCCTGTGCTCCTCGGAGACCCACACAGGACGGGACAAGCGGCAAGAACCTGAATGGCTCCTCCTCAGACTCCCACCGTTAAGACCCTGTAGCAATTTTATTATTCTAGTCTAGTCTAGTCTAGTCTATTTTAGTCTTTTCTATTCTATTCTATTCTATTCTAGTCCATTCTATTCTAGTCTAGTCTAGTCTGTTCTAATCTAGTCTAGTCTACTCTAGCCTAGTTTATTCTATTCCATTCCATTCTATTCTATTCTATTCTATTCTATTCTATTCTATTCTATTCTATTCCGTTCCGTTCCGTTCCGTTCCATTCCATTCCATTCCATTTTGTCAGTCTATCTGTTCCTTCTCTTCACACTCTGGGAACCACAGGGGCAGAGGAACACAGCTATTAGTTTTCAACATAATTGGACCCGGTTACGGTATGTGCGTAATACCCTCCTCCCCAGCTCTGGGAGGTTTATCTCGAGCCGACCACTGTCTGGTGGAGACACTGGGAGCTATGTAAATACATTTTCTCTCCGGAGAAGCAGCATACTTTTGAAGGGCTTCATAACAGATACAAAAGGCTGGGCAATCTAGGAAGGAGGCGGTCACGGATTGGCTCAGCCTTCCTTCCACTTCTTCTGGATAATGTGACGGGTTTAAATAGTGCTGGGAAGTCCGCGTTGCTCAAGTTGTCATTTTAAGGCAGCTTCTTCAGGTAGCAAGCAATTATCCCATCAAAAGGGACTTAATTGTTCTCCATATTTGTCACATAAAAATGGAACTGTGCAGATACCAGGACTGAAAGACGGTCCCTGTATTTTTTGTCGCTCTGACTGGATATCCCTGATGCTTTAATGCCTCCCCACATAAATCCCCGATGCCCTGTGTAAACATACAACAGAGATGTGGTGTGCGTGGGGGCAGCTGCACAGGGGAGCCTTCCAGACATCCTTGTGCAAGATGGCTCCACGACAGGGTCCTCCAGGAGCCCTGGTGCTTGGAGACTCTTGGTTTGCTTCACGGTCTCGCGGGGCTCACCACCCCCAGTGGCTGACCCGGTGCCTAGCATACAACAGGTGCTCAATGAATGTGTGTGAATGAATGAAACAGTCAACAATCCATCACCTGGGTCCCTGGTTTCATTCCAGACGAGGGCCTTAAATGCCACACGTAAGTCTGACTGGACGACACACAGAGAAACCAGACTCGGTCTGCAGAGGATCATGTGATGACAGTGAGCTCTCTTGGCTGATGTCGGCCAGTTCAGACCCTCTTGGGGACTTCAGACAGGTTTTCCAGACTGTACACTCTGTGAGAGCAGGGACGTCCCTCTCCTGGAGCACTCTCCCGGGGAAGCACTACGGTTGTGGCACAAAGAACGATCACACGGGGTCATACCTGGGCTTTGGTTATTCCAGCCACTCTGTATTATCATCTCTGCCTCCTTCTCCTTCTCCTCCTCCCCCTCCCCCACCCTTCCGCCGCCTCCTCCTTCTCCTTCCCCTCTTCCTCCCCCTCCCCCACCTCTCCTCCTCCTTTCCCTCTTCCTCCTCCTCCTTCCTCTCCCTCTTTCTCCTTCTCTCCTCCTCCTTCTTCTGTTTATTAAAAATTTTTAACATTTATTCAGTTTTGAGAGACAGGGAGAGCATGTGCAGGGGAGGGGCAGAGAGAGGGGGAGACACAGAATCCAAAGCAGATTCCAGGCTCTGAGCTATCAGCACAGAGCCCGACGTGGGGCCTAAACTCATGAACTGTGAGATCATGACCTGAGCCGAACTTGGTTGCTTAAGTGACGGAGCCACCCAGGCACCTCCTTCCCCTTCCCCTCCTCCTCCTCCTCTCTCTTCTCCTCCCCCTCCTCCTTTTTTGAGACAGTGAGAGCAAGCAGGAAAGGGACAGAGAGAGGGAGAGAGAGAATCCCAAGCAGCCTCCTCGTCAATGCAGAGACTGACACAGGGCTCGATCCATGAACTGTGAGATCATGACCTAAGCTGAATTCAAGAGTCAAGACGGTCAACTGACTGAGACACGCGGGTGTCCCACTCCTTATCTTTGAGGTGTTAGTTACTTCCCTAAACCAGAATGGACTCGTAGACATTTCATCCGTCTGCTATTCTCTCCCTCCTGGCAACCCTCCTTCACATCCACCAAGGTCCTACCCTAGGAGGCCTTCCCCAGTGACGATGACGTGATACAAGGAAGTGCCTGCTCTGGCATCAGAGGGACGGGGCCAGAACACTAAGAACCTGCTTTGGCCGTGGGGCTCGCTCCCTTTGTGAGGGTGCCCGCTCGCATTCACCGCCCCCGGCTCTCAGTGTCTCCAGCTGCAGGAGCCCGTGGCACCACACGGCGGACCGGCCCCTCGCTCACACAGTCACATGACCGGCCGAGGGCGAAAAGAGCCAGCAGAGGATTGGAAGCAGGGTGACATCGCCCTACTGGCCCTTAGCAGGCTCCCACTGGCCGCCGTGTAGACACCGAAACGGGGTAAGGATGGGCAGGAGCGGAAGTTCAGCAGCCACGGCAGTTCCGCAGGCGCCCACGCGGTGTCGGCTAGAAGCTACCTATCTATGTCGGCTGGCTTCTGGATGTATTTGGAAGGTGTTGCTGAAAGGCACGGCGATGGATTACGTGTGGGGTGTAGGAAAGAGGAGCCGGGATGACACGGTGATCCGGCTGGAGCACCTGAACGGACACTGTTGAAATCCGCGAGGATGGGAAAGACTTCGCAGAGAAAGCTTCGGAGGCGGGAGCTGAGCTCCCCACGCATCAAGTGTGAGATGGGCTCCTGACGTCCAAGTAGAGACACGCCGATGGCACTCAACTCTCGAGCGAGGGAGTGAGTGCAGAGAGAGGAGGTCCTCAGGCTTAGCACAAGGCCCTCCCCGCCCGATGCTCAGGGACGGGGACGCCTGACCATCTGAAAGGCCCTGTGGCTCCTTCCCTGAACTCAGCCGCTCTCACAAAGGCGCCGCAAAGTCACCCAAAGGAGAGGAAACAAGCAACTTTAAAATGCATCCCTTCCTCTGCTGCCACATCTCTAAATTAAATTTCAAGGACTCGCCAGGAAAATGTGCTCCTTTATGTGTTTCCATAAATCGCTCATTTCGATGCTGTATGTTTCTTTTTTTATTATAGAAGGAGCTAAAAAAAGTTAAATAATCTACATGAGCAATATTTTACCTTTTAAAAGATATTGCCTTCTAACTAGATGGAGTGCAACGAGCTTTGCAAGCAAAGCGTCCCCACGCTTGGTGTGTGAGCATCCAGGTGGCCGCTGTGTGAGACACGGCGTCTTCGTGTCGAGGGGCCAGCTGACAGCTCTCCGGGACCCTAAGGAGACCTGACCGGCAGGTAACTGCTGCTTATGCCTCAGTTTCTGTCTACACTTCTTTTTCTCTCTTGGAAGTGAGTTCCCATGTTTTCAGGATTATTTTGTGTAAGCTGACCGAACAGAAAGTCACGTTTGGAGTTACCGTCTTTGGAACAGAGAGAGAAATACACACGCGTGTGCATATGTGTGACAAAAGTAAGCCATCTCTTGGACACTTCCTCCACTGAACAGTAACAACAAAATGGGAGTGTTTCTGCCTGAGGATGTGTCAGGCGCTGTGGAGACTCTGACACGCCACCCCACGGGTAACACTGCTCTGGGGTCTCTGGTCTGGGGATGACACCCTGGATGTTGGAGAGACCCGGGTCCCTGTGAGCTCCCGCCGTCACAGTGCCTCCCAGAAGACTCCCTCTCAAACGGGACCAAAAACATCCTATGAAGTGGACCATTTTTTTTTTAATTTGAGAAAGAGGGAGCATGAGCAGAAGAGGGGCGGAGGGGGGAGGGAGAGAGAGAGAAGGAGGGAGAGAAAGAGGGAGAGAAAGAGGGGGGGAGAGGGAGAGAGAGAGTGAAAAAGAGAGAGAGGGAGAGAGAAGGGGGGGAGAGAGAGAGAGAGAGAGAGAGAGAGAGAGAGAGAGAGAGAATCCCAAGCAGGCTCCACACTAAGGGCAGAGCCCGACGCAGGGCTCGATTTCACAGTCCTGGGATCATGACCTGAGCCAAAGTCAAGAAGAGTCAGATGCTAAACCGACTGAGCCACAGAGGCTCAGTCTTGTGAAGTGGACAGTCATTACCACCGATGATGCCTTAAACATCTCAACACAAAACGCTTAGACATATGCTCACTCACTGTCTGCTCACCTCTGGGAAAACACACCCCCTCTGCCCTCTGGTTTCTGGCTCGCAGCTACCATGCCCGCAGCGCACTTCCCACCCACCAAACGTGCTGTGAGGACGCAGGCAATTTGAAGCGCCCGCAGGTATCGCCATCAGTCGGAATTGTGACTCCTCCCTTCAATCCTTTATTGCAGATTCATGGAAACTTAATTTGAAAGAAAAATTTTACCACCTTGCCCATTTTAAGTCTTTCCAAAAATTCAACTGTTTTTATAGATACAAACACCTTCTTCCTGTTCGCACTGAAATGTCATTGTTTTATGTAATATTTAGTTACGTGATGTAATTACACGAACTGTGCAATCGGCATAAACAGATGTGGGAACAGACGTAATCGGCTCTTAGCGCACACACGAGGCCAGAGCCGGAGACGCACCTGAGGACCGCAGGGGGAAGTGGCCTGCAGCCTGCAGGTGGTCAACGGTCACCGCCTGGACAGAATCTGTTCATCCCACAAATCGGTAAATGGGGGCAGACACAGACAGATGGCTTTTCTCCGGCCAGTGCTCCCTGCAAGGCTGCAGCATCCACCTAGCGCAGCACCTGGCGTAAAGTGGGCCCGTGATCCCCAGAAGGCAAGAGAACATGGAAGGGCATGAGTGCCCGCGGGCCACCCATGGGATCGGAGAGGTCAGGCGGGGGTGAGGGGGCCGCTGCGCAGGGCTCGGGACAGAGACCTGTCTGAGAGCCCCAGCCTCAAGCAAGGAGCTCCGAGCCCCTCAGTCCTGGTGCTCTGGCGGCCGAACGTCCCAGGTCAGGTGCATGGGTTCATCCCCTGGGAAGAGAGGAAGATTCTGCTGCTTCCTCCAGTCTGCTCGGATGAGCAGCTCCACTGAGGCCGCAGATGATAGAGGAGGCCAGTGGTGCGTTCGTCCCCTGGTACCATCCTCCTGGGCTCCGCCCACCTCTCTGCTGACAGCAGGTGGCGGTTAGCTCTGAGACTCGGTGCTGCAGGAGCACGCTGGCCAGGGGCAGGACAGCCGAGCCTCTCCAGAGGGAAAGCATACTCCACCCGGAAAACTTCTGCTCCCGAGAAACCCACAATGCAGATGCCAAGAGAAAAGTTCAACCCAGGCTGAGGGGGCCGAGGCAGGGAGCCCCGCGTTTGCTTGGCAGGCCCGGCGGCAGTGCCCCCGGCCCCTTCTCACCTGCCCCGTCATGAAGACCCTCCTTTTCATCTGTTCTGTTTTAACCGAAGGGCCAGAGGGCTTCCCAAACCCTCTCCCAGGAAACAATAGTTAACGATATAAGAACAGATAATATTCCTCGAGCACTCAGTGGTGCCAGGCATTGTGCTGAGAGCTTTGACTGAAGCCTCTCTGCAGAGGGTGGAGGGTGCCCCCTCGCCCCCAATTACATTCGCATCCTGGAAGCTGTGAATGTCACCTCCTCTGGAAAAGGGTCTTTGCAGATGGAGTTATGTGAAGGGTCTCGAGATGAGCTCATGCCAGACGTGACACAGTGGTGTCCTTATAAAAGACCAAAGAGGAGACGACGTACAGCGGAGGTGATGTGAAGAGGAGGCAGAGGTCAGAGTGATGCCACAAGCCGAGGATGGCTGGAGCCACTGGAAGTGGAAGAGGCAAAAGGATGCTCCACTACAGCCTCTGGAGGGAGCCCAGCCATGCCCACGGCCTGATTGCGGATGCCTGGGCTCCAGAACTGAGAGAGAGGGAGAGAGAGAGAGAGGGAGAGAGGAGAGTTTCTGCTTCTGAAGTCATCAAACATGGTATCTGTTACTTTGGCTACAGGAAGCGACTACAATTTCATCTGGCTCTTGCTATGGAAGTGAATAAGAAACAGCATCTTCCAGCCCCCTTACAAATGCGCTCTCCTCACGTTAGTCCCAAACACCTCCACGCTGCTTTCTCCAAGTTTGATCACCAGGCAAACTCGAGTGTCTTCAAGCAGCAGAACCAAGTATCCGTCTGAGACTGGGCGACTGTAACAGAAGACCACAGACTAGGGGCTGAGGAACCACAGTTTCTTACAGCTCTCGCGGCGCCCGCAGATCCGGGGTTTGGGGGGACCTACCTCCCGGTTCACGGTGGCTGTCTCTTCGCCGGGTCCCCACATGGTGGAGGGGAGCCCCCTGGCTCTCTTCTTTGGGGCACGGATCCCGTCCGTGAGGCTTCACCCCCATGACCTGATCTCCTCCCAAAGGCCCCACCTCCCAATACCATCCCCCTGGGGATCAGGTTTCAACATTTAAATTTGGGGGACACAGTCTATGGCAGTATCTTAAAAGAATGGACATTTTAAATTGTGTTTACCGTGGAATAAACGCCCCATGTGACCGGTCAGGAGCTGCTGACTCAGCAGGTGCTCTGCCCCGTGCGCTCAGTGGACAGAGCATCTGGGTGGTTTCGCCTCCAGCTTCCTGATACCCGCTACTGGCGTCACCTCTCTTCTCCACGTGGCCTGGAAAGAGCATATTCAAGGCAGGAATGTGGACCGTAATCCCACAGGCTGAGATCCAGACCTGGATTCGAGACCCGCCTCCACTGCCTGCCATCCCCGTGACTCTGGACAAGCTCCTTTGCACCCCAGCCCCCCGTCCCTTGCCTGGGACGGAGCAGTTTACAGGCCTGAGTGCGGGGTCACGGTTACCGTCATGTCGCCAGGCTCGCTGTGTCTGCCTCAAGCCCCGCACAGCAGACACACAAACCAGGTGATGCCCCCGCGCATCCTGGATTCTGCCCACCGAGAGCTGCTCCACCGGAACCTGCTTTCCGGCCCCAGCAGGTGCAGTCGGGATGGAAGTGTGTTACATTTCACCATTTGTAGCCTCATTAATTTCTGGTTTTACACATCATAAATAATTAATCACAGCACTGCTATGAGTATGACGAACAAGCATAAGAAACGGGCCATGCGATGCCCTTGGAAGGTTGGCCTGGGACTCCCTGTATTTATTCCACCCCAAACAGGAAGGCTCTGAGCCCCAAATTCTCTCCTGTGAAAGGCTGGTTCCCCCCAAGCGGGCAGCGGGCACCCCCCCGCAAGCCTCCCCCAGGCCCACGCACTCCGTCTCTCTCTGGTCAGGCTGTGAGGTCACGCTTGCTGCCCACCATCCACTCACCTGCACCCTGGCCTTTCCCTGGGGTGGGGTGCTGGTGGGGAAGGGGTGCGCGGCTGTAGCGTGAGGCTCTTCAAACTTCAAAGAAATAGCCGATATCAAATACCCTTTGCCGTATCTGGAGCACTCGCTGTTCACCATAAGCATCGTTCCATTTGGCACCACACTTCCTCTCAAACGCCCAGTTTTAAAGAATGCAGACTCAGGCCCAAACATTACCTTCCCCTTTTAGCCTTAGCTGGAGGCAGCCTGTGTGTGTGTGTGTGTGTGTGTGTGTGTGTGTGTGCGCACGCGCGCGCATGTGTGTGATTTCCAGCTGTAAGACGGAGGTGAGCTGGAGGAGGCTCTCCTTCCTGTGCAAGAGAGGCTAAGTGGCTACAAGTCTGCACTCCGGAGTCAGTCCGTGGACGCGGCCACTGTACAAAAGCCAGCTCATCAGCTTACCCCTCGGCCTACAATCCTTCAGGGACTTCTTGCTTCGGTCAAGGTAAAACCCAGCACCCTCGCCACAGCCTACCAGCCCCTGGCTGCATGGCTGCCCTCCCCAGCTCTTCCAGCCCTGTCTCTGCACAGACTCACTCTCCAAATGTGGACATTCTCCTTGTCCACCCGCTCTACCCAAGAAGCCCCTCGCTGCCTCAGGACCTCGGCACATGCCAGACCCTCTTCCCGGAATACTCTCTCCTACCACTCCCCACCCCCCCCCATATCACTTCCTTTTCATTTGTCTTATCTCATGTAAAATGTCATCCCCTTAGGGGAAATGTTCCCTTACCAGCCGCCACCCCCATCTAGGCCAGGCCAGGCTTACCTCTTCACGCTCCCATTATGCACGGTACCCTCTTGTCTGCAGCCCACACACGGTGACAATTTCACATAGACTGGCCTGTTTCACTTGCTTCTGCCCTGGAGACTGCTCAGCGTTACATCACGGCACCCAGCGAAGTGCCTGGTACACAGGAGACACTCCCAGCTCCTTGCGAACCCACCAACAAACAAGATTTCCTTGTGACCTGTGTGGAGTCCACACACCAGTGAGTGTACTCACTACTCACTTGTTGGCTACTGACACAGCCGGTCCAAACTGAGGCTGCATTCGAGAACTCTAGCGACAAAGTTAATAGAAGCGATCATTGTAAGCGTAACTGAGGTGTTTTAAAACCAGGTAGCAGTGTGGCATTGGGTGCCAGGCACTGAACTTTGCAGAGGGACGTTCCCTCAACTGGAGGTGCTTTGAAAACAACTGAAATGTTGAGGAGACTCACAGCCAGGCCAGGGGAAGAACACGTGAGGGACGTGGCAGGTACTACAGGGAATACCGCGGGTTCGGGGCGCCACGTCTGGCCGCCTAACGGTCTGTCCTCTGGGGTAGGGCCGGCATTTGCACAGTGCTTCCAAGTGAGGGGCCTGGATCGTGGTGAAAGTTTGCAAATGAAGATCTCAACCCAACAGAAGGAGAGAAAATTCCAGAGGCTGGAATGCTAACCCACATCACCTGTGCTGTGTGGAGCACCAGAGCCCCACTGGGCCTCATTTGCACATCTGTGAAATGGGGTGAAGGTGTTTTCGATCTTATAAATTATTATGAAGATAAAATTAGAAGTGATGCTCTCTTGGGCGCCTGGGTGGCTCAGTCGGTTGAGCATCCGACTTCGGCTCAGGTCATGATCTCGCGGTTCATGAGTTCGAGCCCCACGTCGGGCTCTGTGCTGACAGCTCGAAGCCTGGAACCTACTTCGGATTCCGTGTCTCCCTCTCTCTCTCTCTGCCCCTCCCCTGCCCCCCCCTCTAAAAAAATATATAAACATGAAAAACAAAAGAAGTGATGCTGTCTTAGTCCGTTCGGGCTGCTATAACAAAAAATACCATAGACTAGACAGCTTACAAACAACAGAAAGTGTATCTCTCACAGTTCTGGACACTGGGAAGCTCAGATCATAGTACCAGTGTACTGTTTGGGGAAGTCTTCCTGGTTCCAAGAATCTTCTACTGTGTCTTCACATGGCAGAGAGGGTGAAGGAACTCCCTGAGCTCTCTTTTATAAGGAAGCGCACTGAACCCATTCATGACAGCCCTACTCTCATGACTAATCACCTCCCAGAGGCTCACCTTCTTTTTTTTTAATTATTATTTTTTTATGTTTATTTTTGAGAGAGAGAGACAGAGAATGAGCAGGGGAGGGGCAGAGAGAGAGGGAGACACAGAATCCGAAGCAGGCCCCAGGCTATGAGCTGTCAGCACAGATCCCGATGAGGGCTCGAACCCACAAACCATGAGATCATGACCTGAGCCGAAGTTGGATGCTTAACCGACTGAGCCACCCAGGTGCCCGTCACCTTCTTTTTAAATTTTTTTTAATATTTATTTATTTTGGGGAGAGACAGAAAGAGACAGAGCACAAGCAGGGGAGGGGCAGACAGAGAGGGAGACAGAATCTGAAACAGGCTCCAGGCTCTGAGCTGTCAGCACACAGCCCGATGCGGGGCTCGAACTCACAAACCTCAAGAACATGGCCTGAGCTGAAGTCGGACACTTAACTGAGCCACCCGGGTGCCCCCCAAAGGCTCACCTTCTAAGACCATCACATTGGGAATTAGGTTTCAACACATGAATTTTAGCGATAGTACATCCAGACCATCGCAGAGGCAAACAGAATCACTCTGCAAAGCACCTTGTGCAGGAAGGACTCACAGCTATGGTCTTACCATCACTTGTCTCCCATCAGGGACCTCAGCTGCTTCTGAGACCCAGGCCTGGCCTTTGCTCATTGGGGATCAAAGACGCATCAGGAATAGTGGGATAATTCCCAGTACTGGGGTTGGGGACAGGTGGTGAGCCAAACGCCCACCAATCACCAAACCTCTGAGTGCTTTCTCTTTGCTTATTAGTTTTCGGACTTTTCTTTCCATAACTACTGAATCAAGCTCAGTCCACAGTTATGCTTTTTCAGGATATTTATCTTAAAACAGCCAGAGAGAAAAGACACGGGGTCTGCACCGCATGCTCAGGTCTTTGCACAGATGGCAGGGGGCTCCAGTCTGAGCCGCTGTCATGCTGCCTCCATTTCTTTCTCAGTAAATTTGCTTCCAGGGGAGTAGGTGTGAGCGCCAGGGGTCCCACTCCGAGCGAAATGTCCCTTAGTGTGCTCTTTGCTCTCAGCTCGTGTTCACAGCCACCTGTTGTTCCCACGTGACTATTCAAGGTCACGCACCCCCCTCTGCATTTTTGGTGGATGTGTGCCAACAGCTGAAAGCCTCCTGACGGCTGCAGGAATGAACGGCAGGTCTGTTGACCGCAAAGATACATCTTTTTGCGAAACCAGGTCTCTGGTTCTTTTAAGGCCGTTACTGAATGGAGATGCGTTTGCCGTTCACTAGGGTGTCAGACGCAGAACGTGCGACAGCAATCAGCTAACGTGTTTATCTCACTTGAGAGTACACAAAAGAATTAAGAACGGCAATTTTTTCAGGAGGAACAAATGGCATTAGTGCTCCTAAATACAATGGCAAGGGTGGCACTGGGTGGCTCAATAGGCTAAGCGTCTGACTCTTGATTTCGGCTCAGGTCGTGGTCTCGTGCTTGTGACACGGAGTCCGTGTGGGGCTTTGCGCTGAGCGTGAATCCTGCCTGGGATTCCCTCTCTCTCTCTGCCCCTCCCCTGCTCACATGCCTGTGTGCTCTCTCTCCCTCTCTCAAATAAATAAATAAATAAATAAATAAATAAATAAATAAATAAAAATAGTAAAATAAAATAAAATAATTAAGTAAAATAAAATAATAAAAATAAAATAAAAACTACAGTAATAACAGTAACAACACCTGGGGTACACTGAGTCCTCAGTTGGTGCCGGACGCTGTGCACACAGCCCCTCAGCTCCTCTTGTGAAACCACAGTCCAGGGAGTCGCTGTATCTGTCCGAGCCGCCTGCTCATAGACATGGCCTCGGTCCACGGGCCCAGCTTGGGCTGACCCATGGCCAACTCTCCCATGCCTTCCGCACAATCTGGCTGTTTTTCAGACATGGTCAACTGTGATCGAACAGAACACCCTACATAAATACTTAGTCATGGGGCTTTAAGTTCAATTTTTGTTGGTGATTTTCCCCTGCTCTATGCATTTTTCAGTATTTTGCCCTTAGACAAGCGTACGCCTTGTTGTTGAGCAATTAAATGCGCTTACGAATTTATGACTCCTCGCAGGAACATGTGTTGAGAGCCGTGTGTGTGCGTGCTATTTCTAGAGGGTGAGCGCAGCATGCCAAACCCGCGTGCTTCTCTCCTACGAGATTCTTGTGATCAAAGTCCAGAAACTCAGACACAGGACAGCACAGCCAGAGAGGAATCCCGTTGGGCCAGCGTGCTGGCCCCACGGCTCTCCTCTGTGCCTGAGCCTGGCCTGGCCCTCCTGCAGCTCAGGAAAGAGCCCGCTGGGTAACAGGAGGTACACGCTCATGGGCTCACTGAGCTCCCCCTGCGCACCCCTCCTTGGGAGGGCTCTGGGGGCATAAACAGCTCCTAAGTCACGGCCCCTTCCGCAGAGGGCACACACAGCAGCTGAGGGGTAAGACGCAGACACAGGGTGGGGCTGAGCCATGCGGGGCTAGGAGATCAATGACACAAAGACCTGTTAGCCTCCAATTATTTGCTGCGTGATGAGCCCCGCACCCCATGTCACCTCCCTTTATCTCACTTTGATCTCAGAACCAGCCCGTTAGGAGGTGATTAGTTGTGCCCCTTTCACAGCTGAGGACACGAGGCTTAGAGAGCTAAGCAACCTGCTCCAGATCTGCCATCCAGCTTCCCCGCCGCATAGCCGAATTCAGACCCAGGCCTGAGCAAAGGGGCTACATACGGCCCACAACACGCCATGCAGCCAAGGGGTCACACGGCCACGCGGGGCAGTGCAGAGAGACGCGGTCCCTCTGGGTCTGGCAGGGCATCTCAGTGAACACCGGAGAAGATGGGGTGAGTGACCCCAAGCGACAATACCGCACACCCGTCCTCTCCCTACTCACGGGCCGTCTAGCCCTTGCCTTGCGGCTGCCTTCAAAGTCCTTCATCATTTTTCTGTCAACTGGACACCCCAAATAACGCCATAATCCTCCCTAGGCCTGGTGCCCAGCTCCCCCCTGGATCTCTCTGACTCTAGTTCTCCAAGAGCAAATCTTCCCCAAGCCTGCTTTTCAACCACGTGACTTAATGCAGACCTTTCTGGGTCCTTCTAGGCCTTTCTGCCCACCATCCTGGTTCCCACACCCAGGCTGGGGCCCAAGCAGGCAGAGGTCACCCCCTGAAGCCTGAGCAGGGCCCTGTCAGGTCCACAAACAGATTTCTAGCAAGGGGTCCAGCAGAAAATGGGTGTCAAACTCAGCACCCGCCTTCCCTTTCTTCCTGTCCCGTCCTGAGCACAGAGCTGGGAGCAGCGGACGAGGGGCCTGAAGGGCGGTGGTGGCCAGAGGCGCAATCACTCCAGCCCAGGGCCAGCCCTGGATGCTTCCCAGAGGAGGGAACCTGGAGTTCACGTGCATAGGGTGGGCAGCATTTAGGTGCGAATAATAAATAAACGCAGCAAGGCAGGGAGCCAGGGAACTGGCTGGCACACTGCACTCCGCCTTTAACTAGCCGGGGTCCGGCCAATGAGATTTTCATCACTGACTCGAGCCTGGAGAGAACTTACTGGTGAGACTGTGGTTGGCGTTTCCATCAGAGGCTGCTGTTGTTATCAGAAGCACCTATTACCCATCGTGAAACAGCAAGCTCAAATTGGATGGGAAAATGAGTTTCTACTTCATAAATACATAATGTGAGCAGTTTCTTTTTTTTTTTTTTCAAATTGACTTATCTCAGCAAATTTTGTCTCCTTTCATGTTAAAAACCTATAGGCTGATTCTAATTTAATTATTACAAGTTCTTATTAGAATTATTGACAGAATTCATGAGCAGAATGTGAAACACCTGTTTAATCCTGCGTGGGGTGTGGAACCAGGGGCCACATCTGTCACCAGATGAGCCTTTCGTCCCCACGCGCACGCGGTTTACCGTAATCGCGGGCGGCGGATTACTGCGGGTGACGCACAGACAGGAGGCTGCCTGCTGATTCCAGGTGCTAAGAAATGTTACTGCCTCCACCAAAATGTCTAATTTCTAGGGACCCGGAGGCCAGGGCTGTGGCAGAGAAGCCGGCCCCAGGAGGACGGCGCAGGTGACCGCAAGCCGCCGGGACAGGAGCACCAGGTGCTGCCGGCAGCGAGGTCAGGACGAGACCAGCAGGGGACCCCAGGCCCCAAGCTGCTGAAACATATTAAGGTTCAAGGACTGGATAAAAAGAAGAACTATCATATCTGGGCCAGAAGCAGGGGCCAGGCTGGGGGCCACAGATGCAGGAAGTCAGAGACAGCACAGGGGGGACAGAGGTGGTGAGAGGTGGGGACACGGCAGGCTTGAGGAAGACCGAGGTCAGCCAAGCAGCCAGCGCCCAGGAAGGTGGGCGAGCGGCCACCACAGCCCATCACACAGTGGCAGCCACGCATGCTTCCTTTTCCTCTCTCCCTCTACCCCTCCTCTTCCCTCCTCCTCCTTCCCTCCCTTCTCCCCCTCCCTCCCCTCCTCCTTCTTCCTCTGTCTGTCCTCCTACCCCTCCCTCCTTCTCAAGGAGGCCCCTCATGGGGCCCCCATACCTCACCCCACACCCCCGCCCTGTGACTTCCCCCATTCCCTCAGCACCTGAAAGTGCCTGTGTCTGTTCGCTGACCTGCCTCTGTCTCCCCACCGCCACATGCGGACCCTGGAGAGCAGGACCCGTGTCTTGACCAGCCCTGCTTCCCCAACGCTGAGCTCAGTATCACAGACGCTCAGAAAAAGAGGGTAAGAAAGACAAGGAGTGTGTCCTCCCCCTGCCCCACACCAGAACAGAACAAGACACCTATACATCAAGTTCATGTCTATTTTGAAAATCCAGGCTTTTTCCACCTGGTATCCTGCTTGGAATTCTTTCTCACAGGAAGGTGCCCAGGACCCTGAGTTGGGCACAGCTGACCTGACACTGTCCCAGGCAGCTTACCAGGGTGGCTGGAGCTCAAAACGCCTGTGGTTCTAGGGCGCTTGGGTGGCTCAATCGGTTAAGCACCGGACTTTGGCTCAGGTCATGATCTCACAGTTTGTGGGTTCGAGCCCCACGTCAGGCTCTGTGCTGACAGCTCAGAGCCTGGAGCCTGCCTTTGTTTCTGTGCCTCCCTCTCTCTCTGCCCCTTCTCTGCCCCTTCTCTCTCTCTCTCTCTCTCTCTCTCTCTCTCTCTCAAAAATAAATAAACGTTAAAAAAAAATTTTTTTTTAATGCCTGTGGTTCTGACACAGTGAAGCTGGTAGTCTGACCGGGTCTGCAGTTAGGTCAAACAGACGTTAAATGCAATGCGCCCACAATAATATATTCTGGGTAAAATGCACACCCCATTTAACGTCCTCACACGTGCCTCTTCATGTCCTCTCATCACCTGAACAAACCAGGAAACGTGCCTTCGCTGTCCTCCCCACGAAGGGTGAAATATGGCCCCACGGCGCCTGTGCTTCCTGTGGCTGATTTTTTGTTCCTGCCATGTCACCTTGACTCTTCTGGCACTTGTGATTTAGAAGCGTGTGTGTGCTCGGCTCAGCACAAACGAATTTTCAAGGCAGACGCAGTCTTCTGTGCTGTGAGGGCCAGATGGGGTTTTTATTGACTTGTGCCACCGTTGAGCATAATTAGGCACAGGCAAGAAACAACAGCCACCGAGGAGGCCAGACTGGTGTTGTGGCGGCCGGGGCTGGCCCGCCCCAGAGAGAGGGCCTCGTGGATGCCCTGAGCTAAGGCCGGGCAAGTCTGCACACCCACATGTGCCCTCAGTTGCAGGGGGGCAGCGAGCGAAGGCAGGAAAGCCCAATGGCCGCTCCGTTAGGGCCGCTCCCAGACACTGCGCTGAAGCTGAACCAAGAGCCCCCAGCTGTTCCCTCCTTGGTGACCCTCACCCAGGCATCCAGGCGGGCGGGGAGGGGGGGTGTGGAGAGGGGAGTCCAGAGATGGGCAGCTCCTGAACCTCCAGCCACTCGGGCTGCAGAATCCCTCCCGGTGTGGTCGTCCGTGGAACAGCCGTCACGGGAGAAGCCACGCAAAGCATCTGCATGTCCTTGCTCGACAGCCCATGCTGCTCTCCGGGTGGTCCTGCCACTGGAGCTGCGACCACTCAGCCCCCTAGGTCTCTTCCCAGCACCCTCGAAGCCCCACTGCCTCCCCTGCCTCCAATCCAGATTTGTTTGCATTAATTTCAAATACAGGGAAACATACAGAATAATAATATGAACGTCCAAAAATCATCATCGGTAATTAACAAATGTTCTCAGTTTGCCATTTTGGCTTTCTCATCCTGACCCTGGAAGCAGGTTGGTTAAGACACTGGTGT
Organism: Panthera pardus; assembly: GCF_024362965.1. NCBI lineage: Eukaryota > Metazoa > Chordata > Mammalia > Carnivora > Felidae > Panthera > Panthera pardus. The sequence continues at coordinate 3,323,356 of NW_026526821.1, forward strand.
GTATCTATCCAGTTCCAAACTATAATGCTTTGCATATAAATAGAAATGAGTAAGTATACATATTTATACATAAACCATATACATTTACCTATGCACTTCACACGCATGAAAATATGGGTTATATATGTGTGTGCATATATGTTAATAAACAACATATGGCATCGTTCTATTCTTTCTAAATTGGCATCAATGGTGTCACACTGTATATCACTGTATGGAACTTATTTCTTTCTCTCGACCTTGTGTTTCTAAGGCTTGTCCAGGCTGAAGCACATTGCAGAGGGATTGGCCATGCTCCAGGAGAGGGTACAGCCCTCCAGACTGCCAAGTAGGCCCAAGACTTCAGATGCCAGCCACACACTCGGGGTCCCCAGGGCCACCATCACGTCTGACCACCTGGCTGCAAATCCTGGGGTCCCCAAGATTCCCTCAGGTTTGATAATTCACTAGAACACCTCTCAGAATGCAGGAAACACTGTATTTACAATTACAGATTTATCATAAGTACAAGGATACAAGTAAGAGCCGACCACAGGACAGAGGCAAAGTCTGGGAGGGTCCACGTACGAACTTCCAGCCACTCCCCGTGGAGTCCTGGACGGTATCACTTCCTCCCGGCTTCCGTGTGCGACAGCACTGCAGAGCGTGGCTCATCCGGGAAGCTCACCCAAGCCTTTGTTTTCCAGAATCTTAACTGGGGCTTGACCACGTCCTGCCCACTTGGCTGAGATCAGAACTGATCAGAACTGATATGACGGGTCCTAAAGACCCCGTCATAAATCACACTGCTGGACTGTCGAGTGGCCAAAGCTCCCACCAAACGAGGATGCTCCTGCCGGGTAGAACCTTCCAGGGGCCTCAAGATGACATCCCTGAGGCTGAGGGTGGAGACTGGACCTGCCTGGGTACAGCTGATTGCTCACACGCACATAGAGACCCAGCCCCTTCACTCTACTTTCCACGTGGAGCTCCATCACCCACGCCTCCTCTTGATGCTGGATCGAATCGCCCCCCTGGAACACCTCTCCAGGCCTCAGCGTGATGGCGACATCCAAATGTCCCCAGTTCAGATTCCTGGCCCTACTCCAGCCCTCTGGGAGATGATGACCAAAAATCTGTGTTTCTTTCCGTTCTTTTTTTTTTAATGTTTTTTCTTTTGAGAGACAGAAAGAACACAAGCTGGGGAGGGGCAGAGAGAGGGAGAGAGAGAGAATCCCAAGCAGGCTCTGCTCTCAGCGCGGAACCCAACACGGGGCTCGATCCCACAACTCCAGCATCATGACCTGAGCTGAAATCAAGAGTGGGACACTTAACTGACTGAGCCACCCAGGCGGCCCCCAAAATCTATATTTTTAATAAACTCCACCGACCATTCCGATGTTTACGAAACACTGAAAGTTACTGTTATAAGCACACTCCAAGGTTTGCCGACTTAATCAGAACTATGTACGTGACCTGTGGATGTACCACGCACAGGTGTTAACGACGGGCAGTTCTCTCCACCTCCCCCAATACTTCCCAACCGCGAGCCTCATTCCAAGGTCCAAAAGCAAAATCAACAATACATGTGCCCAGATACATGGTGCTGTTTTTCCAGTAAGAGGTAATCCCAAAGTAGATTCTGACCAAACCGAATGAAAAAAAACTCCTTGAATAAGATGAAGAAGTCCAATGTCTATTAATAATATTTAGGTTATTAACTTAAGCACGTATACACATTTTTATCCCATAGAAAGTATCAACGTGGAAACATTAATTTCTCCATCTCGCGTCTGATGAGATGACTTCATTCAGACCCCGCGCACGTCTCTCCCATCAGCGTCTCTGCCATCTCCAGGGCGCCCATCTGAATCATCTAGCATACTTTTCCAAGTATCTCATTTTTCCTTTCATCTCAGATGTTTGCAATTAAGCACTTTTTGATTCCACACATGAATGTGTTTCTGGAAATTGCTTCCTAGTCCAAGTGCGTATTTGTGTGACACAAGGACGGTTTGCTTTTCTTTTTTCTTTTTCTGATACGTGTAAATCACATGAGCTCCAGAGTAACTACTCCTGTGCTGCTTTTTAAAGTGGTTCTTGACAGACCTGTGTCCAATAACACACAAGGCTTGGAGATGCGAGGTCCCACCTCATGGGATAATTGCCAAATCTGTGCTAAGTCGTCTTTATTGCTTTGAAAAAAAAAAAAACCCTCCGCTACCAATCCTGACATGTGCTCCCTCAATAAGCACCCAAGCTGGGACTGAATGAGGCTCTTTCAGCCTGAAGTGTCTTCCTGAGTCAAAACTGTGTTATTCAAAATAGGGAGAGAGCTGCATGAGATGAAAGGCATTTGAAAACCTGAAACACAAAGTCACTCCCATCTTCTGAGGAATGATTTAAAAAAGACAGTTCTTAAAGTGAGGCATATGTGATAAATATCATCTCGTAGTTAAAATCTGATCATCAGGATACACAGTGAGAACATGCCACAAAAATTCGAATTCAGATTTTTAACTATGCTCTGGAGGAAAGAAACAAAAAGAAGGTAACACCGCCACACTGCAGTAGCAACCCCCCAAGCCTTGAAAATAATTTAGACCTTTTTTCTAATGCTCCCAATACTATATGAATGTGGCAAGAGAAATAGTCTATTTTCCCCTATTAGAGTCCCCCCCCAAAGGGATCTGCTGCCTCAGCAGTCACCAGGGAGAGCTTGAGAAGTCTGGAGAAGGAAGAGAGACCGCCCCTCCTCTCGGCCAGAGGGAGACCAGGCAGCACGGAGGCGGGGGACATCACGGTAAGCCCAACCGTTCCCACTGATGTGCGTCCCCGCCAGCCACTCCAATGACCAGGAGAGACACCAGAGCATCAGCATCCTTCCTTACAGATCCCGGCACGTCTCCCATCAAGAAACACGCTCCAAAAATACAACCGCTGAAGAGAAATCACAGGGAAGAGTTGCATTCTTCAGAGAAGGCCTGCGGAAGGACTGTATTTCCAAGATGAGCTCTGTCAGCACAGCCGAGTCAGGGTGCGGCCAACAGAAGCATGTCCGGTGTCCCCAAGTCCAGGGACTACCTGCAGGGCATTCCCCCTCCGTCTGAAAATGGAGGGCATTGCTGGGCCACAGGTGCCTTTACACAAGGAGAAGAGGGCCATCTTGGCAGGCTCTCCCAGCAAGTGACGTCCTGTGCCTCGTACATCTGCCAGGAGCATGGGAGTGTTCAGAGGTCACTCTGATCTAGGTTTTATTTTGCCAACCACTGGGGAGCCCCACCACTGCAAGCTTCTTAAATCTCTGTTCTAGTTAGATGTGAACTAACTGCTCCCATGCACACCCCGGGCTTGGAGAAGGGGGTCGGCCACAGGACCAGACCTGGCATTCCTCTCCAAGAAGCACTATTTTTTAGTTATTGCATACAATCTCGAGATATGACACCGTTCCATCCATTTTTAACAGAGGTGATTAAGCAGGTGGGATCCAACGTGCTAGGCCACCGCCACAGAGTCCGTTAATGAACGGGAGGGGGAGGAACTGTTTGGACTTCCTCATCCTGAAGCCTGAGTACCTGCACACCAACACATTAAAACCCTCCCAGCAAATGCTACCTGTTCAAGAGCTACGCTCTGAAAAAGAACGGACTATAGAGCCTGCTTCCAAAGTGTTTAAAAGTGCTGTTTCCAGACTGAGAAAATGAAGGTTATTCTGGAAGCACATGCATTTAAAGGGCCAATGTCAAAAGCGAGCGTTTAATCGACGAATACCTCTCATTAAAAAGCAGTAAGTGCGAAAATACATGCCAAGGACGTGTGCGAGAACATTCCTTCTTTCCATTCATTCTTGTCCTTCTGCAGCACACATCTAGCCTGTGCTGGTGTTCCCCAAGGAAGCATCCTAGCAGAAGCAGGAAGGTGAGACCAACAGGGACAAAGGTGTTCCGAATGCCCTCCGTGATTGAAACTCTGCTGTTCGATTCTTGGCCGTGACTCCCCCACCACCCAGTCACAGGTGCCTGTATTTGAATTTCCATAGTTACCCTCATCCCAAACTTAAAATTACAGACTTTTTCCCAGCTGCTTTTTAAATGCGACATTATAATTTTGAGGAAGCATCATACGTAATTACATTTAATAGACAGAGAATTGATGGAAACACTTAGCCAGAACAAAAAGCCCAGACCTAATTCTGTAAACATGCTATTGTACAGTAACCCCCAATGAGTTTGTTCTTAAACCTCCTAATTAATTTTTAATTAAAAAGCTCAAAGATGCTATTATACTTGTTGTTTTAAATGGCGGTCTCAGGCAAGTGGAAACGACTGAGTGCTGGAGACAAATATCTCCCATTAAAATCTGTGTTAATGAGAACGGCTGTGTTCGGGGTTTCCGAGATGGAAACAGAAACAGACGCCACCATTTAAGGGAGCCATTGGATGAAGGCTTCCTTCCCTCAGCTCGTAGAGATATGTGTACATGGAGGGTGATGGGTTTTGGTATACAAGCTGTCCAAACTTTTATTTAAACATATCCTTTTCCTACCCTTTCCAAAACCAAGCTAAATATAGCTTGCCTGTTCCATGGAGAATTGTATGTCACACTTTTGCAAGCCAAAGGCGGCTTCTGCTTCCGGAGATGCTCAGTCTCTCTCCTGTTCCAACGCCTTCCTGATGAGCAATGAAACCAGTCCCCTCTTCGCTGCCCAGGCAGACACTTCCAGCCTCCCCACCTCACCATCTCCATCCCTCCTCCCGATCCAGCAGGAGCTCTGTGGTGATGCAGTCACGGAAACCTCGTTTCTCTGGCCACATGGGTGATGTCACCAGGGGAGAATTATTAATAGCACCACAAACAGCAAGGGTCTCTTTTCAACAACGCAACCTCTTTATAACAGAAGGGAAAGTGTTTCAGAAAGACCAACGGACTGCTTGCCTGTCCCTCAACCATGGTCAGGACGCCATCAGAGGGGTGCCCTCTGTCGGCCTGGCTGCGCAGGGAATGAGCCACTTGGAGGGGGCTGTAACTCAGAAGTCGTGGTGCCATGCTCACCGGCTGTACTCTTTAATTAAAAGGGGAAGCTTCCGTGGCTGCCACTGCCATTGCTGTTTCTAAAATGCCCGTGTATCACTGTGTGTGTGACGGGTTTCCCCTCTTCCGGTTTTCCAAGGAAAGTTCCCAGTGCTAGCTAGCCACAAATTCTGGGCCAGGGTCCCTCATTAGGACGAACTGTTATCTCACGTTTATGCTGTGTTCCCCCCTATGACCCAGGATTCCTCTTCCCTGGCCCTCCTGACATTTGGGGTGGACAGCTCTCTGCTGTGGGGCCGTTCTGTGCACCATAGCATGTTAAGCAGCATCCTTCGCGTCTCCCTACTACATTGCCAGCCCCCCCAACGTTGAGACAAGCAAAAATGTCTCCAAACATCGCCAGGTGTCTTCGGGGGAGGGGCAAAATCACCGCCAGCCGGAAACGACTACTCCAGATTTAACAAAGGTGGACTCTCGGTTAAGGAAACCATCCCGAGAGAAGCGAGAGGATGAATACTGATGCGGCAGGGACGATTATTGACACAACGATTCACCATAAGGCTCTCGGATTTGCTCAGGCAATTAGGAGGAAGGCTTCGTGTTTGTTTGTTTACCTGAAGCAAGCCTGTGCGTGCATGTGTGTGTACGGAGGTACACCAGCGCATGTTTGTAGAGAGACTGGCAGGAAGTAACGGGTGTTGGGCAGCAAGAGACCCCTTCAGCTAAACGTGGAGAGCTCATTTATGCCCAGCCTGCCAGGAGCACCCCCGTCTGTCTGGTTTTCTCAGAGAGCTGCTGAAATCCAGGACGGGAGCTGAGAGACCACATTAGAGTTCACCAGTGAGGCAACTGGGGATGCATGCGGGCGTGTCGTGTGGGGTCGGTGTGTGCCTGCACCTGCCGCGGGGGGCGCAGGCCTCCAACCACACAGACCGACCCGTAAACCCACACAGGCGCCCTGGAGTAGTTAAAAGGCTGAGGGCACATTCAGGAATTCCCCGAGAGGCGTGAGTTCTGTTCTCTTGTGCCTCACTCTACCAAACGGACGTGCTCTGAAAAGCTATGCCACGTTTTTTGCAAATCGAAGGACAATTCGCAACATTTTTTTTAATGTAAAGAAAGGACAAATTCTTTCGAGAAGGGGAGAAAATCTTTCTGTTAAGTGGAACATCTCTCTCAATTTACCTTTTTTTTTTTTTCTAAATTCGGACATTGGAGGTTTCGCCAACAAGGACCATGGAAGACACAGTGTAGTGTTTCCGTAGCACGTGGAAAACAGAAATCGATTATACACGAGAGGAAGAAGTTTTCAGGCATTCGACAGTTAGGAGAGGCGGGTTTGAGTTCTGGCTCAACCAGACAGCCGCATCATGCCTTCCTTCTTGATCTTCGCAGGGCAATAAAACCTGTCCTCTTTACCTCCCAGGGTGCATGGGGGCCACACGTGCAGGAAGGGCTGGGAAAAACAGTCATTATTTGCAAATGCTGGTGACTTTTTAGCAAGAAAACATTTCTTCCGGTGGAAGTTAGAGAAATAGCAGTGTAGATAACTGAAGACCTCTGTAGAATTAACTTCTTGGAAATTCCTCACAGGTTCCCAGCTGCCTCAGCCCACAGCAAAGCTTATCTCCCTAGGTTTTGAGGTCACCTCCAGCCCTTAGCTTTCCCAGTTGATGACTTCTCTCTCTCTAAAAGTCCCTATTTTTAGCTGTTTTCACAGGGGCACCCAGAGGCAAATATTATACAGAAACCGCCACATTCGGACTGTGATAATCCCTACCTGCCAGTTGGGAAGTTAACCTCTGTATAAAGAAAGGAACTGGCTAAGGAATATGGCATGTGCAACTTGGGCAAAGCAATGCTAAGTCAACTGAAATCCTTTTTCAAGCATCCTCAAGCATTCCAGAAACCCTTGACCATATGTGAATTACAAACCATTCTTATCTATTCAGAAAACCAGGGGAGACTCCTTGGCTTGAGGAAAGGCACTGTATTGGGAGAAATAGAGCCACTTTCCTTCCCAACATCCTGTCCCTCAGTGTGCTCCCATTCCTAAACAGAGGGCCCCAACCTCATTCACAATTCCCAAGTGATGACTGTATTTCATTTCTTTTGTGACAAATAAAATCACCAGGAAACGGGCAAGTGATACCTTGATCTCCGGCCCCTTCCAAAGCCAACTTCTAGCATACGTCAGATCTCTTCGATGATAAATCTCAGTCGCTCACATTTTCACCCGCCTCCATCGCCAATTCTCCCACGTTCTAGAATTCTCCACCCTTTTGGACTGCCTTGCAGCTATGTGAACCCAGCAGCCCTTTGATCGTGGGCCACGAGCCATGGCTTGGCAATTGGAGTAGGACGTCAGTGAATCTCTGCAGAGTCCCTGCCACCAAGCAGGACTGAGCATTGGACGAGTTTCCCCCAAGACCGGCTGGGCCTCTGCGATGCCTCGCATCGCACGCGGCTGGGATCTCGGGTCTTGAGGAAGGGGTGTTTGAGTTTGTTTTTGTTTCCAAACTTCACTGTGCACCAGCCTTTTCCCTTCCAGGGGAGACAGACTGGTTCTGCACATCATTACCAGCCCCAAGGGGCATTCCGGAACCTCTCGGAGAGGAGGTTCCCTACCGCGGCTGTTATCAAATCCAGCATCCTAGATTCTGATAAACCACCGTGTTTATGAGCAGATCACCAAGACTGCAAACGTCTACAACATTCACTCACTCTTCACCCTCTGGACTCTGCCCACGAACGAAGTTGGGTCGGGGTAGATTAATAATTTCTCAGCCTTTCTGTCTCCCTAGGGCAAGCACCCAGGCATGAAGAGGACCCCACTTTACGCAAATGGACTATTCCCGAAGAGCTGGGGGCCTCGCGAGATCTGAGATCCATAGGTGTGCCTCATCGTTGGAGGTATAATGAACATTCATTTTTAGTGTCTATCATCAATGGTAAGGTTCTTTTTTTCTTAACATTTATTCATTTTTTGAGAGAGAAAGAGAGAGAGACAGAGACAGAGTGAGAGCAGGGGAGGGGCAGAGAGAGAGAGGGAGACACAGAATCCAAGCAGGCTCCAGGCTCAGCTGTCAGCACAGAGCCCGACGCGGGGCTTGAACCCACAGACTGCGCGATCATGACCTGTGCTGAAATCGGACGCTTAAACACCTGAGCCCCCCAGGCCCCCAACGTGGTAAGGTTCTTGAAATATTAATGTTTCTTTTCCTCTTCTGTCAAGATTGCAATTCCATATTTCCGTCCATGAGCTATGAAAAATAAAGGCTGGCATTTCTGACTGTGTGCCATGCACCCGTACATGCGTTAAATTCCCGGCTCTCACAGCAAGTCCGAGAGTTAGACAGTATCGTCACTTCATTCACAGATGAGAAACAGAGACAGGGGGTCAGTAACTTTCCCAGGTGCTGCGGGCCGAATGTTTGTGTCCCCCCAAATGACCCCCACAAATGCATACACAGAAACGCTAATGCGTAAGGTGACAGTGTTAGGAGGTGGGGACTCCGGGAGGTGGTTAGGTCAGGGGGGTGGGGCCCTCATGAATGGGCCCAGTGCCATTATAAAAGAGACCCCAGAGAGGTCTCTGACACCCTCCACCATGTGAGACACAGCAAGAAGACAGCCATCTAGGAACCAGGAAGCAGGTCCTCATCAAACACCAAACCCGCTGGTGCCACGATCTCGGACCGCACAAGTTCCACAACTGTTCAGAGCGTCTGCTTCTTATCTGTAACTCATCCTGTGGCATTTGGTTAGAGCCGACTGAATGTACGGAGACACCAAGTCACTCCTAGTGAGAAACAGAGGCAGACAAGACCCCAGCCGGTCTGAGCGGGGCCCCTGTGTTCCTCGGCACGCGGTCCACCTACTACGACACCCAAGCACCTCCACTGCTCTTCCTAAGACACGCCCCCCAGTACGTGCTTAATCTGTCCCTGACACAACACTCAGCCTGGATAAATGCCTGAGACTTCCATTCACACACCGAGACAACTGGGAGTAACAGGAGACACACCCAGCATTGAGGGGCCCCAGAAGGATGAGACTAAAGACAAGACCCGTGGGTCAGGCCAGCCCAGTCGTGGCCAGGCCCCGCCGGCTCTTGCCTGTACCTACGAGTGGAGCTCCAATGTGCTCCCCACTATGACCTAGGAGAGGTGCCCTTGGCTGGCCAGTCTCTGACGTCTCTCATCAGCAGTCATGAGACTTCAGGCAAATCACAAGCAGTGGCTGCCTGGAAAAGGTTGGAGGCTGTCGTCCAGCAAGGAGTCTGTGAGGATGCAAACACGCAGAGCTAATGAACCGAGGAGAGACGCATCGGATTTGCTTCCTTCGGCTCCGTCTACAGTGACCTCCAAGCGTTTTCATCGCTCCGGGGATAATTGATTTGTGAGCTCTTTGATTGGAAACACACCATTTTCACCAGGCGGAGGCAGCGCTCTATGGGGGGAGAAGAACATGTTTTCTCATGGGCTCTGCAGAGCCGTGCTGGAATAAATAAGACACCGCTGGGTAACGAGGTAATGACAGATTGTGCCTTAGTCTTGAAGGGCGTCATTATGTCGGAAGGACTCGTGGCTTGGGACCGTCAGCTATGGGATGCTCGACTGGCAAGCTCCAGGAAACAAGACCACGGAAGCCGGTGTGTGCCTCACTCCATCTACTTAGGTTCCTGAAATTCTGAGAGATTACGGATTGTCACGTACTCAACAAGGGGCTTAACTAGCTTGACTTTTGTTTAGTTCGTCAGAAAGACGGCTCCTGCCCCCAAGACCAACGCTCGTGGGGGGACTCGATACACTCTGACCCTAAAACGCTGACTCAAGTTACATCAAGATGTAGTCACACTCATATGAGTAGTGAAGTCTCTTTGCTACAGAGGCAAAGCCTCTCTTTGCTTGCAATCCATGGATAAAACACCCTCCTGTCTGTTGCTGAAAAGGAATGAATTACACGAGGAATTGGCAATGAAAGTGCGTTTTCATTAGCATCTATTGGGTGCTAGGGAATTACCAATCAGAAGGAAAGCTCTCTCAGAGCAGCACTAAAGAAATGCATTTTCCTTCAGTTAACAGGCTGAGCACTGAGGGCTAGCAACAGGCACCTTTTGTTTCCCCCGGACGTCTCAGAAGGTGGTGGTCTTCACGACGGACGTGAAGGACCCTTGTGCCCATCCACAGCCAGCCGCCGCTCATCCGGCAGGGGAGCAGGAAACTACTGGTTTGTCTCCCCAGAGCCTGGGGGGTGACTCCCGTCTTGAAACACCCAACATCCACTCCGTGCCAGGCACTGGGCACCTGTTGTCAGCGGTCAGTTACAGGAACTCTCCCACTAGCATGGGTGAAATGGAAATAAACTTCACATACACCCAGAAATCTCCCAGATTACAGCTCATGGAAGGCTATGTGCTCTAAGAATTGCCCAAAGGTGCAGCCTTCCTCCTGGGATGGAGAGTGACTGATCACTCGCGGGGAGACAGGACCACCCGGTCAGGTGTGCATCCTGGAGCTAAAGTGAGTGGCCCTGGTCACGTATGTGTTTCCCTGAGCTGATTGTCTAGTCTGGGTCATCTGAGTTACCCTGTGCTGATCTGGTCAGACCTGGTCACGTATGCTTGCCTCCCTGAGCTGACTGATTAGTCCTGGCTGTGTGCGTGCGTGTATGTGTGTGCATATGTGTGTGCATGTGTGCGTGTGCGTGTGTGTGTTTCCCAAGCTGATTGGTTAGTCTAGGTCATGTGAGTATCCTGAGCTTGGCTTGGCCAAGGTGCCCATCCCCAAAGGGAGGTGGGGAGATTGATCCAAATGAAATGCACTCTGCACAGGAAAGGGGGGGGGGTCCTACTAGCAGCGATGGAAGCAATGCTGGGCAGGCAAGACCCAGCCTCAGCCACGTGGCTTGCATTCTAAGAGCCGTGTGCAATACTGGTATTATCTGTATCTTACAGGTGGAAACACTGGCCCAGTGAAGGGAAGTGCTTGGCCCGGCCACAGAGCTGGTGAATGGTGGTCCAGGATTCAACCCAGGGCTGTGAAAGCCCAAAGTCTGCAGCGTTTTCTGTAGCCTGCTCCACACTTCACCTCTTGGCTCTGGACTTCAAACCCTGCTAATGCCATTAACACACGACCCTCAAGAACAGGGTGCAGATACCGAGGGGTCACCCAGGGAAGGCACGTTATGAGCCTGTTTATAATCCCACATGGACAAACTATCTTCTAAAAATGCCCCGTCCCAGCCAACGGAGAGCAGGAGAGCAGGGTGTGGCTCATACAACCACGACAGGGCAGGTGGGCACACAGTGCAGGTGCAGGGATCCGAATAGCACTAAAGGTCAGCTAAAGAGCAAGGAAGTGCTGGGCAGGGAAATCAGTGGGGCAGGTTCCTGGGGCAGCTCAGAGGCTGAGGCGTCAGGAGGCAGGAAATGAACAACAAACGTGGACATCCTTATCAAAGCTGAGATCCCTACAGGTATGTTGCTGGGACTCATCTTGCACTAGGGATGACAGGGCTCTTTCTAGCAACCCACATAATAAATGGTCCCACGGAGGAGCCTGGGTCGGATGCAAACAGAGCCCCGTGCCTGCGGCCACGTTCTGTGTCCCTTACCACTTCCCACAGACTGTCACGCGTGGCCGCCATTTTTCCAACTTCGTTCTCCTCCTGCCAGCCCACCAGGTCTGACAACAGGCACCGCTGCTCCTTGTGACCGTGGTCCAGGCCCTTGCACAGCAGGTGCTCAACCCAGGGCCGGGGAATAATGTCCACACATACTGAGCAGGGAACGGCTCCAAGGACCCAACCACATTTTTATTATTTGTGGTCTTCAGAGTCCTGGCTACAGAGACCACTGGCCTGTAGAATCCAAGAAGAATACCATTGACCTGGAAGGTGTCACCATGCCACCCTGGTCCCAGCCTGAATCAAGGGGAACCCTCAGGAAGGCATTACGATGCCACATCTCGCTGCCTTTCCCCGTTCCCTCCTTCTCCATGGGCAGAAGGAGAACCTCCCATCCACTCATGCCATGCATTCACTAAATAGTTCCTGAGCACCTACTGGGGGCCAGAGGCTCAGCTACGTCCTTTGGCTACACCGATGAATGAACAGGATACACAGACCTGCCTCCACGGCAGAGCTCGCAGAGAATACAAGTGGACAGATCAACAAGGTATTTTAAGATGGCGACAATGTCCTAACCAGAACCAGAGTGATTGAAAAAAGGCGACTTTCTATAAGATGCTCAGGTAAGCCTGTGACAGGAGGTGACAAGTGAGCGGAGACCGAGGAGCTGCTGGAATGCACCAGAGCAAGAGGGTCCTGAGGACAGTCAGAGGGCAGGGGCAGAGGCATCTGAGACCCGTCCACTGGGCCAAATGGAAGCCCTCAGCACGAAGGAAAGGACTTTCTACAAGTATATGGCCTTTGACTCTCACTCTAAGTACCAGATAACAGAGGCAGCTTTTCTGCCCCCGAGTTCATTTCCAAGTATGAGGCAATATTAGACATTCGAGGGTCATTAATATCTTTTAACAAGGTGCCCCTTAAATCCCCCTGACATGTCTTTCCACCAGGCGAGAAGCCTCCGCCTTGGGGAAGACTCAGAAGAAGGGAAGAGGGACCCTCATGCTCCTCGCACACCCCTACATCCTGTTCCCAAGACCCTCGAGCACGGATGTGAGAAGGGCAGGCCCCGTCCCAGTGCCCGGGTCAGGCTTAGTGGGCACTCAGGAGAGGGATGAACAGATGGCCCCTGGCTCTGCACACTGAACCCCTTCCCACACCAGCCCTCCCCCTCCCCCGCACCGAACGCGGTAGAGAGGCGGGCCTGGGTGAGAGAGGTCCTGAGGCACATGGCGACGTCCTTGGGGACGAGAGACAGAGGCACACACTCAGGGAAGGGCCCAAACAGCAGAGCGCCGGTGCAGATGCTGGCAGTGCGGGCCGGGCTGGGGGAGCCCCGCCAGGGGGCACTGTACAGTCCTGGTGTGAAGCAGGGTAGCGCAAGGAGCCAAGCAAGGGCTTTGAGCAGATGAAGAACAGGAGACCAGCCCTCGGGAGAGGTTAGGGTACGGGGCTTGGGTTTTACGAAGCCCAGGAAAATCAACAACAGCACCCGGGACTTGCGTGTTTCCACGTGCCAGGAATAACTCTGCCAAGCACTTTATAAACATGACTTCCTTTAATCCCTGCGGAAGCACGCAAGGTAAGAGCTGTAGGGATCTGTTTTCTGGCCGAGGTCATATTGCCAGGAGAAGGCAAACCCTGACCACCGCTGTGTTACGACCTAGGGTTCCTCTGCCTCGGCACGACAGACTTCCAGCCTGAGTGATTCTCTGTGATGGGGGCTGCGCACCGTGGGATGGTCAGCAGCCTCCCTGGCCTCCACCCCCTAGATGCCTGCAGACATCCCCAGGTGTCCCGTGGGGAGGGGACAGCCCCCTGGTCGAGAACCACTGGTCTAAACCAGTGCTCTGTGTTCGTCGGCCCCAGAGAGAGAGTCTGGGCCAGGGTGAATGAAGAGCTGAGACCATACTTACTTGAAGGCTCTCGGAGGCTGGGGAGGAAATTAATTCGGCAGGGAGCAGATTCCACACATCAGGTGGGTTGAGGCGTCTACAGCACTGTCAAAGATCTCTGGAGGCTGCGGGAGGCTTGCGTCCGCGCTGATGTGACAGGCTCTAAAACAAAAAGATGTCAAGGGAGTGAGCGGTGACCCTGAAGATCGGGATGCAAATGAAGTCTGCCGGCCGCAAGGAAAGAAGGACGTGACGTGTCAGAAGACACTACGTCAGAGACCGAGAGAAGGAAAGGTTGGGAAGAGACCGATGTCCAACCACAGAAGGAGAGAAGCGCCATGCTGTGCCGCCAACGGGAAGGGCGGGAACCTGTGCGAACGGCCGACTGAATGTGACCGCGAAGCCAGAACGAAGGTAGAGCTGACTTCCACAGGTACTTACTTAAGAGACACACGTGCTTATAAATACCTGTGGCCGTGTGGCCTCAGACGGAGCTCTCAGGATGAGAAGTGTGGTGTCCCAAACTTACCTGCGGCCACCCAGGGCTGACGGCAAGCAGGAGCTCAGCACCTCACCTTGACCGGAGAGGGGCCCAGAGGAGCAGGTGGTCAGGACTCCCCACGAGCCGACACCCTTGACCCGCCACCCGGCCCTGCGCCACCCACCCCGCCCACACACCCAGACCAGCGGCTCTGCCCTCCGGAAGCACCAGCTTCTTGCCCGCTGGGAGCCCCGTGCTCAGCCGCCTGCCCAGCCCTCAAGTTCAGCCAGCGCCTGGCTTCCTGAGGAACAGCGGGCAAGCCCAGCACCCCGGCATCAGCCGCTCTCCCCGAATGTTTTCTTTCAGCGTAAAAGAGAAAGCGACTCCTTCTTTTCCGGTGAATTTTCCAGGAAAGAGTCACCGTTTTCCTGGCTCCTCTCTCCTCTGTGGAAGCCTGGGAGCTCTTTACCTTTCTTCGCAGAACCCGGTGCTATTTATTCCTTCCAAGCAAGTGTTACACAAACAGTTCCCTCCAGCTGTATTTACTGTGCTCACAAGCCGTTGCTTGGACTGGGGAAATCTGAACCTGTGAATTCGTTTTGCAAAGCAGACGGATGTAATAGTTACAATGTTCCTGCCTCCGACGGAAATGTTTAGCTTAAATAAGAGAATGAGGCTGGCAGAGTTTCTACGTGAATGGGACCACCACCTGGTTTTTGGTGGAAAAGAAGCCACCGCTGGTAAGAGCTGGTGTCGCCAGGGCAGGGTGCCGTGTTTGAGTTAAGAGGGACAGATGTCGGCGGAAATCTTCCAGGGGGAGAAAGAGCTGTGACTTGGGCCCTTCTCTGCAGTCCCTACAAGGCCGCTGTTCCATCTGCCGTGACCGCACCACTGACTCAGGGCAGACGTGACCCAATGAACACGGTGCAATCATACCCCTATTATTTTTCCGTATCTCCAATTTATTCAGGGAGCAGGAGAGATATTTAACAATTACTTAGCAGCCTTCTTTACAAAACGAGAGGATGAATACAGATAACGCTGGAAAAGATTATTGAGAGCAGAATATTGAATTATCTGCGGATGGGAGCGAGTGCATGAATAATGCATTCTCCGCACCTCAGGTATCAGGGGCATCAGCCCCTCGCGGGTGTCCGAGGCCAGGCTGCTGGGCGGAGCATGGGCGGGGGGACGGCAGGGCGAAATGCTGACATCTCGGCTCTCCCCGTTTTGCAAAGAGCGCAGAGCTGCACACAGAACGTGCCGCGCAGAAGCGGTTGCACGTCAACCTCTGTGCTTCTCTGCAGAGCGTATTTAATTTCTGCATGGCTGTGGACGGTACTCAGTAATGAAGTCATTAAATGCAAGAGGGGTGGAGAGAGAACTGTCTTCCAACCTTCTCCATTAAATTCAGGTACTTTGGCACATCTCTAATTAAGATCGGGAGGCTTGAGTTCCAATTGACAAAGCACTCCATCCCCATGATACGCAGTCAAGAGTGCTCGAGGGCAGAGCTAATACAGTGAGCGGGTAATGGCTTGGGTAATTCCAATAAAGATTTCCAGTTACACTAGATTCTGGAGGTTAACCGGCACTACCCAGAGAAGGAGCCCGTTTCTGGGTGTGTGGCCAGGCGCCTCCCAGACTTCATGGCTCAGAAAGCTGCCCGGAACCCGAGGACACTGCCCTAGAACCCTTGTGCTCAGGACCCCCTCTTTCCAAAAGGGCAGTGTCTCTCCTCGGAGCTCCGAGATCCGCAGCATAAAATATTCCCAACTGGATTCACTCAGGGGAACAGAAAATAGTCTTGTCAAATCTGTGGGAAAACGGTGGCCAGGTAATTCCTGAGGGAGGGGGATTACATTGTTTTATTTTCCATTCATTTAGAAATTTGGAGAAAACATTTTGACATTTGCTGATTATCCCACTTTTCCCCTGAGGAACTGAGCTGGAGAGCATTAATTTTAGATCCGTATCTAAGAAACACATCTGACATGTGAGTGGGGGAGCAGGGGGTGGGGACGAGGCAGAGGACATGGGGTGTTCTGGCTATTGTAGCTTCAAGAAAGCAAGCACTTCTATTTGGGACCAGGAGAGGCACAGAGCCCTGGAGAATGGGGGGTGGGGAGGCCTGTGAACACAGGAAGGTTCCTCGGCCACCAGGGGTCACTCTCCACACCCATTGGCTTCCACCCATAGGTGCCCTGCCTCGCAAGGCCAGCAAGCCAACTTACCTGCCCACCTGCAAGAGACAGACACCTGTCCAGGTGAGAAACTAACTCATGGTGGGCACCAAATCAGTCCTGCCCTGACAGTCCTTTTTCAAAAGACCAGGCACCATGTAAGTCACAAAAGGCCAGGTTTTCATAAATTGTCCTTCCAGATGGTTTCTGGTGATGGCCAACATGGAAGTCATTTGCTGGCATTAAGTCTCGCTCCACAGTGTGAATACGGCTTGTCTCTGCACCTTTGGATACTCCAACAGAACCCAGACAGATTCCCACTTGGGCTGTAAACTGCTGTTAGGCCAAGTGGCCTTAAAAATCTCCATTAAAGCATATTCCTGAATTCTGTGCAGCTTTGATAGCCACATTATTTTCACTGGAGGGATTGCCATCTGTCAATTTTTTTAATGTGGAGTTCTAGAAGTTTATTTCACAAAAGACTTGTTACATGTCTATATCTGCCGACTGCTTTTAAGATAAATTTATGAGAAAATTTAAAAATTAACATTACCACATCCAGAAGTCTTCCTTCACTGCTTAAAGCAATTCAGCGAAATAGTCTGTGATGAGTATAAATAACGAAAACCATGCACAAACGTTTAGAGCAAACAGGTGAGAGCCTTCCCTGACCCATGTCCCAGGCCGGCCCTGTCCCACCCCCCCGGGGTGGGGGGGGAGGGGCAGGAAGTGTCTGGTTTGCAAATTTTTTCAAGCCAAGTTTAAAAGTTACACTTTTGTCATGAGAAAAGAAGTGGTTTTAATAAGACATTTTAGAATTTAATAAAGTAACCAAGAAAGCAAGTAATAAAAGCAAGAGAAAGAAAATCTTGATAAAATTATCCCAATGAACATGACCACAGCAGGAATTAATCTCAAACCTACAAAGGAGGCACCGAAGCCACAGCACACAGCCCCTCTCCGGCAAAGACTAATGAATCCCCACTCCAAGGAACAATAGACGGCGGTTTCTGCGAGAAGCATCGGTATGTTAAATAGACAGTCAGATGAAAATCTTATCACATGGGGGAAAAAAGATTATGGGGAGAGAAGAAAATGCAAAATGAACAAGAAGCAAATAAAAATGGATCGGCGGCTGGTTCTACCATTCTGGAAAACCGAGTCCTCTCTGCTTTCGGTGGCGGCTGAATTTACAAGGAATTGCCTCCTTTAGGCATAATTTCCCAAGAAGGTTCTGGGGGAAACACCAGGCACATTCTTTGTCTGACGGCAAAAATGGATCCTGCTGGGCCCTCCTCGGGACACACCTGCTGGGTGTGAGGACCCTGGCTCACGCGGAGACGGACGCGGAGCCCAGGCCTCCAGCCCCCGCACCTCAGCGCTGCTCTGCAACCTGGCACTGGTCATGACACAGAACTGGAGGTCACCCAGATTTGGGTTCAAATCCCAGCTATTCCTCACAGAAGCTACAACACTCGGCAACATACTTAAAGTCTATGACACTTGATTTACACACACACACACACACACACACACACACACACACACACACACACAAACTAAGGATTAAGTACGGCATTCTGGGGAAGGTGCCTAGAATAAATACCCAACTACTAGTAGATAATGTAGTTAATGAAGAACACTGAGGTATGAAAATATGGCAGAACAGAGATTCTTAAAAGAAAAGCCCAAACGCTATTCTCCCCTGTCCCTATGCACTGGCTAAGCACTAAGGAACAGTCTGGCTTTATGGTTTAGCGATTGATTCATCAGTTGATTGCTAATGAGCGTGGTGATGCCACCCTAACAGCCAAGCATTAACTGAGCAGTTGCTGTGAGCTAGACTGTGTCCTCCACACCTGACAAGCATTATCTCCAACCCAATGGGATAGACACCTTCATGGATCCTACCTCCTGACAAGAAAGCCAAGGGTAAGAGAGGTCAATTTACCCAAGTTAAGCTGCTTCGGGGATTCCAGGGCCCAAACGCTTCCCCTTGACCCCAAACCACCCCACGTACGTACCAAGTTTATCCAAGGACCGCCATGAGCTTGAGCCAGGCACACGGGCCTTGATCCTGGCAATGCGGATATCAGAGCCGGCACACGTGGCTGTGGCCAGATGGCAGGAGGGGCCACAGGTGAGCTTAGCTGGCACCACTGCAGGGAGGTGCCCTGGACCCTGTCTGGAGAAGGCCCATCACTACCTCCGTTTTTCTCCCTTCCAGCAAAATTACTGTGATGTTTCTGTTCCCCTGGTTTGGCCCATCTTTCCCACGAGCCCACACCTACCCCTACCCCCGGTGCTCCCACCCTGTGGCACACTGCGGGTCTCCACTGATGACCATGAGACAGACCAGTGGCTGCCTGAGCCCCTTCTCAGTCCATGGCTCTGCCCTGCTCCTCAGCCCCGGTCTTAGGTCCTCACCTCACGCTGGATTTGCGGGGCCATGCATCTGTCCTAGCTGCAGGACGTGTGACCTGGGCCCCATCCATGGCAGTAGCATGGCCCACAGTAGCTGGGGCAGGGGGAATTGCCAGGCCTGGGCGGGCTCCTGTGTGCATGGCCTGTGATCGCAAGTCTTGGACTGTCCCAGGGGATTCTGTGAGCTCACCAGAGTCCTTCAACGGGCTCATGGTCATTGAAACGAGCCACGAGCTGGAGTGGGGTCTGCTGTTTGCAACCAAGAACCATGAGCAAGATGGGGAAGTAAAGGAGATGTTCCATAAAGATAACAGGGAACTAGGTGGGGTGGAGAGGGAGGGAGGGAGGGAGGGAAAGTTGGCAGCCTTTGTCAGACAAAATCTAGTTGTTAAACCTTTCCTGTGATCCTGTGTGTGTGTTTCCTTTCACCAAAGCCTCACATCTTTCCTGGTATATTTTCATGGGAGGCTGCTATCCAGGCTTAACCCTGATTTTTGTCCTCTACAAAAACAGTAGTTTACAATGCACGCATGGACTTTCTTGGCAATAAGAATTCTTGGCAATGGCAAGAAAGAGGTTTTATTTTTCCCCTTGGGCTGTGCTTGGGCACGTAGGAAGGGAAGCAGGTGGGTCTCCCAGGGAGACTGAGCAAGGAAAACGGATGATTTCAGGGTCACTGGAGGGTGCCCTCTGACCCCACACCACATAACGCACCTGCCACTCTGGCTTAGTGGGTCCCGGCCTTCCCGCTCCAGGGACAGAATCTGTTGGAATCAAGTTGCCCTATTTAAGGAAATGGTGTTTGACTACAGAGACCTCCAGGTCTCTGGAGGGGGCTCTTCAGGCAGGGGCGAGGGCAAGGGCTGAAGCAGATGAGGGGGATAAAGAGGGCACAGAAGCCGACACCGCTTCCAGGGCGGCCCTTCCGACCCACCCATGGGAAGGGTGAGAGGTAAAACCTCCCACACAGCCTGCTGGTGGCACAAGGAAGCTGTCACTCCAAAGGTGAGGCTGTGCCCCACCGAGCTTCCAGAATCACAGCAAGAACAGAGACTCCTGCCCTCAGGACTGAAGAGTAATTTGTTAATGGAGCACCATGCGGGGGGTCTGCCCTCTGGACGGGTGCACGCAATTAGTTACCATGCAGGTAGCAACTATCAAACTCTTATTAAAATGTGGCTCTGCACCACCCCCCTCCCCAAGCGCCCCCGACTCCACGTGCCCAGCAGGCCAGCTCTCAGGGACACCCCAGCTCATTTATCCTCCAAGTCCAAGCAGCAGATGGGGGCAGGAGGCAGGATGAGCTGGGGCATCGCGATTGTGGGTGGGGGAGACCACACTGGACATGATAAAAATACATTAGTTCCAGGTTTCATTTTTGTCGCTGCAGAAAATCTTCATTATCCTCTTGTCCAAGGCCCTGGTGGTTTCCAGAAGGATCCTGAGGTGGGGAGGGTTTCTCCTCTAAGGCAGGAGGAGGAGTGTATGTTGAGTGGCTGAAAATCCCAACAATGAGCCTTGGGGTCCACACTTGGCTCTTTACACTGTAACCTGCCCACGTGCACCGCAGACTCATGGCAACAAGGTCTTGCCCCTGAGCCTCTGATGTGGGTGAGGCCAATGCCCAGATACCCGGGATCAGTGCCTTCTCCAGGAAAGGCTGCTGCGCACAGACCCACGGTTTCCCTCCACACCCTGCGCTTGCCCCGCACACCACGCCAGGCCCTCCTCTGCCCATCAGCACACAGCGCCAGGCCTGCAGCACAGAAGGGCCCACCCACGGCCAGCTCACAGCCAGGCTGAGGAGCACGTCCAGAGGCCTCTACCCAGAGGGCAGGGCATGGTGGCCACAGGGAAAAGGGTGGGTGGTGGGTGCAGAAAGGGCTCTGGAGGCCAGGCGCCTGGAGGCCAGACCTGCCAGCAATATTCAGCTGAGGGCAAGAGAGGGGACGGGAGGAGCCAAGAGTAGCCCTGGAAGGTGGGCAGGTGAGCAGGGCAGTGACAAGAGCCAGGGGGCCCTGCACTGATGTACTTACTGTACATGGGGCTCTTTTAACAGACCACACGCTCACGGAGGGCAGGCCTTGTAGGATTCATTTAAATGAATAGCTCCCATGCCTGGAGCAGGGCCTGCCCAGTTCAGTGAGAAAGCTGAACTTGAAAAACTAGCAGGGGTCCCCATGAGCCATCTGTATACGCCTAATGAATGCTGTCTTGTCCCCACCGTCCCCATCAGCCCATCCACCAATGGCCCTGAGCATTAGGAAAGTGGGTGAGAGACACTGAGAAGCAGGTCTCCTGGGGCATCTGGGTGGCTCAGTCCATTAAGCCACCGACTCTTGATTTCGGCTTAGGTCATCATCTCACGGTTTGAGCCCCACGTCAGGCGCTCTGCTCACAGCTCAGAGCCTGCTTGGGATTCTGTCTCTCTCTCTTCCCCTCCCGCTCTCACTGTCTCTCTCTCTCTCTCTCTCTCTCTCTCTCTCCTCTCTCTCTCTCTCTCTCCCCCCAAATAAGCAAACTTTAAAAAAATAAATAAAAGAAGCAGGTCTCCGGTAAGTTGATGCCATTCAGAGCCCACCTACCCACTGCTCTGGCTCAGGCTGGTTCAGAACCTGTAGGCCCAAGGGAATCACAGCTGAGGGGATGATACGAACAGGAGCCCCTGAAGCAGCTGGCGGGAGGGGCAGGGAGGGGGTGTGATTAGGAACCATGCTCATGGATCTCACATTTGGGTCCTCCAGTGCCCCTGCTGAGGCGTCCCCTGGGATCGCCGTCAAGGCGCTGAGGAAGTCCCCAGGGCAAGCGTGCACACGGGCCCGCCACAGACATCTGTCACAGTGGATCCATAGGAACAGCAATTGAATCAGACGCCCCACCATCCTCTCGCCGTGGTGGGTAATCAGGCCCCCCTGCCCTGCCATGTAGTGGGTCCAGGAACCTCCCTAAGGGGTGGGGGCCTCCTAAGAAAGGGACCTGAGGCTGACAGGCACTCGTCAGCACACTTTACAAACCCAAGACTCAGGGCGGGCGGCACTGGTAATATAACCCCTCATTCCCATGTACAGATTGTAAGACTTGGCTGCCCAATCTCGGTCTCCTTGACTCCAACATCAAGACGTCGTTAACTCCCGGCTCGCCAGTGTCCGATGAGTGCTGGGCAGTGGTGTGAATGTTCTGGATGATTTCCGAGGGACTGAACAAATCAAGGGGGTCACCAGGGAATGTCTGGGGCAAAAGCAAACTGGCAGCAGCACCCAGAGAACTTTCAAGTCAAAATAAAGAGGTTTCTTTGCTCTCCAGGCACCTGCTGAGTGCCCCTTACCTGCCTGGTCCCCACACAGTGTCCTGCATCGGCTAAAACACAAACTGCAGGGTCAGACCCAGGTTCGAATCCCAGCTCCACCACTAACCAGCTGTGTCACTTGGGAAATGGCTCACCATCCCCAGTGTCAGTTTCCCCAATTATAAAAAGGGAACCACATTCTTAATAGGATTCCTATAAAGATTAAATGAAGCAAAGAACATGCCATGTTTAGCTGGGGTCTAGAGTCAGCAATGGGGTCATCTGGGGCCAGAAGAGCCTGTTTGGGGCATCTGACCTGGGCACTGAGGAATGTTTGGAACATCCTTGGCCTGTACCCAGTAGATGCCAGGAGTACACACAGGTGCACACGCACACACGCATACACACACGTGCAGGCACATGTGCACACACACACAGTGGTGACAACCACAAATGTCCCCAGACATTGTCGAGTGTCAGCCGGGGGGGCAGAATCACCTCTGGTTGAGAAGCATGGCCTCCTTCAGCATTATTTCCTGCTGGTCCTCATGCAGTGACCAATCAGAAGCACAGATGAGGGGCACAGACACTCGGGCCACAGCTCCCTCGGGAGGGTAACACAGAAGCTGAAGTCGGTGGGAGTTACTCTGACCCCCTGGATGACCGTGGTACGTATCACTCTCCTAGCCCCAAAACCCGCTTCTCACATCAGTGTGGCTACCGCCGAGCCCCTGCCCGTGTGGCCAAGCGGTGCTCCCCCTGCTGCCTCCAACATCCAGGCCTGTCCCTGCCACTCCTGCCCCGTCCCCCCACGGCCCTCCACTCCTCCCCAGAGATGCCTCACAACCACGGCTGCAGCCCTGCCGTCTGCCGGGAGCTCGCAGGACACAGGGCTGGTCCCTACTTCCTTCTGGGCTCTGCTCACCCCACACCCTTCCAGGAAGACCTTTCTGACCTAATCTAGAGCCCCTCTCTCCAGCCCTAGGCTTGCTTATTTTTACAGCATGAATCCTGCTGCATGGACCTCAGGATTCTGCTTACTGGTCTCCTGTCGTCTCGGACCTGGAACAGGGGCCCCCGTGGGCTGCCGTTTTATTTGTAGCTCCAGCCCGACTGCCTGGCTCTTAAAAAGCAGCTCAACAATATTTGCCGAACAGATCGAGGACTAAGATTGGCCAGAGTCCACTGGGGCCAGAAAAGGGAGTGTGGGCCCCCCAGACGCACTCACAGGATTGATCTGATTCTATAGACGGCGGGTGGGCTCATTGTCGATTTGCCCAAAGCCAGTGAATGAGGTGGAAGAGGCTGTGACCCCCCTGCAAGGAGAGGACCCCGAGTTGGCCTCCCCAAAGCACAGCCTTTCCCGACATGGAGAAAAGACCTGACTTCACAAATCAAAAGGAACAGCAGAAATCTAAAACCCTAGTATAGAGTGGCCATACCCTGCTCGCCCTCCCCTACTGCTCTTGAGATACTTTTACATCAATCCACTTAAGTGCAGCGCCTACCCGACCTTCCCCACAAAGACCTTCCCTGCAGCCTGAGAAGCTCCCCACTGGCGGGCCTTGGAGAGGACCCCAAGGGGCGGGCCCCATCAGCTTGTTTACGGATCCCTAAGAGTCTTCATTCTGCTTTTATTTTCTGTGTCTCTAGCTGCCTTTCACCTCCTATCGACCTCCTGTGGCCACACGGAAGCACCCCGTTCCCGGGGGCTGCGGGCTCCCCACCCCACACAAACCCAGCTTCCAATGGGACCCAGACCCTCCCTGACCGCAGCCTCAAAGGGACACTAAGAAAGGAAGTTTCCAGCATGATGCAGTCACAACGGACAGGACGCTTTGCTCCCGGTACGGTTCTACCTCCTGTCATTTCTGACACGGGCCTGTCGGCAGCACCACAATCCCTGGGTGAACGCCTGGCCCACGCCTACCCACCACCCCCCCACAATGAAAGCAGCAGCCAGGTGGCCCTCTCCTCCCACAGCACATCTTCCCAAGGGTCTGGGATCACACCACCCTCCCCCTGCCCGGCCCCCTCAGTCGACCCAGAAAATGAAGTGTGTGCCACGGCATCATGCAAAAGGGCTGGACAGACCAGATCTGGACAATACGCCTGGGAAGATATGGCTTAAAAGCGGGCAGGGCGGGACCCTCCTGATCTGTCTGGGGACCCTGGGGGTGCACCAAGTGTCAGCGTTGGCACAGCTAGCGGAAAACAAGGCCGTGTGAATGAAGAGGAAACAAACAGCTGTGCATGGTTCCAAGCATGAGTTCCAAGGGGGTGGAGCACAAGGCGGGTGTTGGAGACTGAGCTTCTTGGACAATCTAAGGACTCTGCCAGGTGGGGGTGGGGCAGCAGACTGGGCAGGAGGGGTGGGGGAGCTGGTCTCCCATGGGATGCAGGGGACACTGTGTGTGTGTGTTCCCGGGCCTCACTAACTGGTCACTAACTTCCTTTTCCTTTTATCTTGCAATCACTGTCGAAGCTACAAAAGACTGCGAGAATAGTAAAGGAACCCCCATATACCTTTTACCCCGTTTCACTAACACTTCACTTGGCCAGGTTTTACGTATGTACATACGTATGCGCGTGCACTCGTATGTAAAGTAAAACCTTGGTTTTTGAGCATAACTCATTCCAGAAACATGCTTGTAATCCAAAACACTCATGTATCAAAGCAAATTTCAAGAACCACTGGCTCAGTTGTGACCACGTGACGTTCAGCATCATGTACGACTCATACTGCAAGACATCGCTCCTTCGTCAAGTTAAAGTTTATTAGAAATGTTTGCTCGTCTCATGGAACACTTGCAGAGCAAATTACTCGCAATCCAAGGTTTTACTGTATTTCTAAATCATTTCAAAGTGGGTTGCACACACCATGCCCTTTTGTCCGTTATGCTCAGGGTCTACACCCTGAGGACAAAACCATTCTCTCACATATTCACAAGTCAGTGACCAGCCTCAGGAAACAGAACACCAGTACAACACCGTAATCTAAACCATCGGTCATATTCCAATGTCATCAACTGTCCCAAAAATGTCCTTATTAAACTTTGTTCCTGCACAGGATGTATTCCAAGATCACTAACTGTATTCTGTGGTCACCTCTATTTACCTTCTATTCTGGAACATTCCTTGGCCTTGGTCATTTATGCCACAGAAGTTTCGAGGAACAGAGGCCTGTTTGTTACTTTCAGGCTGTGCATCAGTTTGGGTTTCCCTGTTGTTCCTTCATGTTCATATGATGGTGGATAGACACCCCTCCAGTGGCCTTAGTGACAGAGTCAAAACCCCCAAAAACACCCAGGCATTTCTGAGTCTCAAAAGGGCTTCTTCCCGTGTGCCTGTCTACCACGTCCTGCCACTGCTGGTCTTCCATCCATCTTGGATCCCACCTGACCATGCTGGTGGCCTAGGAATCCACTTGGAGAAGCCACCAAAGGGCTGCCATGGCCCCTGAGAGGATGCAGAGCCCTGCTCTCTTCCATCAGCCTCTTTGGGGAGGCTCAGCTCCTGACAGAGGTGAGGAGGTGAGGGGAGAGTCTTGCCCTTGCCAGTGTCTGGGCCTGAAGCTCCGACACTTGGGCTGAACAGAGGGTAGGCTCCCCCGGGGTTGATCCCACCGGCTGCTCCCACAGAGACTCCTGCCTGGTCTGAGGGCTAGGGCCAGCTCCTCACAGACAGAGCCCTCTTCTTCCCTCCCCTGCTCTCCCAGGCGGTCAGCTTTTATAGGACACTCTCATACTCCTCCTCCAGGACTCCTGTTAGTGGGCACAGACATTCCACTATCAACACTATGGTCAGGACTTCTGGTCCCCAAGTTGCAAGGAGGCCGGGAAGCAAGGCAGGAGCAGCCCACAGGGTGCCCCACCCACACCCCCTCCTGCCAAGGCTGCTGCCTACAAGGCATCTCTGCCCCAGCATCAACCATGGAGGGTGGGCTCAGTGCACACCCATGCCCCAGTCCTCTGCCCCCACTAGGCAACGCTGAGGCGTTTCCTACACTGTCCCCACCCTGTCCCCACGGTCTCTCAGAGGAGCCGCACACCCTTTACTGGCCCCCATCCTGCCCTGCTCCCTTACGAGCATTAACATCACTCAAATCTTGTCTCAGGACAAGTCCCAAACTCAGAGCCCCTCCCTCCAGAGAAAGGTCCCTCAGGGTCTTCGGTGGCCATGCCTGACGTGGCCTAAGCCTCAGAGAGACACCGGCTGAGCCTTCTTGCGCAGACTGCCAGACAACAAAAATGCAACTGAGCAGATTTTAAAGATCTGATTGGCTTTAGGACTCATGAATTGGGTAGCACCCCAAGCAGCAAGCAGAAGGGGCTCCAAGGAGCTGGACAGAAAGGAAGGTCCATCTAGAAGGAGGGCCGGGTAAGAAAGTTACTAGAAACAGCGAAGGGCTGTTGCAGGGAGGCTGCTGTCCAGGGGGAAAGCAAGGGGTCCCTGGATACAGAAGACCTCTTCTTTCTTTGAGGGGTGGAGAGGCCCCTGTGGCAGAGTCACTGGCACTGATGGAACATTCCTGGCTGGTTCAGACTACGTCTCTGAGGGGGGCTGAAATGCAGTTGGATTAGGCATTAAGCCCCAGTTTGGGAACTTCAGCAAAGTGACACTATTTGGGGCCTGTGGTTTTCTTTCTAACAACACCCACAGCACCCCCACCGCCACCCCGCCACCCTGCTCACCTCCAGCTCACTGACCTTGGGGCTGACCCCGCCCATCAGAAGGGAGGCGGTGTCAGGTCAAACAAAACTTGCAGGCAGGTCTGAGATGCCTGAGAATTATCAGAGGCCACAGGACAGGAGGGAGGGGGCAGTTTAGGGGTCAAACTGAAACTGACAAGGGTGTCATCAAGGACACCCACACCCTGGATGGGCTCAGAGGAGGGGCCCCTGAAGCCACGTCAGTCCCCCAGATGCTCCTGCTGTACTGCTGTACATGGATGACCCAGGGCTCATCGGAGTGGATGACAAGCATCCCTCATGAGTTATTAACAGCATCGGTAATGGTGAGACAAAACCATCACTGGAACACTGTGAGGCGCCTCAAATTGTGATTCAATCGGAATAATCACTGTTACTGTAACAGTGAGTTAGAAAATGATTTTATGTTAAGAAACCAACGAGTGGAGACCGATTCTATGGGCGCACACGCGAGCCTGGCACAGGTGAGTGATCTGAGGTTGAGGGTTTGTCCTGGATGTTCAGCGTGTGGGGAGGAGGGCGGGGCAGGGTGGAGGAAGATGGATACTTTCAATGCACACACTTCTAGCACAACAGCAGCAAATCAAGGGGCAGTAAACCCAGGTGTCAGAACATAAAGGACAGGCTGGTAAGAACCTGGGTCCTTGAACTTTCATTAACCTAGGAGACGCCGGAATTGAAAAACACCAGTGTGGGTCAGACACCAGGCTCTCAGGACTGCTGTGGAGCCAGTGTAGACAAGAAGAGTAGGGGCATTTACTCTGCTAAGTGCATTTCCAGAATCCTCTGTTCACCCTGCAGCAACCCCATCAGTCAAGCGGCTAGCCAGGCTCGGGGACACAGCCCTGAGCAGCCCTGTACGTGGTGGAGCAGGGGCTCAAACCCCAGACTCCAAGCTTCCCTGTCCTTCCAGAGAGACAGGGCAAGAATAAACGAGTGGGGGAAAGAACTGGGTGTGTGGGAGGGGAAAACAGTGCAGAGGAGAAACCACATATCCAGCCATGTGCAGCGGGGAAGCACACAGCTGAGCTCCTATAAGGTGAACCTTTTAATTCAGAAACAACCCAGGGCTAACGGGCTTGGCCATCCACTTGCTGCCACACCGTAACCAAGGCACGGGCCTCTGACTGCTATTTCAAATGTCACGGAATGGATGCATTTGGAGTGGGATTTTCAACTGATATGTTCCTTGTTTCCCCCCTCGCATCCCTCTTCTGTCCAGAAAAAGGAGGTGTGGCCTGATGCATTACCTTCTAATGAAATTTCAACATATTTTCAGTACACTACAATTTTAGAGAGCTGAAAACATAAAAGCTCCCAAAACACTTCAAAATGGAATTAGCCCGAAATATCTATTCAGGCTGTATTTCTTTGTGACCTAGTTTGTCTACTTAAGAAAGGAAGGAGAATCTCCAAGTATGTACGGGGATGTCTCTCCCTCTCCTGTGTTCATCTGCATCAATCGAGCAGTTACTGAGCACGGAGTCGGGTAGGTGCTCTGCTAACCGCCGTAAAAGAACAATCTTAAGCAACGAGCACAGGCCCCGGGAGGCGCGGGCACTTTTCCTTCTACATGAAAGGCCGGGAGCAGAGCCTCTGGGAGGCCAGGTCCCTGTGTGGCTGCCGCGCACTGAGCCAGTCTGCAGGGCGCGGCCTTGTCCTGATTTGCTACCATGTGGGTCTTTTTCTACACTAATTTTCTGTTGCTACTGCAACAAGTTATTGCAAATGGTGGCTTAGACGACCTCAGTGGATTCTGGAGGTCAGAAGTGGCTGACACCAAGTGCAGGCAGGGTGCGCCCCCCGGGGGCCCTGCAGGGTGGGGCCTCTCCTGTTCCATCACGCTGTGGGCACAGCACACCGCTGGCCGGCTGGCCGCTGAGGCCCGTCCTGGCTGCAGGGTCCCCTGCATTCCACGACTCCGCACCCTTCCTGCATCTTCAAGGTGCACTGAGTCCTTCTTGCCCCTCCCACCCCCTCTTTCCCTTTGGCCTCATCTCTCCCACCTCTCTTGTGCCTCCGTCTTCCACGTTTAAGGGTTCATGAGGCAACAATGCGCCTGTCCAGACAGTCCAGGAGGGCCTCCCATCCCCAGGCCCTTATTTAATCCATCCTCAGCGCTCCTTGGGCCACAGCAGAGGACGCGTCCACAGGCCCAACGGGTTACAGTGGACATCTTTGGGGGCCATTTCTCCGCCTCCCACAGGCTTCTCAGAGGCCTGTTCTTTACCACCCTTTCGACTCCTTTTCTGAAACATCCAAGCTGCTGGGATAATGCTGAAATCCATTCCTCTCTTCTCTGATGACCCGTCCACCCCTTGCTACACTGCCCGGTCCTCGTTTTACAACAGGAGTCCGCAGAAAACACTTCCCCTTTGGAAGTAACAACTGTTTCCTGGCTTTCTCGCATGTTTTTCAAGCTCTCCTTTTATTCCTGGTAACAGATCCGCCTCACCCCACACCAGCACTACTGAGATGGGCTCACGCCCAAGGTCTGCTCCTTCAGAACCTCCACTGGTTCCTGTCTGTTGGAGGTTTGCAGGAAGACTGTCTCTCCCCATGACATGGGATGGGGCACGGCATGAACCTTATGGTTCTGACCTCCAAGGAGGAGACCTGGTCACCACCCACCCCAATGACCTCACAGAAAGTCTCCTGGTCTGGTCACATGGGCATTTGGGGGTCACGTGCCCAGCAGGAAACAAGTCACTGTGGCCACATACCCCACCCCGCCCCGTGGTAAGGGAGGGGGGCAGTTAGCCTCACCTCAAACCCACAAATGGCTTTCTAACAGAACTGGGGAGATTGCGGTAAAGAAAAGAAACCTGACGTGTCACATTTTTCAGCACATGAGTCCATCACTACGACTTCACTGCCATCATCACTGCTACTCAGTCTCAGTACTAAATGGAACCGGAAATTTCTGATGAGGAAAATGTCTTTTGGGGAGGGATGGAGGGACAACAGTCTTTTGCAAAGGCATGTCGATGAATAAAAGCTCATGCCTGAGGTGAGAACTGGACAAAAATACAGAAAAAAACCACAGCATCTGGAGGACTTTTCCCCAGGGGCTGAGGACCTTGGTTAAGCCCACACCGAAACACAGTGACGAGGCCAATAACATTTTTAGTCATTTTAAAAAATAATAAATGATAAATCAACAAAAGGGCCCAAGCAACAGAGAAAGAGCTTCCTTTCCCCTCCTCCTCCTGGGAGAAGGCAGATGTGTAGGTAAAGACTGGAGTGTGTGTGTTGTGTGTGTGTGTGTGTGTGTGTGTGTGTGTGTGTGCACGCTCACACACATATTGGTTACCCTGTCCCCAAACACCGTGACTCAAAATTCCGAGAATCTGAATTCTTGTGTTCTATGCCCTGCTCATCCCCATAAATGTGTTCTGAGAAGAAAAACACTTAAAACTCATCAATGTATCTTAAACTGAGATCACTTCCCTAGAAAAATAGTCTGGGGAAATTAGTGTCAAAAAATAATAGTTTATGGTTCAGTGCCTTATTTTCTTCAAAGGGGCAGAGTTCAACACCAACCTCACTGCAAGTAGTCGGGGTAAAAGAAAGGAATTCGTTTGAAACCCATCTGCAATCAAATACGAACTGTCTGAAATGTGAGTAACTTGGCGGAGGCCGAAACGTGTCTCTTCCTAAGCGGCGCTGGGCTATTTTTTCCAGGAAGGCGCGTTCTGCAGGAGCTTCGCGGCCGGCTGCTTGTATCTAACATCAGCCCTGAGGCTGATGTGCAAGAATCTGGAGTACGGCCCCTCCTCCTACTCGAGAACGTTTCCGGCATTGCTCCTTTGTACCTCTGCTTTACGACTAACATTTCCGGCAGTAATGGAGTGGGTTGCCTCTAAGAGAACTGACTTCATCTTCACAGGTGCCGGATGGAGTGGATGTTCTTCCCACCTCCGTTCTATAGACAACCAAGATGGGACTCAGGAAGACGGCCGTATTGAGTGTTACGATTCCCACCTCTCCAGCATCTCCTACCTGACTCTGGTACCAATCTCAGCAACCTCCCAAGATCACGTGGCGAGTAGGTGGGAGAGGACCAGGTCTGGCTGGTTCCAGAGCACACATTCCACTCCACCGAGGAATCTGGGGTACGTGACGGTCAAAATTTTGCAACCGATATGACAGCTACTATTTGTCGCTGGAGCACACGTGGACCTTTCGTTACCCTTTTCTCCGCTGCAAGAAGAGAAACGGCTTCTAGTCTGCCTAGTATCCCATCCTGGCTTTCTGGCCTCCTCACCAACACAGCCAACATGCACCCCGCCAGATTCCTCCAACTCTCCGCCCCTGACAGGGTGCCGCATGGAACGGGATCTGTGAGCGTGTCCCCTTCACGGATCCCATCGCGCTGTCTGAAAAAACAGTGGGAAATCCACCAGACTCTTCGCAAGAAAAGTGAAACGTGGTTCACCGTTGGCTGTTCCCTGCAGGTCAGGCCCATCCACATGTGACTCTGGAGCGGACGGGACACGGAGGCGGCCCCTTGTCTCCTGCCCACCCACCCTCAGCACCTCAGGCGTGGCTCAGAATCACTCCCCTCTGTGTGTCTTCCACCACAGCCGAGACGCTGCTAAGACACCGCCTTGTCCAGAACAGCACGTCCTTCGTCAGCCCCTGTGACCTGCCAGGCCGGCACCTTGCCCCTGCCGGGACCCCATCAGTCAGCTCTCCTCTCCCACTCCAAACTCTCCTCCACACCAGGGACAAACCTCAACAACGCACGTCGGGTGCATTCTGTGGCTCCCCCTTTCATCCCGAATGAAGTCCCAGCTCCACGGCTCTGGCCCTCACTTCAGCCGCATCTCACCCGACCTCTCCTTTACACACCTGGACCGTTTTCCAAACGGCACGCCTGACACTTCCCCCCACGGACACCATCGTGCCTCACTTCCAGTGTCACTGTGAGGACGCCACTGAACTTTCTGGACGGTAGCTTCAAACCAGAAAAAAGCGGAGATCTGCTCAACTCCCTCACAAGGTTGCTTTGAAGATGAAGTCACATTATGCATGCGGTGCAGACCTCGAAATACGTGCTACTTGGACATGTTAACAACGAGGAGCCCAGGGCAGCTGGTGACTGCGTAACACGGGGCCGGTTATGTGACCCCCTGGTGCCTCCTCCTTCTGCCTGAAACACGGGAACAAGAGCAGGACCTACCTCACAGCGTCGCAGTGAGAACTGAGTGGTTTAGACCCTTCGCCGAGCACCTGATGCGTGACGGACAACGAGGAAGCGTTAGCCGCCATCGTCATCACTGACCAGGAGAACAAAGGCAAAAGACAGGAAGGTAAAATTAAATTTCCTTAGAACTTGCAACCTCCTTGAGGCAGGCAGAGCACAGGAACTCACGACCGCATGAAGCATAATGCGTAAAGCATTAACGTTAATGCTTTGCTAGAGGCAAAAAGCCACCTTAGCTTGACAACAAACAGACCTCCAGGATCCCGCAAGGCCTCTTCAACATGCGAACATCATCATTTTGGAAACTTCCTTTATTTCTACCTGCCCCCAACTTAAAAGTATATGAACAACTACTGCTCACAATCCCAGTGCAGCTCTTCCTGCCCAGGGGTCCTGTCCCTGTGCCTTTAATAAAACCACTTTTTGGCACTGAAAATGTCTCAACAATTCTCTCTTGACTGCTCACTCCGAGCCCATATCACGTCACGTCACATCACATCACCCACCACCACCAGCACCATCATCACGATCATCCCTGGTGCACCAGGGGGACATCTGACCCCGTCGAAGCTCCCTGGGCTCAGCCTCACGAGCACCCGCATCAGCGCTTGTCCGATCTGTGTTCCGGCACATCTCTGTACAAAGCCAGTAAGTAACTGCGGGGGCTAGTTTTAGCACTCCCCGTGAACCAAGCACTGCCCTGTGACTCTGGCACGCACAAAGCAGACTAATCTCTCCCCCCAGGCAAGTAGGAGACATGGAGCCTCCTTGTCTCACCCCAGACAGCGGCAAAGCCTTTCTGTTCTCGGCATCGCCAAGCAGCTACCTCCATCCCGGAGCGTGGCGGCATCTACAGGAGGTGGGCTGGAAGGAGGTCTGGGCAGAGTCCCAGAAACGGATGAGTGTCCTTCCAGCCGGATGACCAGTGGTCAACCTCCTGACCCCAGCTGAGAGGCAGTTCCCACCAGAGAGAAACAAGTTATTGGTGCTACAGTTCCTACTGCTCCCTAATAACGAACCCTGAGACTTAGCTCTTCAAAGACAGTAACACCTGTTATCCCTGTTTTGGGGTGGGGGAGTCATGGGAAGGGGACTCGGGAGCAGCTGTGCCTGGCAGTTCTCGCTCAGGGTCTCTCGCAAGACTGTAGTCAGATGGCGGCTGCCATGAGAGTCGCCTTCCCTCACACGCCTGGAGTCTGCACTGGGGAGACTCAGAGACAGCTGGGGCTTCGGCAACATCTCCTTTCCTATGCACCTCCCCCAGCATAGTGACTTCATGCTCCCTGGCGTGGCAGCTCTGAGCCCCAAAAGGGGTATGTTCAGCGAGAGACAGAACCAAGAAGACACTGCCTCTTGGACACCTTTTCCAAACGAGTCCCAGAAGCCATGCATCATCACTTCTGCCATATTCCCCACCCGGCTGTCACAGAGGCCGACCCAATTTCAAAAGGAAGGGACATGAGACTGACTTTATTTTTTTTCTTTTAAAGTCTACTTATTCTAGGGGTAGCCCGGGTGGCTCAGTCAGTTGAGCATCTGACTTTGGCTCAGGTCACGAGCTCACAGTTTGTGAGTTCGAGCCCTCCGTTGGGCTCTGTGTTGACAGCTGGGAGCCTGGAGCCTGCTTTGGATTCTGTGTCTCTCTCTCTCTCTGCCCATCCCCCACTCATCTCTCTCAGGTTTATTTATTTTTGAGAAAGAGCTTGAGTGAGGGAAGGGAAGGCAAGGGAAGGGAAGGGAAGGGAAGTGAAGGGAAGGGAAGGGAAGAGAGAGAGAGAGAGAGAGAGAGAGAGAGAATCCCAAGCAGGCTCTGTGTTATCAGCACAGAGCCTGACACGGGCTCAAACCCACGAACCATGAGATCATGACCTGAGCTGAAATCAAGAGTTGGACGCTTAACCGACCGAGCCCCCCAGGAGCCCCAAGACTTACTTTCAGTGAGGCAGGGGCAGAGTTCCGTAAGAACACATGGGACAGGGAATATCAGTGTGGCCATCTGTGGAATACGCAATCTGCCATAATCTGGCTCCCAGGCTGCCTCCTGAACCTCATTCCCAAGAAGCCTCACATCACTTCCCCTCTCTCTTGCCTGACTTTGAGATCCATCCATTCCTCTGTTCCCGCTCAAGATTTGATCCGGTTTCTGGCAGTAAACTCACTCTGCGAACAGTCATCCACATCTCTCATTTACACTTAGGCCAACAGCTTCCGAACATTATTTGCCCACATGTGAAAACAGTGGTTTTCTTTCCCTGGAATGTACGTCAGATCTGTCTGGCTGGGTGGGGTGGTGGGAAGGGGAGCCCTCTGGGTTAAATGAAGAATGGGTTGCGTGTCCAAGAGCAATTGAAAATGCTTCCCCCACACACACACTCGACCCTCACTATAAACGTGCTCCCATTTTAAGGTTTACTCTGTGGTCATAGAGCTAAGAGATAGAGGCGGTGAATCTGGGGTTTGAACCCAGGCAATCTGAGCCCAAACAATGTTTTAACCCCCATCCAACTGTGACCCTACCAAGGAAGTGGCCTCTGCATCTTTAAACCCCTCATCAATCACCAGGATGACGAGCATGTTAACGCAGGTTGCTGGTCCCAGACACTCAGGTCCAGGGAGGGGATAAGAATGTGCATTTCTTATGTTTTTAAAAAGATTTCATTTTGGGGGTGCCAGTGGCCCAGTCGGTTCAGTCTCTGACTTCAGCTCGGGTCATGATGTCACCATTTATGAGTTCAAGCCCCACGTTGGCTCTGTGCTGACAGCTCAGGGCCTGGAGCCTGTTTTGGGTTCTGCGTCTTCCTCTCTCTCTGCACCTCCTCTGCTCGCTCGTACTCTGTCTCTCTCTCTCTCTCAAAAATAAACAAACATTAAAAAAAAGATTCTATTTTTAAGTGATGTCTACATCCAATGTGTTGTTGAGATCAAGAGTCACGTGCTCTACCTACTGAGCCCCAGCCAGGCACCCCACGAATCTTCATTTCCAGTGAGCTTCCGAGTGCCTGCCTAGGTAAGCTGGTCCACAGGCCTCGCTGACAACAGTCCTGAACTCTTATACCTGAACAGCAACGCTGCCCCAAAGATCAAATAAGAGAATTAACAAAGAAAATGTGTTTCTTTTTACTCTGAATGCAGCAGGAAATAACTGCAGGAAGAATGAGTATAAGAAACCCACACCTTTGTTAAAACTTAAAAATACGGATGTTTTTGTATGCCTATGTTTTAAGTGTATATATTTTTCAGTTCACAAAATTAGTTTCCCTTTTAATAAAAATTGCATGCGATTTTAAATAATCCAAGGATGTAGACTATGATTCTGAAAAGTGATCAGCTTTATGAAAAAGTAAAAGATGAATCATCCCTGTTATTAACATCACATCACCTTAGCGGTCTGGCCAGCGGCCGTCTTCTCTCGAAGTGGGCCAGGATCCCTGCACAACAAGCTGGAGACCAAAGTGATGGAATCCCAGGCCACATCTTCTGGGAGCCCTGTTCTCGCCATTATTATTGTAATAAGAAATGCCAACTGGCGTCAAAAGGAAATCACGTGAACTGTCTGTGCAAAAGGACTACAAAAATTTTTTTATTATTGTTATTTCAATTTCTAGATATTTCATTGTAATGAGAGAAATCACAGGCCTGGCTGAGACTTAATCTGGTACTTTGTGGTGCCGTGAGGAATATTTTTCCCTCCTAATCTCTGCTTAAAGTGTAAGTAAGAGTGCCTCTATCCACCGCCGTGAACAAAAAGCACAAAAGGATTCAGAAAGTAATAACAAAGATAAATAACTTTGCAATAAAATTTCAGCTCCAGTAATTTCCCATTTATGTTTTCTCACCGAATCATGTAGTCCTGAGCTTTGCACTTTGCACGTGCGTGCTGCACTGTGCAGCCGTTTCATATCGGACACTTCCCAATGAGCCCAGTCGACACCTGCTCGGTGTGCCCGTGCAGTCGCAGAGTTCGACAGTCGCCCCATAACAGGACTTCCTGTGCGATTTCCTGGTCTTTCTCAGGCAATCAATCTCAGCGTCTGAGACAGAATGAATTGTCAGTCAACCTCTTCCAGCAAAGTAGGCTTCAGAGGTGATTACTTAGGCTGCTCACCCTTGGAAGCGATTGCTGAATGTGGTTTTTCCAGCTGAAACCACTGACGTGGTTTTCAGCCAGAGAGTGTGGGCCTCACCGGCAGAGCGACCGCCAAGTGCATCAGGGCACCTCAGGGAACGTTCCAGAGACAGAAAGGAGGTAGAAGGAGGGAGGGTGGGGGGCAGGAGCAGGGGGAGAGGGCTCCTCAGGTGGAGTATAGGAACAGCACTTCTGTTCTGTTGAAACAATGCCCTCAAACCCAAGACAGATTTCACCATGTATTATCACATCATATTACTTACGATTCCCATCCATAAGTTGATGGACATTGGAGGTATGTCCACTTCTATGCAACGCTGCTCTGAACATTCTACGGGTTAAGTTTCATCAGCCTTGGAGAAGGGCGGGGGACTGTGGAAAACAAACCTCCCAGGACAGAAGGGCAGCATGGACGCACCACGGCCTTCAGCAGAACCCCAGGGCTGAAGGAGCCCGGCCCGGCCTGAGCAAGGCCACTGTGCACCGAGCTCTCTGCACGGACGACCCCACTCACTCCCCCCCACAACTTGTGACGATTTCCTCATTTCACAGATGGAGAAGTTGAGGCTTTGCCCAAGGTCACATGCTCGGACTCAAATCCAAGCTTTTCCAGCCACAAAGACTAGGTTTTCAGCTAGAATGCTATGGAGATCCCGGGGTGGCTCATGGGGGCGGGGGGGGTGGTGTGGACCCCTCAGTGCTCGTCTCTAGCTAGCCACCCTCTGCGGGATCACCCGCCCAGTGGCTCTGTCCCCCGACACCCACCATCCAGTGGAGCCCAAATACCCGACACCAGCTGCCGAGTCCCTTGTCACCGAGCCCCAGCCAGCTCTTCAAGCTGCCTTCCAAGGCAGTTTTAATTCCCCCACACGATCTCCCTGAACCAAATCTCATTAATAAAAGACGAGAACTAAGTTTTAACAAAGGTCTTGCCGAGATGCCTCTGCAGCAGCAGACGCTGTCCAAAAGGTCCCCCTGCTCCTTGAGCAAGAAGGATTTTTCTCCACAGGGCAAAGCAATCTCCCTTCCTTCCAGCAGGTCCTTGGATCGCCAGCCCGGAAGCAGCCTGAGTGTGAACACATATTTGTACGTGTGCTGTCACTTCCTCCCTTGTTGAAAAATACAAAGCTCCCTGGTGTACTTAAAATATGCCATTAATTACTGAACATTGTCTGGGCTTGGAAAGAAAAGAAAAAAAAAGAGAGTACATGATTGGAGACTCCCTCTCACTCTGAAGATGTTCTGGGCAACATGGAAGGAAGTCACTGGAGTGTGACTGGTTGTCACCAGGAGCCGGCTGGTGACAGTGGCTGCGAGTGCCACACGGCAGAACGCTGCAGCCTCGGGAGGCACGGCTCCCAAGCCTTGGAAGCCTTGGGAGGGCAGAGACACTGCCCCTGCTCAAGGAGACCTTGGGTGGGCCCTGAGGAAGCGGCTGTGTTTGACCGCGTGGTCTGAAAACCTGCAGGGCCCAGCCCACGCTGCACACGTCCAGCAGGCGACACAGGAGTCTGCTCTGGCAGAAGAGGCACCAAGACAACTCCCTCTAAGCCAAACCTTCAAAGAGGCGCCTGGTGTCCTCCCGCTCAGAGGTCTGCAAGGGGCCTGCCTTGCGCACGTCCTCCCTGCAGAGTCTCCTGCTCTCCGTTCAAGTTTACTTATGCTTGTTCCCCACATCGTCGTGCTCAACAGACAGGAGGGCTGGCTAGGAGCCCTCCAGCCCCGGATCAGAGACGGCAGAACAGGAAGGCATGTGTTCTCGCTGCACCGCGTGGGGCCAGCGGTTTCAAAGGCCAGGGACGGTGCCGGGGCCCCAGCCACGCACGGCAGGTAGTCGCAGGCTGCTTCTCGCCCTCTCCACCGCCTTTGTGTTTTGCATCTCAGGAGCCTGAGTTCCGTGCAGTGCCCTGCAAAGCCGGGCTTAGAGACAGCCCCGTGGAGCGCTCAGGAAAAGAGGGAAGCGGGGGAAAGAGAACCCGCGGGCTCCCTGCCAGCAGCTCTGAACAATGGCGTGGAGCAGCGTGGGCCCCACACGGCTTCGATCAAGTAGAAGCCGTGTTCTTGTTCCTCCTCCATCAAGACAGCGGCCTGCGCGTCCCTGGCTGTCAGGCTTTGACTCTGGGCCAAGTGACCATCCTCCAGGAACGGCGTGCTGTGTCCACGGGGCAGAGGCTGTGGGCAGAGGTCGTGTTCAGGCCACCAACCAGAGCAGTGGAAACCCGAGAAAAGGGAGAAGGGCCCATAGTGGCCACTCCCCACTGCCTGGCTGAACACAAACAGGCCCATCGGGCGACCCGCCTCAAAACGGCCGTGAGCCCTGCCTGCTCACCTTCCCCCTGGAAGACAGTCCTGCACCTCCACTGCATGGCAGACGGTCTCTCCCTCCCCCGCTGTCCTGACCCAAGACACCAATAAACTTCTGTCTCCTTTTTTCTGCCTCTGGTGAATCTGTCACCACCCGCACCGCCGACCCCCATCTGATTGGGTCGCCCCACACTTGGTGACCACCCCCATCCGACCAGGAGACCCCACGCTACAAACTGAGGATGTAGGACTGGGGGGAGCCACCCTCCAGCTTCCTCGCCAGGCCCAGGGGTCTCCCTCGGCAGCGTGATTTCGCAGAGGACATTCCACGAGGTTGTCATTAAAGTGCCAACTTGTCCCCATTTGCCCAAGACTCTCGGTTTTAGCACTGAGAAAGCATACCTGGGAAACCCCTGGTCTCAGGCAAAGCGGGACAGTGGGTCACCCCAACGCTTCCTGGACATTCCCACCACACTTTTATTCATTTGTTTAATAATCGCTCAGCTTTTCAGTGAGCACCTACTATGGGCCAGGCACCGTTCCAACGGTGAACACAGCTGTGAACAGGAGACAGACAACACGCAACTAAAGTTGTCTACGGACTACGATGCAGGAGCACACGACATGGTAGTAAGTACGTGCTGGGGCCACAGATAACCCAGGTAAAGGAGAGAGCGCGCTGGCGGCAAGGCAGCACCTGTTAAACGTCAGTGAAGGCACCACCAGTGTGAGGTTTGAGGCAGGAGCTGGAGGCCTCCAGGCAGCGCCCTGGGGAGTTGGTAGATGTACAGGGGAGCACATCACATGGCCCATCTCTTCCTGAGACAGCTTTATCAAGCACTGAAGAGGCAGGGTGACCGCCTCTGCCAATCAGGCTTCCCATCCCCTACTGGGCACAAGCCACCAGACCAGCTCACCCAAGTCAGACTGTCCTTAACCAGCTGTCCAAGCGGATCTGCTAGGTGACCCCCTGTGCATCCAAGACACCCACGTGTGGACACCGAGGTCGGGCTCCGTCGGCCGGGAGACCGGGAGCACGGCACACAACAGGGCATCCTGCCTGGCGTACACGTGCCTGAACAAAGCGCACCGAGAAGAACCCGATCCCCTGCCGCGGCGCCCGAGCAAGCAGAGCCGGGCAGGATGGGATCCATGCAGAGCTCACGCTTCCATTCTGTCAAACCAACACGGACTGAAGACTCAGCAAGAGGAAGACCCTCACCAAGGTGAAAGCGACCGTTTGCATTTAGTGTTCGAAGCCTGTCCACATAACCCCTAACCTTCGCAGAAATCCTACGATCTACCAAGCCGATGGTATACGTGAACTCACAACAACGTGTTACCTGCTGACCGAGGCTCAACCAGAATACTCAGGGGCCCCGGGGCACCCGGGGGGCTCAGTCGGTGAAGCGTCCAACTTCAGCTCAGATCATTATTATCCCACAGTCGTGAGTTCAAGCTCCGAAGAAGGCTCTGTGCTGACAGCTCGGAGCCCGGAGCCTGCTTCGGATTCTGTGTCTGCCTCTCTCTCTGCCCCTTCCCTGCTTGCATTCTGTCTCTCTCTCAAAAATAAAATAAAAACATTAAAAAATTTAAGGAAAAAAAAGAACACTATGTATCCCAAGTCACACCCCGCAGCTCGGCTGGGAGACCCAGGACTTGCACCCAGCTGGTCTGGCCTCCGGGTTCCTTCGAGAGTGCCACATGGGTGCATTAACCCCGTATGTTTTTATAAGTCTCAATCGATTAGTGACAATTGACGTGGTGACTAGGTGTGCAATTACATCAACTCTGCAGCATAAACAAGTGTAAACATGCCAGACTTGGCAGAGAAGCACCAAGCCTTCAACAAAGCCTGTTCATCGGGCATGTGCCCCGAGGAACGTGGGACGCGGGCTCCGTCCGCGCCCTGCCACTACCTGGTCCTTCGAGTCTCTCTGTTAGACCAGAAATGCTTCACAGCCATAAACGGGTCAACGAGGAGACAGACCAATAGGTCTAAGCACAAAAGCATTATAATATCAGAGAGCAAACCAGCAGAGACAGGTATCTGTTTGTTTATTCCTGACAGTGTCATGTGTGTCTTTCTATTAAAGGAACTTTTCTCATAGATAATTCAAAACAACTATTTGAAAGAAAACGTACTTTGTTATTACTTGGAATTTTAAAAAGGCAAAAATGTTGGAATCAAATGCAGATTAAAAATGAGGTCATAGGATAAATGATATAAAATCTGGCGATTTAAGTAGAGCCACACAAAGGTAGGTGATTCATGAATTGGCTGAGAAAGAGTGTCCAACTGATGTTTTTTTAATCACCTACTATGTCCTAGGAAAATTTTAAATTGTACTCTATTTTAACTGATGGTTTAAATGCTATGTTACAATCTGTGGAAGAAAATATTCATTCTGGGGGAAAGTCCCCAGAGGTGGCACTATGATGGGAGAAAAGACAAGTGTGTTAATTCCTCTGAGGCTGATACCCCTTCTTCCTTGCCACCCACACTACCTGAGCAGGAAAGACGCTCATCTCTGAGCATCCTCTGTGTCTGTAGGAAGGGACATGAGCCAGAGACTGGCCAATGAGATGTTAAGCAAAGTCTCCGAAGAGTTGGAACTCCTGAGACAGAATCAGCTGGCACAGACCTTCCCTTATCACTACTACCTTGAACGTCAATATGATGACTGGAGCTGTGGCAGCCATTTTATTACTATGAGGAAGAAAATGGCAGAGAAGTTACCTCTGATATTGTTGAGCTACTGAACCAATGCTGACAGCTATCTGTCTCCAGACTTCTTGTCATTTAAGAACAATAAGTTTCAGGCACCTGGGTGGCTCGGTCGGTTAAGCGTCCAACTCTTGATTTCAGCTCAGGTCATGACCCTATGGTTCATGGGTTCGAGCCCCCACATTGGGCTCTGTGCTGATAGTGTGGAGCCTGTTTGGGATTCTCCCTCTGCCTCTCTCTCTCTCTTTCTCAAAAATAAGTAAATAAAATTTAAAAAGAAAAAGAACAATGAGTTTAGTTATTCAAGCCACAGTGAACAAGCTTCTGTTTCTCTTAGCTGAAAATTTTATCTGGTATATTCCCTGCATTGTGTAAAGGGGATACAATGGCTACTTACTGTTCTTGATACTGATCACTACAGAAACAGAAGGTTTACATGTTTAAAAGTAACTATTACCATCCATAAAAAATAGGACACACAGGTTCTAGGAAAAATGATCAAAGGCAATATAATCCATATAGCAAAGAAAACAAGGAAGTGTAAATACAGAAATAGGATGACAAAATGAAGGCCAAGTGTATCAGACCCACTACGACAAAAAAGTAAATGGGTTAAACCTTCTCTTAAATGACACCATATCTCCCATTGGTGCAAACGTATCCCAGTAGGTGTACACAGAGACACCGACATTAAGTGACACAGGAAAGTTATGGGCAGGACACAAGTACTTACGTATTTAGAAGAAAGTATCTCATGAGAGGTTAAACGAGAAAATCTTACCATCACGATACATGCATGTAAGGATGGAAAGACATCTGATGAAATTCAACACTCATTTCTCACAAAATTTCTTAGTAAAATCAAATCAGAAGGAAGTCTGTTGTCAATGGTAAAAAATAACGACCTTCATAAAATGCTACAAAGAAGAGTAAAACGCTTAAAGTAA
This sequence comes from Panthera pardus, assembly GCF_024362965.1. Taxonomy (NCBI): domain Eukaryota; kingdom Metazoa; phylum Chordata; class Mammalia; order Carnivora; family Felidae; genus Panthera; species Panthera pardus. The sequence goes on from NW_026526821.1 coordinate 3,365,294, forward strand.
TTCATTCATGTCTGCAAAAAGGTAAGAATCCCTACCATTTTTATCATTGTTCTATTAAAAATAATTAAACATCTTAAAATGATCTACTGAAAAAATAAGAACTAAGATTATTGTTTCCATGCAAAAAAAAAAAAAAAAAAAAAAAAAAAAACAGTCTAACTGGAAAACAAAAGAGAAAAAGTTACTTAGGTACTGAAGACAGTCCAGTAAATGAACTGCTAATAAATCAGTGAGTTCCTTTATGCCAAATAACCAGCTAGAAAAATATAATAAAGATTCCATGTATAACAGCCACGAAAATATAACATACCTCAGGATAATCTTAACAGGAAATGTATAGGACTTCATGAAAAATATTATAAAATGTTGCTGAGAAATATAAAAGATGATAAAGGAATTGAAAGATACATCACATTCTTAAATGAGAAGGTATGATGTAGTAAAATATCAAACATTTTAAGATTAAACTATAAATTTAATGAAATTCCAATTGAAGTGCTAACATGAGGTTTTCCGAAGCTTGACAACATGATTCTGAAGTTATCAAGAAGAATAAATGTATAAGATCGGCCTAAAAGATACAAAAGGGAATGAGAGGGAGATGTTAGGGGAGGGAGGAGGAGAGGGTGGGAGGAAGGGGAGCAGAGGGAGCTGGAGAGAGACAGAGGGGGATGGAAGGAAATGGAGGGGGGTGGAGGGGATGAGGGGATAAAGGTTGGATGGAAAGAGATGTAGGGGAGGGAGGAATATGGGGGGAGAAGAAAGGAAGGAGAGGAGGAGAGAAGCAGAAAGGAGGGTAATGGCCCATGTTTGGATTATCTCAACAAAACATCAACACTAAATTAAAACAGACTGTTACCATCCAGAAACAATCATAGAGATCACCAGGACAGAACCAAAATTTAGAAACAAACCCAGATATACTTGCGTGGTAGGAGTGATATTTAAAACCAATAGTAGGGGCAGCTGGGTGGCTCAGTCGGTCAAGCGTCCGACTTCGGCTCAGGTCGTGATCCCACAGTCCATGAGTTCAAGCCCCGCATCGGGCTCTGCGCTGACAGCTCAGAGCCTGGAGCCTGCCTCAGATTCTGTGTCTCCCTCTCTCTCTCTGCCCCTCCCCCACTCACACGCTGTCTCTCAAAAATAAACAAATGTTAAAAAACATTTTAAATCAACAGTATAAAAATGAATAATTCAATAGATGTGACAACAAGCTGATTATTTCGGAATGAAGCAAAGTTGTATTCCTGCTTCACGACTTATACAAAAGTAAATTCCTTGTGGATTAATGACCACAGAGTTACAAGGGAAGTAATAACTTGTAGAAACTATTTGTATCATATATGTACTATATTAACACAGAAAGAGATCTCCTGAATAAGAAAATGAAAAAACGCCAATAAAAACTGGTCAAAAGATATAAATAGGTAATCACAAAAGAAAAGGCAAATGTTCAATCTCATGAGACATGAAATGAATCCAAAAACAATAAAACATTCCTCACCTACAAGACTGGGAAATATTTTAAAGCTATAAATACTTCTTGGTGGTCAAGTAAAAGTGAAATGGAAAATGTATAGGGCTGGGGAGTATAAACTAGGAAGTATCACTCTGGAGACTATTTGATGCTCTCAAACTTGTAGGAAAATATTCTAAGAAACAATCGCAGACAAAGAAAAAGAAATTAAGAATGAAGATGTCAGAGATGTGATCGTTACATTGGTGAATGTTGAGAAAAAAACGTAAAGGCCCAAGAACACAAAAATGATCATCTAAATTATGACATGCTGTGCAGCCATGAAAATGTTCGAAGAATACTGAATGGCTTAGGGAAAGAGATGGGCATACAAAGTTCACTGCATGCGTAATCACCACATTGCTCGAATGGATGGTCGCTACGTGTCCACAGATGCATGTCTGTATTCAAGGATCCACTCCTTTCTTCATTTGCTCCCCAGGCTTCGTGCTGCACACACAACATGAGTTGTGTCAGAGACATCAAGACAGAAATAAACAATGGCCTCTCCCACCACTGTGAGTACCTAGGCAGCAGGTGCTAGCCCAGCTTGGAGTCTCAGTAGGTGGAGGGCAGGCAGGACCACGCCGCTCCCCCGGGAGCACTCACCAGAATTCCCTTCTCTTCCACAGGGACCTGGTCCCCAGGGTGGGAAGCCTGAGTAGAACCACAGAGTTACAGTGTCTGGACAGAAAGCTCAAATGAGGGGTTCTTCTCAGAAAGGTGTGCTTTTTTTCCAGCTTAAAGACCAAGGCTATCCAGCATGCCAGCGTGTGTATCTGATGCAACTCACTTCACTGAGGTTGCTTATCTGTTCAGATCCGTCAACGGCAGTAACTCAAACCCCGCTGCCATTTCCTCCCCAGTTCCGGGATGTGGAGATAAATTTTCAGAGCAATGACAGGACTCCAGAGGCTGAGTACTCTCCCTAATGTGGGCAATCTGTCCCTCTGTGGGGGTCCACAGGAGCTGAAGTCCTCCAGGGTCAAGCCACATCCATGGCAGGGAAATGGGCTGCCTGCTTCTTGAACTCAAGTTTTGACTTGAGAGAAGTCAATGGTATTTAGGGGAAATATTTTTTTTAACAATATATTTTATTTATTTTTGTTTGTTTGTTTTTTAATGTGAAATTTATTGTCAAATTGGTTTCCATACAACTCCCAGTGCTCATCCCAACAGGTGCCCTCCTCAATGCCCAGCACCCACCCTCTCCTCCCTCCCACCCCCCATCAACCCTCAGTTTATTCTCAGTTTTTAAGAGTCTCTTATGGTTTGGTTCTCTCCCTCTCTCTTTTTTTTTCCTTCCCCTCCCCCATGGGTTTCTGTTAAGTTTCTCAGGATCCACGTAAGAGTGAAACCATATGGTATCTGTCTTTCTCTGTATGGCTTATTTCACTTAGCATCACACTCTCCAGTTCCATCCACGTTGCTACAAAAGGCCAGATTTCATTCTTTCTCATTGCCACATAGTATTCCATTGTATACATTAACCACAATTTCTTTATCCATTCACCAGTTGATGGACATTTAGACTCTTTCCATAATTTGGCTATTGTTGAAAGTGCTGCTATAAACATTGGGATACAAGGGCCCCTATGGATCAGCACTCCTGTATCCCTTGGGTAAATTCCTAGCAGTGCTATTGCTGGGTCATAGGGTAGATCTATTTTTAATTTTTTGAGGAACCTCCACACTGTTTTCCAGAGTGGCTGCACAGTTTGCATTCCCACCAACAGTGCAAGAGGGTTCCCTTTTCTCCACATCCTCACCAGCATCTATGGTCTCCTGATTTGTTCATTTTGGCCACTCTGACTGGCGTGAGGTGGTACCTCGGTGTGGTTTTGATTTGTATTTCCCTGATAAGGAGTGACGTTGACCATCTTTTCATGTGCCTGTTGGCCCTCTGGATGTCTTCTTTAGAGAAGTGTCTATTCATGTCTTCTGCCCATTTCTTCACTGGATTATTTGTTTTTCAGGTGTGGAGTATGGTGAGTTCTTTATAGATTTTGGATTTCTCCCTTTAGGAGAAATACTTTTTAAAGAAGAGACACAAATCATTTGGGCACACTAGACATTGTGCACCAGCCCAGGATGTGCATGTTATCTTGGCCCAAAACAGACAGGGAGTCACTCATACAAATCTCCTCTACTCTTTTAATTCTTGAAAAGCCCATGCTTTATTCCATTTTGCCATTTTGCAACAACTATTTCTACATTCCGGGCACTGGACAAGGAGAGGCCAAGAGGGACAAGTCAAGAAAACCAAGACACAATCCCTGCTCTTAAGCATCCCACAGCCTCCTTGGAAAAACAAATAAGTAAGTAAGCAGGGCTCTGTGAGTACAGTCAAAGATGGGGGAGTGGTGCTCTCCCTGCCCCCAGGGAGGCGAGAAAATATGCCGCAGAGAAGTGACATCTCAACTGTTAATAAGAGTTTTCAAAAGAGGCAGATGCAATTCCCTTGAGAGACACAACATGTAAAAAAGGCGAACCTGGGAGGAAGCAAGGAAACTGGGACGTGCCCGTCCTCTGACCACCTGGGTGAGTTTACATGATTTCCAGCATCCTTTGACATGACCACTAATGTCCAGTTTAGCACAGGCTGCTGTTTTTAACCAAGGATTCCTGGGGCCCAGGGGTTCTCAAAAGGCTCAGGGGACCCTGAAGCCCCTGAAATCAGCTATAAAACCAGGTATGTTTTCCTAGACTGCAGATTTCATCAGATTCTTAGGGGGTCATCACTCTCAAAGGGTCCGGTATCACGGAGGTGTGGTTAAATCCTTTATTTATCTTTGTATTTTTAATTCCAATATAATTAACATACAGGTACAGAGTCCAGGAATTCTACAACTGTACACATTACTCTGTACTCATCACAATAAGTCTGCTCTTATTCTCCTTCACCTATTTTACCCACCCCCCACCACCCCCTCCAGTAACCGTTGGTTTGTTCGCTGTAGTTAGGAAGTCTGTTTTTTGGTTTGTCTCTTTTTTTCTTGGTTCATTTGTATCTTAAATTCCACATATAAGTGAAATCATATGGTATTTATCTTTCTCTATTTCACTTAGCATTATACCCTCTAGATCTCCATCCCTATTGTTGCAAATGGCAAGGTTTCGTTCTTTTTGATGGCTAATATTCTATTGTATGTGTACACCACATCTTCTTTATCCATTCATCAGTTAACAGACATTCAGGTTGTTTCCATATCTTGGCTATTGTAAATAATGCCACCATAAACATAGGGAGGCATATACCTTTCCAAATTAGTGTTTTCTTTGGGTAACCAATAGTGGAATTCCTGGATCACATGGTAATTCTATTTTTAATTTTTTGAGGAACTTCCATATTGCTTTCCACAGTGGCTACACCAGTTTGCATTCCCAGCAACAGTGTACAAGGGTTCTTTTTTCTCCATATGCTCACCGACACTTTTTTTTGTGTTTTTGATTTTATGCATTCTGATAGGGGTGAAGTGATATCTCATTGTGGTTTTGATTTGCATTTCTCTGGTGATGAATGACGTTGAGCACCTTTTCATGTGTCCATTGGCCATATGGATGTCTTCTTTGGAGAAATATCCATTCATGTCTTCTGCCCATTTTTATGGATTATTTGGGGGTTTTTTTGGATATTGAGTTGTATATTCTTTATATATACTGGATACTAAGCCCTTATCAGATATGTCATTTGCAAACATCTTCTCCCCTTCAGTAGGTTTTTTTTTTGCTTTGTTGATGTTTTCCTTTGTTCTACAGAAGTTTTCTATTTTGCTGGGTCTGAATAGTTTATTTTTGCTTTGTGTCCCTTGCCTTAGGTGACACATCTAGCTCTTGCTTTGCTGGGCTGTGCCTTATGACAGCACATGAGGAAGAGAGAGCCACAGTATTTCCCCAAGATCTGCCTATGCTTTGGTGGAGTTGGGGCCTTTGTGGAAGGCCATACGTCATCTTCTTTCACAAACGCCCTTCCACTCTCCCACCTCAGCTCTCAGTTCCAGGTGGTAAAAGGAAGCTTACCAAGATGAAGCCCTAACCATGGCTCCTCCAATGCTGAGCCCTTGGGAGGAGCCGGGGGCAGGTGTACAGAAGCTGCGGCCAGGTGTGAGAACTCATTCACCCTCTGCCATCACCGGTGTCAGCGCTCCCGGCCTCAGATCCTCACCTGCCAACCACAGCCCCCCTGGCACCTGTTGCGAGGTACAGTCAGGCAGTAGAAATGTGAAAGCACTGGGGAAAATACCAGGTAGTGAATGTGAACACAGGCAGAGGCCTCCCCACAGGTGCATGCACGGGTGACTCTGAGAATGGAGTGCTGGCTGGATTTGAGTGTCCCCCACCCCCTGTGCAGTGAGCACCCAGTCACAGAGCCCCAGTCCCCTTGCTAAGGGTGGGGGCTGCTTGGACAGCAGGCAGTGATAATAACGTCTTTGTCTAATGTTCTATACTATACAAAGTGTATCCACGGGTATTTTGCTCAATTAATCTAATTAATCTTTATAGTCCCAATTATAGATCATTAGACAGAAAGTATAATATGTTCATCTAAGCAAAGAAAATGAGTGGTTGCTTTGCAAAAGAAGAAATACAGGTAACTAATAAATTCAAATTAAAACAAGATACTATTTTTCATCTGTCATATTGGTAAGAATTATTTTTAAAAGCTAATGCTTGATATTTTGTAAAACTTACTGAGTGACTACCACGCACCAGCTATGGGAAATCAAACAGCTATATCCTGGTTAAGGAGATTATAGGGAATGCATTACAGTGCCTTCTGGCCCTGCTGAAAACAGCTGACCAGTATCTAGTTAATGCACACTTGGGGGTTGGGTCCTGCCTGTGCTCCTGAATTCCTTAGACCATGTTATCTATGGAACATCTAACCTTGTTCTCCACTCTGCTTTCGGCATCTGCTCTTTTGTGGTCTTGGGAACACTTCGTTTTTTTGCACGTTTTCTACGCTTTCTATATGTTCTTAGTGGCAAGTAGCCAGGGACGTATTGTGCAATGTTTTTCCTATCACTTGTGCCTAATAAATACGGGAGCTTGCGAGCAGCTCGGGGAGACTTCCCTTAACCTCCCTCCCACCTCTCTTGACTTGTGGAGTCTTGAGTAACCCTTTCTGCCATCTCCGGCTCTGCTGGACAAAGCCAAAAGCCGAGCCCACAATTGGTGACCCTGACATGATAAGCTGAACCCGCACCAAGCAGTATGAGAGACAGGAAGGATATACAGACCTGAACCAGTCCAGTCCAGTCCTTGCCCTCAAGAGGCTTTCGTCTAGAGCAGAGCTCCTCAGCCTCTGCACAACTGGCAGTACAGACTGGGTCGCCCTCTGTTGGGGGGACAGGTTCGTGTGCATGACAGATGCTCAGCGTCAGCACGGCCCCCACACACCAGATTCCAGTAGCACCCTACCCCCAGTGGGGATGACCAAAACTGTCTCCAGACATTGCAAAACGTCTCCTGGGCAGCAACACTGCCCCCAGTCGAAAACCACTGGTCTAGAGCTAAGAAAACTGGGAAACTGCATCCATGAGCTGTTGGTGGGAGGAGTATTTTAATTGAGGGCGATGTGACAATGTGCCCTGAACCTCCTCAGACACTTCGCTCCAGTACCTTCACTTCCAGTAGCCAGGGAAACAGCAGGAGAGCTTTAGCGGAGCTTGGCTCCAAATGCAGAAAGCAAGCCTTGCTAGAAATTCTAACCTGAGTCTACGCCACCCAGGATGCAGAGTTCAAGCTTACACTTCATCTAAGGTGCAGGAGTCCCACACCAAAATAAGCATCACACGTGAATCCAGGCTGATAAAACCCCTCTGTAGGGACGCTTTTACAACCAAGGCCACACGAAACTATTGCAGTCCACAGCCACGCCAGCTGGAAATAAAATCAGAATTAAAGCTATAAACACACAGGGAAAAACTGGACTGTTAACAGAGGGCCGGCACACACAACAAGGAGAACTGGTGTTTCCTAGAACTTGGAAAAACCACAGAATCTCAAAGGGATAAAAATTTAAGATAAGCCATTACGAAAGAACAAAATATTATTAACGAAAAGAATGGTGGACTCAGTAAGAAGAACCTAACAGAATTGCTGGACATGAAAAACACAGTCGGTAACACCTGGAACTCAGAAGGGGGTACACCAGTGAGTAGACATAACTGCAGAACAGAGCCCAGTGAATCGCTGACCATGCGACTGCGCAACTGAGAAAGTGGAAGTAATGACAAGAGATTACGGGGCACAGACAGCAGATTAAGAAGGTGCCATGCATATTTAAAACAAGTTACAGGAGAAGGTAACAGAGATGGAGGGAGGCAATGTTTTTTTCCCAAAACTAAGATATACAGAAATTTTATACAGAAAACATGTGAAATGTACCCATTCCCAGATGCAACACGGTAACATGAAGATTGCCCCGAGAAAAAGAGAAAACTGTAAAAGCAGCCACAGGGGCAAGGGATTCTCTGCAAAGAAACAATAATCAGAACAGCAAACAACTTCTCCTCAGCAGTAATAAAAGTCATATGGGAATGGAATGAGACCTTTATGGCCATGAAAAAAAAAAAAGCAAAAATTCTACATTACCATAAACTATTGTTCAAGAGTGAAGACAAAATTAAGACATTTTCAGACACATAAAGATGGAAACATTGCCACTCACAGACTCAGCATGAAACAATTCTTAAAAGAAGCTGCTGACCAGTAAGAAGTGAATGACAGAAAATGAGAAGCAAGAGGCCGTGATCAAAATACTGATAAACATATGGAAAACTGGCCGTTAGTGATAAGAATAATCAGGATTACCAATTTAGGGAGGTTAAAAAATAAGGCAAAAGTAAAATAGTGAAAACAATAGGTTGGAAAACAAGAGTGAGCGATCAAACCAAGAGGTTTAAATATCTTCACACAACCTGCAGGGAGGGCAGAGACAGGCCTGAAGTTCAGAGTTCCCTGAAGCAAGAGTGCGTGTTAAAGCATAAGGTAGCTGTTAAAAGGACTTCACCTGCATGTGGAAGGTCCAAACAAGTACCAGAAGTAAAGGGAATAAAGGAACTTTGATCAGTTATTCAGTCAGTCCTAGAAGACTCTTGTGAAAAGGAAAAAAATTGTCAAAGAAAACTACAATAAAGAGAGAATACAAAATACCATTGTTGGAACTAGGTCTAAATTCATCAGTGGTCACAGTAAATGTAAATGGATAAAATACTACAGTTAAAAGGCAGATTTTGAGATAGGATTTCTACCTAGACGCTGCTTAGAAGAGCTAAAATAACATCAAAAAAGATGGGAAAAGACTGGAAGAAGAAGGATGTCAGAAACGTGGCTGAACAAGACAAAAACCCAGGGGTCAGACTGGGGCCAGGCCAAAAAAGAACCCCGTTGACAACCGGGCATTGTCGGCAAAGCCACATACAGCCTGGCCTGTGAAGAAGTCCCCAACACGGACCCAACATGGTCCAAAACTGAAGATGGTCGTTGAGAAGCCAAAGTTTTAAAATTCCTTGTCTAAAGTGAACTTCAGGAACTGTTGGAAAGGATCAACCAGGCTGGCCTCAAAACACAGCCTCAGTACCTACACCAGGAACACCCAAGTGCCAGTGTAGATGCATGAAAAGGTTTACTAAACTGAATGTCTTCAAAATCAAAACCTCACTAAACAAACAGGAAAAAAAGCCAGGAAAATATTCTCACGGGAGTTGTGGTGTGTCACGGAGAAAAGGTACTGTGGTCACATGTCAGTCTTGGGCTCCTCATGGAACTTAATCCGCTGCTCCTGAAATCCACATGGGTAAATAAAGGCAAAACTGGCCAGGACAATTTTGAAGAATGTGGAAGAGGTGCTGACCTCTTTCTTCTCATTGGTTAAGACCACACTCAATTAAGTGCACATTATTGTCCTACGGGTAGAAAACTAGAACCTTGGAACAGGAAAACACAGAAATGACTATCTAAGAAGCTATTATGTAAGGCAAGTGGCATTAAGATCTCACGGTGAAAAGACGGATCCGTTAATGACTGATGCTGAGATGGCAAGCTAGCCACACAGATGTTATCGCCAAAGATCCTCCTGCACTCAGAAACAAACTCCATATGGACTCAAGACATGGATGCTAAAAGAAAAAGTAAAACTTCTTGGACAACAACAATCACCTAACATTTCCTGAGTGATTTTCAGGCACTGGGCAATTTTTCCAGGACATTACATGAGTTAATTACACTAAGTCTGAAAACAATTCCATGAAGCCGATGCTATTACCCCCATTTCATAAATGAGAAAGCAGGGTCCCCAGGGAGGTCTCTCCCACGTCACAGAGCTACTAAGTATGGTGGGCTGCCAGCACAGCCCTGGGCTACAATACGGGGGAATCTCTACAGAAAGGGAGTGCGTACGGACTTCGTAAATGAGACGCCTGAAGCACAAACCGTCAGAGAAAAGACAGGTAAGTGAGACTAGGTGAAACCTCAAAATCTCAGGGCACCTGCATGGCTCAGTCTGTTGAGCATCCAACTTCGGCTCAGGTCACGATCTCACGGTTCGTGGGTTCGACCCCCGCGTCGGGCTCTGTGCGGACAGCTAGGGCCTGGAGCCTGCTTCGGATTCTGTGTCTCCCTCTCTCTCTGCCCCTCCCCTTCTCATGCTGTCTCTCTCTCTATCTCTCTCTCTCTCAAAAATAAATGTTAAAAAAATTTTTAATAAAGAAATTTAAAAAATTAAAAAAAAATAAACTTCAAAATCTTTTTTTTTTTTTCTCACGGTCTTTGATTAGGCCTTTATTCATAATTAGCTGTCCAAAATGATTTAACTTTTATGGAATACACAAATCTAAGTTTTATGCAGGTTTCTTTTCTTCCGTGGTGGGTTTCTTCTCTGCAGGCTTCTTCTCAGCTACTGGTTTCTTGGTCGCTGCAGGCTTTTTTCCTGCCAAGGGTTTTTTCTGCTTCTTAACACCGACAGCCTTCTTTCCTTTCTTCCCTACCACAGGCTTCTTGCCTGGAACACCCTTCTCCTCGGATTTGGCTTCTAAGGCTGCCGCGGCCTTATCCATCCGGAGTTTGTGATTCTTGGCCTGGCGAAGAATGGTGTTCCGGCGCATTGTCTTTGCATACGGGTTCAGCTTCAACATGATTCTCAGGTTTTTCAGTGGATTCTTCTTGAGGACTCTGCGATGAATCTTCTTGCGTGGTGCTCGGAGGGCTCTCTGGATCTCAGGGCTCTTCAAGATTCTGCTAAGGTCTGTATTAAGCATCTTATGCATGGGAAGGTTGTAGTTACTCTTGAGGGAGGCAGCCTTACGCCAAGTGCCATACAGATCATCCAACTTGCGGAAAGCACTTTCAGTCCAGATGCAGAAACGTCCCACATGCCCACCAGGAGCAAGTTTCAAAATGTTCAGTTTGCTTACATTAAGCAAAGTAATTCCGGGGATGTTTCTGAAGGCCTTGATGATACCATTGTCCTCATTATAGATGATGCAGGGTCCCCTGCGCTGGATACGACGACGGTTTCTCATTTTGCCCTTGCCAGCTCTCATTCGTTGAGAGGCATAGACCTTTTTGATATCATTCCAGGCTTTAAGTTTCTTAAGAAGCAAAACAGCCTCCTTGGTCTTCTTGTAGCCTTCAACTTTATCTTCAACCACCAAAGGAAGTTCCGGAACTTCCTCAATATGATGACCTTTAGACATGACCAGTGCTGGTAAGGCTGAGGCAGCCAGGGCAGAGCAGATGGCATATCGCTTCTGTGTTGTGTTCACTCTGCGGTGCCAACGGCGCCAGGTTTTGGTTGGTGCGAACATGCGGCCCCCACGACACATATTTCCAAAAGCACCCTGGCCAGAACGGTGAGTTCCACCACCTCGAACTCTGGAAATTCGAGCCACGGCTCTGCCAGTACCCCAAGACTCAGCACTGGTTTGATGACCTGCTAATTCACTGACAGCATATGGCTGTCTATTGTTTTTGCGCAAGTTGGTGTGAACAAAGTTCACGATATCTGGTCGAATGGGAGCCTTGAATACAGCAGGCAGGGTAACATTTTTGCCAGATGACTCCCCCTTTTCGGAGTACACGGATATCAATGGACGAGCACACGCCATCGCGGGGAGAGGAGAGGGCCACGCTCCTCTCAACCCGGCGGCTCCTATAGGAAAAGCAAACTTCAAAATCTTTGACACAGGACACCATAAGCCACATAAAAGACAAGATCTAGTTTGAAAAAAAGTCTTTGGATTGCAACACAGCTGACAAAAATATAGCATCTACATAAAGAACTAAAAATTAAAGAGGAAAACGCACCCAGGCCAACAGGAACACGGGCGGGGACAGAAGGGCAAAGGGCAGAGCTCTGCTTGTGTTTCTGAGCCACTCGGGAATGCAAACGAAGCAGAAGCAACGAGACCTGCCTTCCACACATTCACACATTCAGATCAGTAAAGTGCGTCTTTTGACAACACCTTGCTGGAAAAGCTGTGAGCAAAGGGCAGTTTCACACCGTGTTGGGGGGTGTGAGCAGGACAGACACACCCCAGCAGCTGTGTGTCTTGGGGGGAGCCGCCGGGAGCTCACGGGCACCCCGCCTCCTCTCCCCATCTCTGCACACTTTGCCGTCAAAAAGCCTTCTATCTCTCCCTGCGTCTGCAGGCATCACTCGGTCCATCGGCACTCCACGGAAACTCCCACGCAGAACATAATGAGCCATTAAACACGACTTCGAAGACAAATGTTTAACCACAGGGGAAAACATTCCCAGTATATTGTTAAAGAAGGGTTCAAAACATTATGTACAATAATATCCAAATTCTAAGTAAAAAATAATACAGGAAAGAGACAATATGCAAAAACGATATAATAAATATTCACCATGTTTACTTCTAACTAGCTTTATATGTACTCTTTTCCTAGTTGTAGGCCCTATTTCAAAAATTTAAATCTTCATTTCTAACAATATAACTTCTATGATTAAAAATGGTTTTTAACAGGCTCCTGGGTGGCTCAGACAATTAAGCATCTGACTTTGGCTCAGGTCATGATCTCGCAGTCTGTGAGTTTGAGCCCCACGTTGGGCTCTGTGCTGACAGCTCAGAGCCTGGAGCCTGCTTCGGATTCTGTCTCCCTCTCTCTGCCCCTCTCCCACTCGCACTCTGTCTCTCTCTCCCTCTCTCTCTCTCAAAAATAAATACACATTTAAAATATATTTTAAAGAAATGGTTTTGAAGTCCATGTTTCCAACAATCTACTGCTTTGCGTATTTGTTATACATATCACATATTTAAGTTCTAAACACCCAGGTGCTTATATAGGCACACGTATATGTGAATATGCATTATTAAATACTTCTGTTTTTCCCATTCCGGGCTCTGTGTTCAGTGCTTCACCTGTACAGCCTAAGACCAAGGAGCATCCCGGAACTTGCAGGACGAGTTGCCAGGTCTGGCTGACCCCAACGCCTGCATACTGTCTCCTCATCACGCAGTCCCTAGCCTGGGGAGGGGCACGGAGAGAGCTCTGACCGTCCATCTCTCGATGGGACCTGTGGATCCCACGTGCTCGCATAGGCCTGCGGCTCCCAGTCTCCTGTGACAGTGAGAAAAGGGGGCTTCTGGGCTACTCCCTCGAATCTCAGCTGGGTCCAGACCAATGTTCCAGGCCCACAGAGTGGAGACTCCCAACCACATTATGACCACACACGTGTTTCCCACAGACAGGCCCACACAATGCTGCCTTTACAGACTCCCAGGCGTGTCATACACACGGAACCTACCGAGAACCGCCCCCCACTCTGACACAACAGCAGGCCTGCAGACCCTGGCATGTAGACCCCACGTCCTCAACCACTGCAGCCCGCGTCCTCACAGCCAGCCTCGTGAGCCACGTAACCGGGAGGTCATCTGGAGACCTGGGACCACTGAGCCCATTTCACCACTTCCTCCAGCTCCTTCCCTCGCCCTTATTTATCACTAAAACACAGAATGAAAGACACCAGAACTTCTGACACCAAATGGCCAGGGTGCCACTTACCTTTTTCATGGCAGTATAAGGAAGGTGACAGGTGAAAGGTAATGACCAAATGTGATTGTGGATCATTCACGGTCCATCCGTGGCTGCCTCCAGCTTGGCAGCAGACTCTGCCCCAGTGGGTGACCTTCCCCCAGGGGTCACAGTCCACAGACCCACGATGACAGAGTCGACAGGCCAGGCAACCCACTTCACTTAAGCCTCCTCAAGCGCGATACAGCAGGAATGCCGCGCATAAGCCTGGGTGGGCCATCAGGGACATGACCGTAAGTGCTTTGCACGGTGTCTGGCACAAAATAAACGCTCAGCCATTGTTTTCTGTCGTCACTGTCAGAAGCAGAATTTTCTAAGACCCGGGGGCAGCCACCGTGTCAGGTCGTGGCCATGGGATTCCATGGGGTCGTTTCTGCTCCAGCTCAAACACCCCATGGCAACCGTACGTTCTCTAGGTCTCAATTCAATTCGGCAGGTGTATTCCCGGGGCCCACTGCAGGCCCAGCACCACGCTAGCAAGTACCAGCAACGAAGCAGCCCCAACCTCGAGGAGGAGACAGATTAATTCACAGATGGGCAGCGGCAGCGCGGTGGACAGAGAGACAGAGGCTCAAGTCCCAGGGGTGCCTTTCGGCAGCATGGCCGCCTTGGCCACGCTCCTGAAACCTCTCCAGACCTCAGCCTCCGAGCCCTGCGGTGCAGTGTGATGACAACCCCTCCCTTGTTAGGGCAGGCCCAGCAAAGCAACAGTGCTTTCAAAGCTCTTTAAACAGTGTTTGGCAGAGAGTGAGCACTTAGTAAATGCTGGTGATTATGCGTGGGCAAAGCACAAAGGGAGATGAGGCGAGGCGAGGCAAGGAAATCTGGAGGCGGGGAAGGGGGAGGCATGGGGATGGCTTGGTCAAGGTGAGGTCTGCAGAAAAGGCAGGAGCGAGGAGTGGGCATTCCAGAGGGCAGACCCCTGGGAAGGGGGTAAGGCACAGCATCTGGGCACCGCCAGTACCCTGTGACGAAGGAAGTTTCATCTATTGGAGAAAACAGAGGCTGAAGAACAGGGAGGTATTTCTAGGGGCAGAGCAGCCCTCAAGCCCAAGCTGCGATTTTTCCATCTCGTTTCAGGACAAAGGAGCTCCTGGTCGGGCTCCCTCTGGGACTCTCTGAGCGTGAGAGTCTCTGGATGAAACAGCCACTCCTGTTCCGAAGCCCGTTTCTCCAGAAGAAAACTGTCCTAAATCTTTTGTGACTGGTGGTTTATCCTCTCTAATAACGATGCAAATTTGAGCACCGCTTTAGCATTTACAAGTGCTATACGTGACCCTGAAAGCAACCTCACCTTAAACTCCAGCCCTACTGGGTGGAAACCAGCTGGGGGATAAGGACCGGGTGGGCCTTGCAGCTGGTGAGGGACAGGCTGGGGCTTCTCCCCGACCCCGTGACCCCGGATCCAACTGCGTCAGTGGCACGGAGTACAGGCTGCCAAGTCCAACACGCAAATTCCAACCACGCTTCCCTCCGGTGACAGGTGCAGAGGTTCGGCTAATCAGGTAGTTCCCATGAGCCTCTGCTTTCTGATGTAGGTGATGAGCACCCGCCTTACGGGGCTGTTTCAAACACTACATAGAAGACTGTGAGCACACTGCCCAGCACATAGCAGGTAACCAGCAAGTACGGGTTGCTGCAGTAATAATAACAATGGCATCTGTTCTGATTACCGCATCTGAACCTTTAGAATAGATCTTAAATCCACGCACTTCCTGTCCTCTGCCGTCACCTTTGTCCAGGCCACCCCTACTACCAGCCTCTCACACGTGCTGCACTTCCAGTATAGTCGTGACAGGGCCGCAAGAGGAATGAGCCCATACATTACTCCCTCCCTTGCTTAAAGCCCTGCAATGATCTCCCACTGTCCTTCCGAAACCCCTCCCGTTGAGTTCGCAGCCCTGCGTGATCTGGCTCCTGTCCAGACTTCTCCTAGACCACTACGCTTCAGCCACGTTCAGCCCATTTCTTTCACTTCCTGGAAAATAGGAGGCCCGGGCCTGCCTCAGGGCCTTTGCACAGGTTGTTCCCTCTACTTGGCATTGCTCCCGTGTGTCCACCATCTTGGAATGGTTGTCTCCTCCTCGCCCCTTTGGCTTTCTCAGAGATGCTTTCTCCATAACCACCACCTGCAAAGCATCCTGCCTCAGACACCCTTTCTGTGTCACTCACTGCACTAGACGATAAAATTATTGTTTAGTCATTTGCTTTTATACTGCATTAACTCCAGTCTTGGGTACATACCCAGCAGAAATCATTACACATATTCACCAAAAGACATGTGCAGAATGTTCACAGTGTAATTTTGATCCCCAACCCGGAGGCTCCCCGAAGGCCCACGGCCAGCGAAATGGGTAAGCAAGCTGCTGTGTGTTCAGGTAACATCGGGCCATCCAACGAGAGGGAAGAGTACAAGTGCACACACAACATGAGCTCGCTCCACAAACACAACAAACAGGGAAAGAAGCCCGTCGCAGAAGCAGTGCATCCCTTAACACTCTGTTACATGAAGTTCAACAAGCCAGGCAACACGAACCTATGATGTCTGGAGTCGGGACAGTGGTGAATTTGGGGTGCGGAGGGGTGCCGCTCCTGTTTCGAACCTGCTGCTTGACTGGGGCGCTGGTCACACTCACAGGGGTCGTCGCCCTGTGAAAATCCACTGAGCCACGAACTTCTCATCAGTGCACTACACTTGGATGAAAATGTACAAACCACAAGGCTTGGTGACGACGTGTTTGCTCCGGGCTGTCTGTGTGGCCTCTTCCAGAAGGAATCCACACATTGGCTTCCGGGGTGGAGAGTGAGGGCCCACTGGGAATGATCAGCAGCTACAAGAACCAGATGCAAGGGTGTGACATACACTGAACTATCTCCTCTCTACTTGCCACTAAAGCATCTCAAGTACAGCAAGGCCATCAGCCAGGGGCCACTCTGCCCTCACTCCAGGGACATCTGCAGGTGTCTGGGGACATTTCCGGCTGTCACACTGGGGGTGGCTACTGGCACTAGGGGGCAGAGGCCAGGGATGCCGCTCCCCAACACACAACAAAGAGCCACACTACTCTTGTTTCACCAGCAGAGAACGGGCAGGACACTGGTGCCCAAGGCCCTGAGGCTGACGAGCAGCGGACCCCACGTGGGGGCCAGTGGTCCTGACTCCCGGCCTGGCCTATAGCCTCAACCGAGTTTTCAGAGTCAAGCTGTCTAAAGATGAGCTCCAACACAGCCCACCCACCGCTCCCCTGCAGATCACGTTCAACTAAGGACATTCTACCCGATTCAAGAGATCAGCTGTGAGAACATCTTCAGGAGCGAAGAAAAGCCCTATCTGCCTTGTTACTGATTTCGTGTTTAGCGAGAACTTGGGAGAAAAATATGATCAGCCACAAAGCCTCTCAAGAAACTCATGGCGTTAACGTACTGTGCCAGGTTGACATGGGTTGAATAAAATGCTCGAGGAGGGGAACACTTCACAGGAGGTATAGATAGATCCTGAGTCGTTTTTCTTCATCATCCGGTGATGCTTTCCAGCGGCAGGAAGGGAGCGACACGTCTCTCTGAAGCCATTAATCTTCTTTCACCCAGAAGATCATGTTTTGTAGCTATGAAGCCTACACACACCGTTAACAAAATTTCAGCAAGAAGCTTTCTGGAAATAGTAGTCAGAGCATTGAGTAATCTACACATTCAAATAGAATAGAGCCACCAGTATGGAATATTTTTATCCAAACAGTCACCGCAGATGGATTCATACACCAGCTAGACATGTCCTGGATCGTAATGAAGTTCCAACCTGTTGTTTCCCCCAGACCTCTGCCTTCTCAGCTTAAAAGGCTGGCATATAAACGCATGCAGAATTCCGTCATTATTAAAATGCATCAAGCCCAGACTACTGGCTCTGCCGGGCAGGGTGCTGGGCGTGGAGGGCCGGAGAGAGGACAGAGAGAGACAGAGAAGACACAGGCAGGAACTGAGGCTCCCTGCCCCAGAGAACCTGGAAGACAGAGAAGAAAAAGGAAGGCACCACCTAGCGGAAGAGGACATAAGAATACAGCAAGAAATGTGTCGGAGTAGCAGGGTGCCAGCAGCTCTCACAGACCCAGTGTCTCGTGAATGGACCTGTGCCGCTTTGCAGACACTCCACATCCATCACAGACCACTCCCTCCTCTGTAACTGCAACGGAGCATCCTCGGGGGCCTTGCCTCTGTCCCGATGTGCTCATCTTTGCCGACCAAAGTGCCCGTCAGTCCCCAGGTGACAGGGGAGACACACGATCCAAGTTAGACCAGGCAGACTCTCTCCTGGCCGCAGGAAATGGAGCAGCATACCTAAAGAACAGCTAGAACTTAGTTATTTGTTCAACAAATATTCACTGACCACCTGCTGTGTGTCAGGCGTATTCTGGGTGGCCGAGGCGCACAGGGAAGGAGACAGGTGGACGCCTGTCCCCAGGGGCCGGATATCTCCACACAGCAGGCAGGAAACAAATGCAATGACACACATGTGCCCTCAAGCAACAGTAGACACGGCCACACAAGGAAGCAGCAGCAGATGGAAGGGGTGACACAAAGTGGTGGGCGCCAGTCAGGAGCACTTGGGGCCTCGACAGGAGGGGGCACTGAGCTCGGGCCTGGTCTTCCTTCCTCCTTATCATCTCTTGTTGAGGCTCGGCCCCCAGGTCAGGGGCCGTGAACCTGTGTCAGTGCAGAGCCAGATGATAAACATTTTCAGCTCTAGGCGGCGTGCACCTCTGTCCTGACTCTGCCCTCACGGAAGCTCCCGGAGCCCCGCATCTCCCCTCCAGCGATACATTATTTAGCGACAGACGGCAGCCTGCATCTGGCCTGCAGGCCACAGTTTGTGCACCCCTGCCCTTGTCGTCAAGTCTGTGCTGGCTCCGTCCCCCCACTGTACCCCTGCTAATTTAGTGGGGTCCCTGCTACTCTTCAAATCAAACACTTTCCCGCCTAACCTGGAAAAGCAGTTTTCTCTTGTTTGTAGCCAAGTGAACCTACTGGATCTAGACGGCACTTCTCAAAGGAAGGAGCAGCAGTACTTGTGAGTTATCTTACAAAAGGCAGAAATCACGAAGGATTTGGCGGTGTCTTCGGGTCCCCACCCCGCATTTTCTAGGTTGAGAGGGAAGGAAGGCTGTCCAAGGCCACTCAGCGAATCTAAAGTAACCAGGGCAAGGCCCCAAACCTATTGCTTTCTAGTTCAGTGCCCACATCGGAGGTCCCTTTCAGTTGGAAATAGCAGAAAACCTATTCAACGTTAATAAAACGAGGTTAATTTTTCCCACATGTCAAGAAGTCGGAGAAGGTGGCTGCTGATATCATTCCAGAAGTCTAAGGATATCAGGGCTGGGGTCTCCACAATTTCCCTCGGTCTTCCTTCGTTAAGTGCAAAATGGTTTCCACAGCTCCAGATATCACAGAGATGTTCAAGGCCAAAGAGAAAATGAAAGGCAAGTATTTAAATCAGTCCTTCCTCTCCCAAAAGCCAAGGTTTTCCCACAACTGCCCAAAACATTTGTGTTTATACATGACCACTCCTAAATGCTTAGGATTCTGAGAAAGTACACATTCCCTTTTCAGCCTCTGAAGCAGAGACACAAAAGGGAGAAGGGGCTTAGGAATGATTTCAGGTTTGTCAATTCAACGCATCAGGCTCAGTTTTCCTTCTACAAACACAAGATTGCAAACTGCCACTGCAAGAGTGGCTGTTGATTCCAAACCCCTGTCAGGTAACCCTCTCTCTACTTAAATTTTTTAATGTTAATTTATTTTTGAGAGAAAAAGAGAGAAAGAGACAGAGTGCGAGTGGGGAAGCGGCAGAGAGAGAGGGAGACACAGAATCCGAAGCCGGCTCCAGGCTCCGAACTGTCAGCACAGAGCCTGACGCGGGGCTCGAGTTCATGAGCTGTAAGATCATGACCTGAGCCAAAGTTGGACACTTAACCGACTGAGCCCCCCAGGCACCCCGTGTAATCCTTATCACTAAAGCAGGGGTTCCAGAATCCAGTAGGCCATACACTTCACTCAGGGAACTTTATAAAAAACATATTCCCAGATTCCACTTGAAAACTATAGGGTAAGAATTCTGGAAACAGGGCCCAGGAATCTGGGTTCAAAGATGAACTCTTTGTTATAAATTTCGAGCTGTTCAAGTCGCCCCTCCAATCCCAATCCCAGCCCCCTATTCCCTTTCCACGGAGCCCTCTGTGGCAGTGCCATGTGGATCCTTCCAGAAAGAGTCTGAGCACATATGAGCACGCACCTGTATCTCCCCACTATTCTCCACAAGCAGAAACCACCTACACGTTGACCAGCACTCTGCTTCCTCACCTAGGCGCACACCTGGAAATCGTTCCGCGTGAGCCCACAGAGATGCACCTCCACCCTCTTCGTGGCTACGTGTCAGAGAGTCTGTGCCTTGTCCGAGCTCCGCGAGTAACTGAGAATCAGCCCGCGGTGGGGCTGCCGGGGTGCCGGGCACTAGTCGCCCCTCACCCAGCAGCAAGGACGCCTGTCTGGAGGTTTACTCACACGACCCTCTCCGTGAGCCCAGAAGGGAGGATCACGGTCCAAGTCCATCTTACAGATGAGGATGTTGTGGCACAGACCCAACACCGCACAGACAGGAGTCGCCCTGCGGTCTGGACTCAAAGTCACACCTTCCCCTTGGTCAGCATGATGTGAAGCCCCACCCAGCAGCCCCACAGAATGGCAACTTTTCCTGCGCACTTGAAGCAAGGTCAAGGTCTGTTCACTCAGGATCCCTCCCCACCATCATCTCCTGAGCTCTGCCCTTCTCTCCCCGTGTCAAGTGCGCACCCCCTCCAATCTCCCCCAGGCTATCTCTCCTCAGCAGCTACAGAATTCACTCACCAGGATCAGCCATCAGTTCACTTCGTGAAAAATCAGTGGAAGCTTTTGCACAGATGCCTGGCATGCAAATTCATCCAATGCCTCAGGAACGATGACCCTTGAGCACAGACTAGACAGAAGCACTCGCTTTCCTTTCTAGGCTATGACCTTCCGAGGGGAGGGATGATGTGACATTCACCTGGTGCACCCCAGGGTCCAGCCCACAGTAGGTGTTCAATAAATGTATGTGATATTGATTTAATTCCCCAAGAAAACAGGATTCCCCCAAATGCACCTCAAAATCATGGCTGCAATGATAGAGTTAAGTTTGTCATCGATTCAGAAATTGCAGGTGGTCTGGTCTGCACCATGGCAGGCCCGGAGACAGATGAAAAGCATATGGTCCTTGTTTTCAAAGAACTTTCTCTCCTATGATAAGAACAGATGTGCACAGCGTTAAGTATGGGGTAAGGCAGAATGTGGTAGATTCTGGAGCAAACATACAGGGGGGTGTGAGAGCACAGAACCGAGTAACTGCCCCCTGCTGTGACTTCTTCCTGAGAGCCTGCCTCCCCTTGGACTCTGAGACCGGTGCGCATCTGACCCCCCCAATCCAAGGAAGCTGCCAAGTGAATGAATGATAGTGACCACTGGGTGGTTGCCCAAACCATTCTCCGTGCTACATTTCAGGAAGAAGACAGCATAGCTCCATCAACCTGAGCCTCAGTCTGTGTCCGTAAAACGGGCACAGTAATATGCCTTCCTTGGGATTCAACAGGCTAATCGTGGAAGGTGTGTCACCAAAGGGGTGAAAACAGCAAATGCTCCATCTGTGTCGGCCATGACTGCACTGCCTCCTTCACTCTGTGTACGAGCAAGTCCGACCTGTTTAGGGGGGATCTGGCTCTCACACCACATCACCTGGGGTCTAGCCCACGCCTGTTTCCATGGCGCCATGCTGCCCTGGCACCACATCTCCCTGGAACCCTGAGACCAGGCGAGGTACTGGTTCTCGTCCCCCAACACACAGAGTCTCATCACCGAAGAACAGGGGAAGCCATCACAGAGAGGGCGCTGGGTACGTGCTTGCTAACCACGGACGAGCTGAAGCACAGGAAGTGCGGAATCTGCCTGGAAGTTCGCTTCTCCTCAGTTGAATTCCTCCTCTCTTTTCAGTTCGATTTCTTTCCCCGTGCTCTCTCCTAGAGGCTAGGCCAGGTAAAGGACTCGCGTTATACAGTGAAATACGAACCCCATGTAATCATGCCATCTTGTGCTGATTTTAAAGCAGGTATAAGGGATGAAGATTTCTAAAACTCAATACTCACTTTTGAATATTAATTAAGTGCTGGGTACTGGGGATACGCAATTTATAAAACATTCTCTGCTCTCGCTCTCAGAGACTCACAGAAACAATGGGGAGGGGTGGTGGACAGTCATAAGATAGTGAAGGGAGGGCCAAGAGATAGACAAAGAGTTACGGCAGCAGCCGGGATAAAACATTCAGTGGGGTCAGGTGAATGCTCCAAGGAGTGACTTGGCAGAACAGAGTCTCGCAGGGCAATTAAGAGTTCACCAGGTGATCCAAGGGGAAAAGTATCGCATGAAATGGAAGGAACATTTGCCAAACTCAGACTTACAATAGCACGCAGCATGTTCAAGCGACCCCAAGCGGTCAGAGAGACCAGGATGGACCGGCCGACCTCTACCCGCCATGCCCGTGTCCCTGGCAGGCACTGCCGATCAATCTTGGCTCCGGGAGCTCTGATCCAGGATTCCTCCACATGGGGCTCCGGGTAGCCTCCCCCACAAGAGCTGGAACAAGGACAGGAAGCAAGGTCACACTGTAGGGCAAAGGGGAAGTCACTGCTACTTCTCAGCAGAGGAGCATTTTGCTTTGTCAGTGCTCTGGAAGCTCTGATGCCAAAGGAGAGGATGCGTTAGAGCAAGAAGGAGAGGGTCAGACAGGGGGCAGGGTGGACAGGGAGGGCAGGCAGACAGCAGCTCCTATGAGCCAGATCATCCCAAGAGCGGTGAGACGCTGCAGGGACAGAGGCTGAGGTCAGGGGACACTAGAGGAAGAAGAGGGAGGATCTGGTGTGACTGGAGCTGGAGACTCAGAAGCCCGGAAAGCCCTTAACTGGAACTGGGACTGGGACGAGGAGATGGGAGCCCCCACCGGGTACCAGTCTTAGGGGCAGAACCGCACGGCCACGGCTGGGGGTCTGGCCCCCACGGAGTCTGGCAGCCTGGATGCCAGTCCTGTCCCACTAACTCCTAGCAGCACAAACTCGGGCAGAATCAGTACCATTCAAGGGCACAGGCTCTGGAGTCAAGGTGCTTGGGTTCCCACTGTGGCCTGGCTATGAGACCCGGTCGAGGCTGCCTGACTCCCCAGCACTGAGCTCAGTACATGGGGAAAACATGTGAGGCACAGAGACCATGTGGCCCGGGAGCAGTGAGCAGTGGTGTGGATTCCCCTACCCTTTCCCTCCTCTGACCTGGCCAATGGCTGCCCCCAGTGTCTTACTGCCTGGGTCCACCCCCTACTTTCCTGCTTTGCTGACGCCCTACCTCCCAATCCTGGAGTCTGCTTCCGATGGAGACTCAACACTGAAGATCATCCTTCGCCTTGAACTCCAGGCCCCTAAAAACACTACTCTACTGCTGACCTCCGGCCACACTCAGCATGACCTCCAGCTGTCCACTCCCGGATACCAGCCCAGGGTCCTCGCCTGGGGCCAGCCCTGCTCCCCACCTCGCCTCACATTCTAGGTGATGCTCTGAGATGCGTCCACCTTTGCCGTCTATTGTCTTGGGCTGAAATGGGGTCTGAAATGAGACACAGTCCCACCCTGGACACATACATAGGGTCCTGCTCAGCACCTCACAGCAGTTGTCGGTCCTGGGAGCACCAGTCGCTCACGACCACCCTTTAAGATCCATCCAATTTTCTTCGGGTTTCTGTTCAGGGAAGGCACAGGTATCGAGCATCATGCTTGCATGGCACTGAGCAGCTGACTTTGCGCGTGTGCACACTCAGGCTACACCAACCACCGAGGACCCCATTTCAGTGGAATAAGAGACTTGCACAAAGAAACAAGCTGACTTTTAACAACGCCGACAAAGCAGAGCTCTCCGCCGGTGCACACTCCACCCACCAGTCGACAGTACTCCTGAACTTGGCAGACCAGAGAGGCCGCAAAGACCGGGAGAAGTTGCCATCGCCTATTTAGAGACACAGGGAATGACGGCAACATGACAGGGGCTCGCTTTGTGGCGGGGTTTCCTTACCCCTGAACAACTCAGAATCTTCACTGGGACTCCCCAAGGTAGCCGCATCCCAGAACCTTCTGTGCTGAGAGGAGGGTGTGGATGCACTTCGCCTCTGAAAGGATTCATGGAATAAAAACCTCTAAGGGCAAAGCCTCCTCTGCTGATCGCTCCCTGCTGGGCCTCTCTCTCCTTCCAGAGCAAGTCAGGGCTCACGGTGCTCTGAAGCCCGAATGTGCCACAGAGCCCGGTGCTTTGCTGTGAGCTGGGGGGGGGGGGGGGGGGGGGGCACCCAAGGCACAGCGGGTCCTCAGTGCATCGTAAGCATTGCCTTCGCTTTCTGCCGGCCGCTGCCACCAAGCACAGAGAAGCAGGGCCCAGGTCGGGACACCTGACTGCACGGCTCCTCTCCACTTCACCCCCCAACGAACCCCAGTTTCTGCCTGGGCAGAGAGGTTCTCTGGTTCATTGCCAACTTGGATCTGTCTCCCCGCACCCTGGAGGAGACACACCCCGAAGCAAGGGAGTGACACTCCCTCCCTTCCCAGACTCAGGGAACACCCTGCACTCCCATCATCGCTTGGCATTAACCCTGGAAATTAAGCACCAATCTGCACAGGACCACAGAGGCCATTGCCCCCTGGAAGGCTTAATTCTGCAAAATTATCATAGAGCTTTCCATTTGTTCTCTTTGGATCAAGAGGCGTTTTTTTTTCTTTTTCCTTTTTAAAAGTTTTTTTTTTTAGAAGTTAGAGATGGAAAAAAAAAAAAAAACAACTAAGCTGAAACCTAAATTATTTCTTCTCTCCTGAAATACACTGACTGGATGCACACTGTTGGAAATTCTCAAAGCCTTATTTTCAAAGGATGCAATTCTAAAGATTTCAAAAAAGATGGTCAAATATAATCTTTTCTTTTTTCTTCTGAAGAATAGTGGATCACAAAGTTATCTGAGTTTTACAGCCGGGAAGGTAAGGCATAGTCGATCTGGGTTGCCTCAGGAACCAGAGCAATTTACTTTCCTTTTGTTTTAGAATTAAGATGCTTCTCTGGGCGGGAGAGGCAGGAGTGCCATCTGCAGGCCAAACCTCACAGCCCGGGTCAGGGCAGCGGGGGGGGGGGGGGGGGGGGGGGGGGCTTGAGGGGGACTCCAGCACCTGCACCCCTCCCCTCTTGGCCCAGGGGGCAGATGCGGGGCTCAACGCTCAGTCACCTACAGGATAAGTGGTGACAATAGTACCAGGATTGGTGGGGGGGCGTGGGGGGATAGCCATCGAGGTCCAGCAGAGTTAGCTGCCCGCCCCTGTCCAGCAAGTACCCGCACTCTGAGTTTATCCTGTAGGGATACTCAAAGTCCAAGAAATGTTCACCACGGTACTCATTTCCTGGTGAAATATAAAATCTGAACACTAAACAAATAGGGACTGTTTAAATAAATTAGGGCTCTCTAATGCACAGGAGCCTAGGCAGCCTTTACAAAGAACAAGGAACTTGGTAGTCAGGGAGTAGGGTGCGTCTCCACAGCAAAAGGTCGTTATGCAATCTTGCCACTGTTTTACAGAATGCAGCCTTTCCATAAAGACGCAGGTTCACAAACGTTAACGCCTGTAAGTGACTGTGTCTTTGAGCGCCTGGGTGGCTCAGTGGGTGAAGTGTCCGACCTCAGCTCAGGTCATGATCTCCCAGTTCATGAGTTCGAGCCCCGTGTCGGGCTCTGTGCTGACAGCTCGGAGTCTGGATCTGCTTTGGATTCTGTCTCCCTCTCTCTCTGCCCCTCCCCCACTCAAGCTCTGTCTCTCTTAGGAGAGGACAATGAAGGAGCTTCTCTTCTCCACTTGGCACATTTCTATCATTATCTGAATTGTGTTGCAAACCTATGCTAATTTTGGACTGCTTATATGCGTTGCTTGAGGACATAGCCAAGCAACTCTCAGAGCATCTCTGGTCCCAGCATATGTGAAATGCCTCCACTGTGCCCTCACCCCAACGCTACTGCATTGGAGGACTTAAGATGCTACATGCAAATGCCCTTTTCCCTGGGGACTGGAAGGCCACTCTTCCACCGGCTCCCAGCACCGCACTCAGGCGATGAGAGGCCATGTGCCAGTCTGAATTTTGCCACTTAGCAGGAAACATCATTTTTGCTTCTGGGCTTTTGGGTGTCCTGCTCCCCCTGGTTTCCAGAAGTTCCGCGGGTGTCTTGGGGGCCATCCGGGCCTTCCCCCGCCCCCTGTGCAGCAGGCTCTCTCGCCCTGGGCATTTCCATGGATTTCTTTTCTCGTCTTTTTCCATTTCATCCTCTACTTTGCCTCTTTTCCATCCTTCCAGAATTTTCTGTCCGGATGCCAACCTCGTGGACGCTCCCCTCCCCCTCCACCCCGCCCCCTTCCCCCTCTGCTGCACACTGGAACCCCTCAGGGTCTTCTGCCCACATCCTGAGCTTTCTAGTCCAGATCCCCACTTCTGACTTCCCGGACCTCTGGCTGGTGCTCACATCAGACGCTGCATCTCCCCGAACCCCTCCGTGAGTCCAGTTAGGTTCATTCTGGGTTTTACTCTGCAGAGTGACCCATCTCGTTAACAGTTTTTCTACCCTTTGCCTTCGGAGACACACGTGCCTCATGTCGACTCTCCTCAAGTGTTTGCTGATACGTGAATATTTACCTATCTTTCTGTCAATCCCTGGTTTGCTGCCTGTTCCATTTATTGACTCCTAGCTCCTGCTGGGCAGGCTGGAGATGCTGCCTCGGTCGGGGCTCCCTGTCCCTCCCCAGGCCTGAGCTCCCTGGCCTGAGCCCTCCCCAACCGCCCTGGCCTCAGGGAATGCCATTCCTACTTAACACAATGGGAAAGGGGGAGAGCTGCCCCACCTGATTTATTAACTAAGACCCTCAGTGAATCCCGGGAACCCCCCCCCACTTTGCATCTCCAGGACCTTTGGCTCATTTCTTACCTTCTCAGCTCCCGCCCCCCAAGTACTGGCTCTAGTTTTGTTTCCCTGGAAGTCTGACTCTATTTACTTTCTATATTTCAAGACTTTCTGGCCCTTTGATGTTTCTTTATCTTGTTTGGGTTTTTAAAATATCTTTTTGGGCTTTCCACAGGAGATAGGATGGGATTTAACATGTAAAAACTAAATAAATAAATAACATCCCTGTGGTTATACAGCCTCCTCAACATGAAGGAGGTAAGAAAATGCACGAGGTCATCATTACAGACTTTACAGGGTGGGGATCTGTGCTTGGCAGCCCCCAGTGGAGTTACAGGGCATCCCATAGAGTTACCCAGCTTAATTCTGCTTCCTGGCATTATTGAATTTGGAGAAGTTACTCTAAATAAATCCAAATGATAAATGTCAGGTCATAACATCTTATTTTATATCAAATTCGGCAATAACTCTTCAGTTGTCAAAAGAAACATATACTCGAAATGAGCCAATTAATCTTTTTGCTCCTTTTCTCTCCTCCCCTCTTTCAGCAATAAATTGTAGCAAAGAACATCTGGGCCCTAAGTTTATAAAACCTTGTGAAATAAACAAAGTTATTTAAAAGCCTAAGGTTTTTTTCTTTCCTATTAGGACCCAAGGTGGTCTTTCTCTTCAACCTAAAAGTTGGGTTTGGTCGCCAGGCCGTGGAGGTCTGCAGGGCGAGCCTTTCAGATTTCTCACTGAGTTCCTCGTTCACATCCAGTTCTCTCCAGACAGCGTAAGAGAAGCTCACAGAAAGAAAGCCC
Source organism: Panthera pardus (assembly GCF_024362965.1). Lineage (NCBI taxonomy): Eukaryota > Metazoa > Chordata > Mammalia > Carnivora > Felidae > Panthera > Panthera pardus. The sequence continues at coordinate 3,392,748 of NW_026526821.1, forward strand.
GGTAACATCTCACAGGCTACTTTTCCTGGGTCACAGCTTAGAAAGGAGCATCCTGACCCAGCCTTCCATCTTCAGTGTCTTCGGGCAAGGAGCAGACACCAGTTGTTGAGACGACGAAGACAACGTTGATGCTATTTTCTCTTCATCTGGCCATTTGTGCATAATCACGGGGATGCACCAGGCAATGATCTTGACAAGCAATTTAAAGTGCAAGGTGAACACTCCAAACAGCCCTTCTAATGCAGACGCTGAAAGAGGGTCATTTCTTTGAAAGCAACCTCAATGTCAACTCAAAGTGCCATTCCCAACATGCTCTTCATGCACTTGCCACGTGAGCCCGGAAGAACTGCCTTGTCGCGGGTCCTGAGACTGTAGATCAGTCTCCTGGCTTCCCCTCTTGGTCCTCTTGTGGCCATTCCCCACCCAACAAGCAGAAAGACCCTCTCAAAACCTGAGCCAGGTCTCGCCACACCCAGCCCCAAACCCGTTGATGGCTTTCCATCCTGCAAATGATACTCAAAGTTCTCGACATGGCTGACGAGGCCCTCTGTGACCCAGCCCCTGGTCCCCTCCAGCACCCACCCCGTGTCGTCTTCACGTGGCTGCAGCCACCCTGGCCTGCCTGATGCTCCTCAAACGTCCTCCCAGGATGGCTTCCAAGCATCCACACTCGCTGTTCCTTCCCCTATTCCTGAAGCTTCACCCCAGGGGGATTTGATGTTCCAATGTCACACCCACAGGGACCCTGCAACCACCTGTCAGGGGCCACAGGGACTCTGTGTCCCCCCACCCACCAGCTCCCTCCTGTTTTCCTCACAGGGCATTCTGACTCTGACCTCATCTACTGCTTTCCTCACTTCCAGTTTCCACAGGAGAATGGGTGTTCCATGAGAACAAGGACAACATTTGGCTGTCTAGCCATTTCTACCGCCCTGCTGGCAATGAGGACACGCCCCATGAAAATGAGTGTGTGAAGAAAGGAAAAAACACTGCTAGTTATCTAATGAACTAAATTAGGGAGTCCCTCTCACAACGGATAGGCAGATTCAATTCCCCAGTAAATCCTTTGGCACAAAAACATGGCAAAAGCACTCCCCGGGAAGTTAAACATAGAATTACCATATGACCCAGCAAAGTCTACTCCTAGTATGTACCCAAGGAGCTCAAGGCTGGGGCTCAAATACCTACCTGCCCCCGACGTTCACGGCTGCCTCAGTGACGATGGCCAAAAGGCAGAAACAGCTCAAATATCCATCAACAGATGAATGGGTAAGGAAAATACGGTATACACATATACTGGAATAATACTGAGCCCCCCAAAAAGCATGAAGTTCTTACCCTGCTACAACAGGGACAGACCTTGAAGACATGCTAAGTGGAGTGAGACACGAAAAGGCACTGCGTGGTTCCCCTCATACGAGGTATGGAGAGCAGGGAAATCCATGCGGACAGAAGGTAGCACGAGGGTCCTGGGGGCAAGGGGGATGGGCACAAAACTTCCGTCTGAGAAGATGAAAAATGCTGAGAATGGGAGCAGTGACGGTCGCATGCTGTGGTGAATGTGCCTCATGTGATGTGCTCCACGGACGTGTGAACAGAAATACGTTTATAAATGTACACGCACATAGTGGTTATTCTATTTACCTTGATCTTGTGAAATTACATTCGTTTGTCCTCCGATTCTCATTAGACGAATCAGCACAAGAAAGAGTCTCTTACCATCTGCTTAACTTAAAATCTTAAAAAAAAAATCCTGATTTAACATCAGTTATTGGTTTTACAAAAATGAGTTCTGATAATTATGTACATGAGCCACTGATGCCTGATTTATTATGCAAGCAAGAGAAAATACGTCAGATGCTGAATCACTCTTCCCAATGTCATTTGTGAATATTACTCAAAGTTTCTATCCATATATTACTTCTGTTCCCTCAAGATAAAAAATAAAAATCGCTTCTACAAATGTTTGTCAAAATTGGGAGCACTTTAACAAATACCTTTCAATAGAGCACCTTCTAACATGTCATTAAGTATTCTCCTTTGAATACAATTTAGACCTTTTCAGTTACATCAGGAAATTCTCTAATATATTTCCATAAATTACAATAAATAAATTCCTTTTAAACTTCTGGGGGTTTTCAACTAATGTGTGATGTGAGTGATTCAAGTTAAGCTCTTTATTCTCACTGGGGGGTCCCCGGTTCTTCACACCAGCCACACTCATTAGGGACAGAAGCAGGTCCCGACGGGGTATTTCAAAGGACTCCAGACCCGTGTGTGGTCACCCATCCTGGGTGGAAAGGAGATGGGGAAGGGAGGTTTGAAAGCCTGATTTAATGCTACTCTGGGACCAGGTCACCTGTGTAAAACCCCAGAGCAATTACAAAAGCATTTGCATCCGTAGGCACACAATAAATATTATTTGGATACCCAGGGTTTCCTCAAGCCTGCTACCCACCACCTCAGGAAAGAGAGGGACTCTAGGCGCCAGAAGAACAAACGCTTATTTAATTGTCACACATTTTTTTAAATGAATTATGGCAAGATTTTCCACTGCACATGATGATGTAAAATGTTCTTTAAAAATAAATACATCAAAACTTAGAACGGTTATATTTAAGGAAATCAATACGTACTTGCCCGAAGGTATAGGATTTGGAGGAAATCCACAGGGTGGTCCGCACATGACTGGATTGGGGGCCGTGCTAAACTAGCCAATGTTCCTCGTTCACCATCAAACCTAGAAGCTGGGAAGGTAGAGAAGGTGTGCTGCCCAGCCCAGCTGCTGCAGGAACCTCTCAGGGGCACCAGGGGGCTGGTTCTGGGTCGTGGCAGAGAGGAGACTTGGTGCCTCAGTGCTATGGGCTGGAACACAGGTGGCAAAGAGAATGTCCCCTTCTCCTCCAGTTCTGCAACGTCCTGCTGTTGGGACCCCAAGGAAGCCAGCTGACAGAGGAGAAACGGAGCTCACAGCGCCCCATGGCAGGACAAAGCCAAGTGCAGATGGTGGGCAAGGAGCCCAGAGGGGCTGGCTTACACTCCCTGCTCTTGGAGTGAAATGGCCTCAGGCTGTCCTCCTGTCCTTCCGCACGCCCAACCGTACACATCCGCGCCAACGCAAATCCCTTACTCCTTAATGGAGTATCTCATCATTCCAGCTCTTCCACAGATTCCTCTTACACCTGGAGCTGGGAACCACCAGCTCGGCACTGTCCCAGGTCCGCAGGATGGGCACCAACTTGCCAACAGAAGTCTTGGCTCCCTTGCCTAGGATGGCCTTCCGCTCGCTCTAGTCGGCCAGGCCACCAAGCAAAGCTGCAGACCTGGAGGAAACCATCTTGCAGGAAGCTTACAAGCTGGCATAATGCAAACTAGAGCCCATCCACCTTGCAGGATATAGACAACAGTTTTACGGCATCAGGATCAATTCCCCATCATAGCAGGGGTCCTCAGAGAACTTGGCACCCAGCTGCACATCCATCCAGCTGTCAACGTTGGCTAACTTACTGGTCCTCGGGTGTTTCACTTCCCACATCTGTAAAATGGGTTTAACAGTGGTGTCTACTTGGTGTTAGGTTTTGAGGGGGTTACACGAGATCATCTAGGTGAAAGGCAGAGCACTATGCTGGCTCACAGCAAGTGCCCCCTAAACACCAGCCAATTAGGAAAGGAACTGGGGTTCAAAACTGAAATTGCAATCATGAGAAGGAAAGACAGATAAATCCTAGCTGTGGCGCGGTCTACAAAAGTCCTGGCTGGTTCTCTGCAATTGCCACAGTCATCAAAAACAAAGAGAATCTGAGAAACCGTCACTGCGCAAGGCGCCTAAGGAAACATGATGAATGTCACGTGGTGTCCTGGGTGGGATCCCAGACCAGAAAAAGGATCTGAGGGAAAATCCAGTAGAGTCTGAGCAAAGTATGGACTCTAGTTAATAATAATGCATCAGTACTGAGTTGTTAACTGTGACAAATGTATCACACCGATGCAGGCCGTTAATAACAGGAGACACTGGATCTGGAGTACGGGAGAACTCTTTGTAGTAACGGCAGTCTGTCTGCAAATCAAAAACTATTCTAAAATAAAAGCCTTGCCAAAAAAATAGAAAAAAAATTAAGCCTATCTCTTCCGGAGACACACAGCTGGCACCAAACAAAGCTAGTTTGGCCCCACGTGTGAGTGATGTGGGGGCCCGGCCTCCACCCTTTCTGGGCCGTGTCTAGTGTCGTTATTTGAGACAAGTGCAGACCTGGGAGACCAGAAGCTGGACAGTGAGCCCCCCAGTGAGGAGGACTCAGGTCTGCAGAATCACATACATGGCAGCACAGTGATGGAGATGGGACCTATGGAAACAGCACCCCGCAGGTGAAAAGCAGAGCGTGGGAGACCCAGAACCTCTCTGCCTGGAGGTCACTTAGGAAAAATGCCTTATGTGTGCAGAGCAAGTGACGTCACCGCAGCAGCCAAGGCCCTGGCTTGGGAAAGGCTCTAGGGCAGGGCAGGCTCACAGGCTCGTCAGGACGGCAGTCGTCTGCCCAGAACAACTGTGAGCCTTGGAGGGACCCTCCTGCCAACGGAGTCATCTCCTCCGTGCTCAGGGCTCTCCACGTGCCCCAGGAGCCACGTCTACACAGGGGCCCTTCCTCCCCTGGCACTCGGAAGGCAAAGGTGGGATCCATCTGGGGTTCCTGCGCTGGACTGTGGCAGATCTCGTGGGAACCGTCCCTACTCTGTCCGGAACCTGGCACCTGGTCTCTCCCAGGAGCTCAAGTGTCAAAGCATGCAGTGAGGTGGGAGGCGGTCCACATCTGTGCACCTTGCCTGAGAGCCCACGGTTCGCCCTCAGCTGTTCCCAGAATCATTCTGGCATCTAACACATTCCACAAGGACTCAGGAGTGTGGCCCAATGACACCCCACCTGGACAGCAGTGGGGAGAACCCAATTTTGGTCACCGCTTCTCTTACTACCCGGACCCATGTCTGTCCTCCACTCCTCAGTGTTCGGGGAGCGGACAGATATGTCTGCCCACTGATAAGCAAGCACGCCCCTTCTTCTGGCTGTGCCCTCATTTTGTTTTCAGAGCCCACCTATTCCCCACTGTCAGGCCTGACCCACACCCCGTTTCTAGAGATGGGTCCCCTGTCCCACATTCAATCACAGAATTTACACCAGAGGTAGACACATAACCAAATCCAGTTAAATAACCTCACCCTCTAAGAGTTTGCTGGACTTATGTGCGGTTTCTAGTCTGGTGCTGGGCTGGTCGGATGTGCGCCCCGGGCTGCTAGTGGCACCTCTGCTGGGACCTCGAGAGACCCCCCTGAGTATGAGGCCTCCTGGAAATGAGACCAGCATCGTGGCAGAGACAGAAAAGCAGGATAGCACCTGGGTTGGCCAGGCCTGTGGACAATTACTTCCCCTTGTCTTTGCCTAATCCTATTTAAGCTGGCTTTTGTGTATTTGTTTTGCCTAAAAAGTCCTGCCACGTGCACTCACTTTGATGGTATTGTCAGAACCGAAGCAAGGGAGGTGCAGTCACCTGTGTTACACCACATGTCACACCACCCTGTTTGAAACCCGACGAGCTGGCCCACCCTCTGTCTTCAGGAAGCTCGGTGCCTGTGGGACTACTTCCTTCCCACAAGGCGGTGAGGTCTCCCCACTTTCCTGGCTTTCACAAGATGGTGACTTAAAGGAGCAAAATCTGATTCAGAAAGTCTAATGCCACAGGCATCAGCACTTAGCTCTTTTCTTTAGATGGGGGGACCAAACCGGTCCTTCAAAACCCAGGAAGGGAGCACCTCCAAAACATACCATCCTTGGAACAAAGGGAATGTGTTTCCAACACGTTCAAAAAGCACTGGGTTTCAGAAAGTTGACTGTGTTTTAGGCATGGTTTCTGAGAGCCCTGCGCGTACCAACACAGACAACTCTCCAGGAGGCTGAGGTCAGCTCTCTTATCGAACTCAGAACAATTCTTTTTGTTTTAATAAAGTATTACGTGGGACTGTTTTTTGTTTTTTTGTTTTTTTTTTTAACGTTTTATTTATTTTTGAGACAGAGAGAGACAGAGCATGAACGGGGGAGGGGCAGAGAGAGAGGGAGACACAGAATCGGAAGCAGGCTCCAGGCTCTGAGCCATCAGCCCAGAGCCCGACGCGGGGCTCGAACTCACGGACCGCGAGATCATGACCTGAGCCGAAGTCGGCCGCTTAACCGACTGAGCCACCCAGGCGCCCCTACGCGGGACTGTTTTTGTTTTTCCTGGAAACCAATGTACTAAAAGTTCTTTTTACAAGACTTCCTTGAAGTCTCCACATCACAATTCCAACTCAGTCGCTGGAGGTTCTCACCTCCAACAGATCCTGCTGGAACTCCCTGTGGGGGTAGGGGGAGTGTGGGGGACAGGGAAGTCCCCAGCTCATCCTCTTTGGAAACTTTACTTTGAGAACACCTCCCCTGCAAATTCCAGACATTCCATGTTGAGGAAAAACATCCCGTTTCTGGTGATTTCAAAGCCTTTATAAAAATTAAAAGCAGCTGCTCCCGATGAAGTATCTGGTCTTGCCTCCGGTGGGTATAAACACGCAAAATGGCTTCATCTCTCCTTAAATAGGAACATTTCACCTCCATACAGTGGAGTCTGGGGACAAGTGCCTCCTGCAGACTGTTCCCCACAAACAACCTTTCCTTAGGACTCAAAGGAATCATTTGGATACTTCTCATTTGAAGTTCTATCCTTTTGAAGTATCTTTGAACGGTTTCATCTCCTTTTGCCTTTCTTTTTGACAAACCTGCACCTTCTTAAACTTCCAGAGACATCCCAGTTTTTAGGGTAAACTCTTGGGCAATTTCTAAGGCAATTTGAAGGGACTTCGTCTAATCTGACACACCCAGTAAGGATCTACTCATTTTCACTGGGCTTCTTTAATAGATTTTACTTGCTTTGAAAACAAATGGTGGCATGGAAATTGAAAGTAAAGAAGAGGAAATAAATGATTCTGATTTTTTTTCACTTAAAAAGTTTTTTAATGTTTGTCTTTTTTTTTTTTTTTTTTTTTTTGAGAGACAGACAGATCATGAGCAGGGGAGGGGCAGAGAAAGAGAATCCCAAGCAGGTTCCTCCCTGTCAGTGCAGAGCCTGACGTGGGGCTTGATCTCATGAACCCTGAGATCATAACCTGAGCAAGCTCTCTCTGCCTCCCCTGCTCATGCATTCTTGCTCTCTAACTCTCGCTCTCTCAAAATAAATAAACATTAAAAAAAATAATAAAGTCAAGTTAACATACCCAGAGTTTGGTAAAATGCTTTCACTGTTTCCCCATTATCTATGGAAAACTGAGCTCTCCTGGAGGCTGTGAGCCTTCTTTAAAGAGACGAGAACTTTCACCAGAGGAGCTTGCAGCATCGTGGGCTACTTCTGCCTTCCTGCAGCCTCTGCCCAAGCTACTCGCCTCTCCGGTCTCATCGACCGTGGTGGCTGCGGGTCCCGCACAACCAGGAGACCGAGGCTCCCCACCCTCCACTGCCCTCCCCTGAGCACTGGGAGAGCCACCTCTCCCACTGTGTGCAGTCATGGGCAGGCAGGAAGTCAAGGTGCCAGGCCACTGCTTAGCAGGGTGTAGTGGGGGGACTGGAAGTCAAACTGGCACAGTCTCCATGAGCTCTCTCCACATATGTTGACCATTAACCAGAATGAAACAAGATGGGACAAAGGCTGACCTGATTCGCACCAGGTGCACTGAGCTGAGGGGCAGGAAGGGGGGGGGGTTCCCTGCACCCCGGACTCTGGCTCTGCCCTGATGGTGTCCCTTCCCCAGTCTAATCTCCAGCCTCCCCACAGAGTATGGAAGCCCGTAGAACACGGCTCCCACTGGATCCTTCTCCTGCAGGACCAGAGCCTGTGGCCAGATTAAATGATTCCTTCCCACCTGGGAAGAGGCAGCTGGAAGTCCTCGTGTGATGTGGGAAACAAGGGCAAACGGAAAATCTCCTTACTCTCTGCAGCCCATGGACAACTCCTTGGGACCGGCAGGGCGACCCTCCTCCAGGAGCTCCAGTGTCCTGACGATGACACTTTGCTAGGGGCAAAAAGGAATCTCAGCCTGACCCCCCAGGATCCTGTAAGTCTACTTTAACACATAAAAATTCCTTCGGAAACTTCCTTTATCTCCACCCCCCAAGATATGTGCTGGCAATCATCCTCCAAGCTTATGGCCCCTGATATGCATCTGAAGGGTCTCATGACGGAGTTTTTACTAAATAATAACAAATGACCTTTTCCTAACCCCTTTTAGCCCCTCAAGGTCCTAGAAACCTCACTTCCAAAATTCCTTAGAGACATACACTATCCCTAACCCCCTCTGAACCCAAAGGGATATAACAAGTCACTGATCACAACCCCAGTCCAGCTCTTTCTGCTGCCGGGTCCCATCCCTGTACTTTAATGAAATCACCTTTTTGCACCAAAGATGTCTCCAGAATTCTTTCTTGGTCATCAGCTCCGGACCCCACCACCACTCCAAAACTGCATCACGCAATACCTCAAGGCATCTCATCTCCCCCCCCACCCCCGCCACTAGCAGAAGAGGCTGCCCAGAAGAGCCCCCAACTCAGAGATGCTCCAGAGCCACCCGGCTGTGAAGAGGACGGCACAGCTCAAGTGGGAAGTGTGTGTGCCCTGCACGAGGCAGGCCAGTTTGAACCCCAGCTCTGTTACCGCTGTGTGACCAGGGGTGGGCTACCTAACCCCTCTGCGCCTCAGTTCCCTCCTCTATAAAATGCATGATCTCAAAGGCATGTTTTAAGGATTAATGACTTAACAGACATAAAGCACGGCATAGTGCTGGCCCAGTTCTCACTCCGTAAGTATCAGCAGGGTTATCCTTACTCTTATCACTGCTGTTACTGTCATCATTATTCCCGCGGCCCCCTTTAGCCTGCAAAGTCACTCTTGTTCAGGCTGTGGCCCTTGGTTTACAGATCGAAGACTGATTCCACCAGCTCCTTGTGAGCTGATCCCTCTCACACGGACAGACTCACAGAAGCCAAGCTTCTCCAGCTGAAGTGCAAGACCCAGATGCCAACCTTTTGGCTGTGGCACCTCAGCTCTGTGGCTCTGTGGCTAACAACCCAAACGTGAAGTCAAACCACCCAGGTTTAAATCCCAACTCTGTCACTTGCTAGCTGTGGACAGAGGGGGTGACGCCACCTCTCTAAATGTGCCCTGGATTCTCACATCCGGGTAACGTAAGGATCAGCACAAGGCAATGCAAACAGAAGGTTTCACGGGGAGCCCGGCACCTAGTAAGCGTTCAATAAGTGGCAGCAAAATGTCCTGTAATTATCACGGAATTAGAAAATGTTGCCTCTGCAGGACCAAGCCTTCTTTCACCACAGACACAGACACCAAATCATATTCGGAATATCACTTGTTAACAATGAAAAGTAACTCTGACAGAGAAGGGAAGGCTTACAGCCCCTATGACTTCTGCGTTATCTCCTGGTGGACACATCAATGCGAGCCATCACAAACCATCAGCAGTCGCCTGGGGATCCTGGAATAGAAGCAGCAAGAGTTGGGGTACCGAAGAGTCAACGTCATCAGGCTGAGAACATGCGTGGGCCTCCCACGACAGGCTTTGACACTCAGGGCAGAAGTGTCTCCAAAGCCTAAGCTCTCTCTACCCCTCAGAGAGGCTCTGAATGAAACTTCTAGTGTTTGCCAGTGGGATTCCTACCTGGCTCTGCTTCCCTGATGGAGCAAACTTTCTCCCAATGGCACAAACTCACTTTACATATGTTAATAGATTCAATCAGGCCCTAGTCTCTCGTCCGCCTCCTCACCTGGCTTTACCTCTCCGTTCTAGGGTGTTCCATGCTATTCTATTCCTGAGGCCAACTTATGTCAGTATTTTTAAATTCTGGGAGATGAGAAGGGTACCTCAATTCAGCCTCCAAACACTGTTCATACCTAAACACTTGGGACTCATTAAGTGTGCCTGGGGTCACTTCAACCTCTAAAGCTGCATGTGTAATTGAACTCAAGTTTAAACAACTACATCATGTTTCTGCATAGAGAAACAGCACCAGCTCCCATGATGGGGTGTCCTGCTATGTGGCAGTCACTGCGGAGGGAAGTTTACATATATCTTATTCAATCTTAAACGTAAACCCATGGGCAACACCACTAAGCACTATAAAGGAAGAAACTATTAATGTGTGCACACCCTTGCAGAGGATTCAAGGGAATTATGCTGAGTGATACAAATCGGCCTCAAAAGACTGCACAGGGTGTGGCTCCATTCATAGAACATTCTTGAAATGACAAGATTATAGACACAAAACTGGGTAGTGGTTGCCAGGGGCGGGTGGAGGGTGAGAGGTGTCTGCGGTTATAAGAGAAGCATGGAGCATGAGAGGTCCTTGTGATGGAAGTTCTCTGTCTCGACCTTGCTGGGGTCCACAGGAATCTACACGTGGCATGAAATCACAGAGGGTGACGTGTGCATACACACACACAAATGGGTTAAGTAGAAATAAAGCTGGTTGACTGTATCGATGTCAGCATCTTTGACTTGATGCAGCAATATATGGCTTTCCAAGATGTTATCGCTGGGGGAAACTGAACGAAGGGTGAGGGTTTCTGCACGTTATTTCTACACCTGCATGGGAATCCATATAAGGACTAGGGAATGGCAGTACACAGTAGTGTTTCAGAGTATTTCCGGGCCGGAGAGCTTTGGTCTAAATGCCCACTCTGCGATGTAGGATCTGTGCAATCTGTTACTTGATGTTCCAGAACCTCAGACCTTCGGTGCACAATGAAGGTGAGGGTAGTGCCTATCCCAGGGGGTAGTTTCTGTCTTGATTTCCTTAAGTTAACCAGGGTCAGTTTCCATTTCTTACTCAAAAAAACAAAAAACAAACAAACAAAAAACAAAACCTTTTGGTGGATGCATAGGCTATTATTTTATAACAGGAAATGCAGTGCCTGAGATGGTAGATGTTGTCATCTGGTTCAAGGTATAAATGACTAGTCTGCAGCAAGAAAATTCCTTCCCTGTAGATGCAGAAAACCCATATGAAATACATACAAAGAAAAGCTGAATTTTCCATAAATAAGCTTTGTTTTTCAGGATGAGAGAGAGAACTACGACGGATGGATGGCCCTAGGTCCCAGAGGAAAGGAAACCACATTTCAAGGAGGCTGGTATTTTACGATGCTTTCGCCCTGAGGTTGTTGCTAGTGCACAAGGAGTGTGGACAAGAGGCCGGGATCATGGGCAGAAAGCCTGGAGAAACTAGGAGCTGGGTGGGCTCTGGGCAGAGGTGCAGGGCTGGGGACCAGCGGGTGCTGGAGGACGCCAGGACTCCAGGGACAGGGACAGAAAGCAAGCACAGTTCAAGGACACAGTTCAAGACTCTGTTCTGATTCTTCCCTGGAGACACCTGCTCGTTGGTAAGTAGGGATCGCAAACGTCTAAGACCAGCAGAAAATTGGCCCCGTGTCAGGGAAACGGTAATGCTTCCAGCCTGTGAGGTGCTGTGATGAATCCGGAGCACGGGCCACTCCTGGAAAAGGGCGAATGGGAAGGCAAGGCCCTGTCTGGAAATGGTAAAAGGAATTCTGATTCCCCTAACACAACTGCCCGCGACAAGCCATAACAAAATTAATATTCTTTTCCAGAAGAATACGGTAACTTACAGAGGCTCTACTCCACTAATTAATCACAATTGTTTTTAAAACAGCAAACCTGCTGTGTGTAAGACACAAAGAAAACACAGACAATGGAAACAGAGCCACAGATGATCTATCTATATATATATACTGTAATCATAATGCATGGATTTAAAAATAACTATAACACATTCATGAAAATAAATCACAAAGAATTTTAGTGGAGAATTAGAATCTATAAAATGTTGGAAAATGGGCATTCTAGAGCTCAAAAAGGCAATAACTGAACGTACTTTTTTTTTTTAAGTTTATTTACTTACTTTTGAGAGAGACAGAGACAGTGTGAGTGGGGGAGCGGCAGTGAGCGAGCGAGAGAATCCCAAGCAGGCTTTGCGCTGTCAGAGCAGAGCCCGCTGTGGGGCTCAAGCTCACAAAACTGTGAGATCATGACCTGAGATGAAGCCAAGAGAGGGGTGCTTAAATGACTGAGCCACCCAGGCGCCCTGGAAGTACATTTTCAATAGATGACTCTGACTGCAGATTCAACACAAGCGAGAAGAGAGTAGGCAGCTGGGGCAGAGTAGAATGTGCCCAAACCGAAGAACAGGAAACAGGCAGGAATTGCACACGGGATGGTAAGACTCAGCACACATATAACTAGAGGCTCGAAGGGATGAGGTGGAGAATTGGAGACAAACCCCAATTCGATGAAATCATGGCAAGAACTGATACAAAATATAAAATCTTATGCCAAAAACTTTATGAACCTTAAGAATGTGAATTTCTAAACAGCCACATTTAGGGACATCTTAACGAAAGCATTAAAAATCTAGGACAAAGAGGAAAACTTAAAAGCAACTAGACAAAATAAACCACCTTATCTCACAGAAGTAACAGTAAGACTGACAAGCGAGATCAAGAAAAAGAAAGCCACACCTCAGTTCTCAAAACAAAGAGAAAGGCTGCCAAGAATTAAGAGGCGTTACCTTTACTGCAGTCAACAGTAAGAGTGATGGCTGACTTGGCAACAGAAACAGCAGAATCCAGACAACAAGGAAGGACACCTTCAAAGTGGTTAAAAAAGCTAACATCCAACTGAGAATTCTACGCCCAGGAAAACTGTCATTTGAAGGTGAGGACTAGATACTTTTCCAAACAAACAAAAATCAGTGAACTAACTAAAATTTGCAAGAGGTGTCTACAGGCAGAATAAAACCGAGCCCGTACAGCTGTGCAGATTCAGGAGAAGTGAAAAACAAAACATAAGTGTGTAAGTACATGGGTCAATCTCAAGAGCTCTTTAGATTACCTCTATGCCATCAGCATCATCACCACCCTGTTTTGTGGCATTGAAAATATGTTTAGATATGAAACAGAAATAACACAGAAGGTGATAAAGGTTAAACGGACTGTGTTCTACGGTCATTAAGTCACTCAGGAAGTGGTAAAAGTGCTAATTATGTCAGGCAGACACACGGCAATGCCTCCAGGATACATGTTGTAATATCTAGTTGGACCATTAGAATATAGCAACATAATGCTTAATAAGCTAAAAAGGGAGAACATAAAATCACAAAATTACATTGATTAACATAAAAACAAGTAAGAGAGGAAAGAAAATGGAACACAGAAAGGTAAAACATGGAAGAGAAAACAAGTAGTAAAACTACAGATATAAACTCAAATATATCAGTACTTATAGAAAATATACATGGACTAAATACTCCAGTTAAAGAAAACAATGTCTGATTGGGTTTTGTAAGTCTATGCTGTAAAAGAAACCCGCTTTCTGCATACAGACACAGGCAAGCTGAACATCAAAGCATGGAAAAAGACTCACACAAGTCAATCAAGAGAATGTCAGGATACTATACGGACACTGGTCAAAGTCGTTTTAAAGAGAGACGTGTTACTAGAAATACGCAGGGATATCTTGGATAGTGAAAGAATCTACTGGGAAGATGGGACCATGTGAAACGTACATGCACCTAATTAACATCTATTCAAAATATGTACAGCATAATTTATAGAAATAAAAGAGGAAACAAAAAATCTACAATTGCTTCGATAGGTTTTAACATGCCTCTCTCAGGAAATAACAGAACAGCGGACAAAATGCCAAAGAGGATACAGACGCTCTCTGCACCATGATTAACAAACCTGACCTAATTTACATGAACACTGCACTCCACAACTGCAGAATTTGCATATTTTTCAAATATATATGAGACACGTAACATATACACATGTCAAAATGAAAATGTGTGCCATGCAGCTAAGCCATGTTTAAGAGAAAATTTATGGTCTAACTGTACATGTGAGAAAGAAAAACACTGAAACATCAATGGTCTGATCATCAATCTCAAGAAATTATATTTGAAAAACCAGAAAATGCCAAGCAGAAGGGAAGGGCTACAAAGGAAAAAGCTGAACATAATCAAATAGGAAGTGCATGTATAATAGGGGAAACCAACAAACCAAAGGTTAGCATCTCAAGAAGACTAATAAAATTGGGAAATTCCTACAAAGATTGATTTAAAAAAAGATAAAGAAGAAACAAATTACCAATATGAATAATGTAAGAGATGACGTCTTTAGAGAACCTGCAGACACTAAAAAATTAATCAGAGAACATTATGAATAACTTTACCCTATAAGTATGGAAATTTACATGAAATTGGTAATTTTCTTAAAGCCCAAACTTCCCAAAACTGATAAAATAAGAAACAGAAACACGTTTCTTATAGAAACACTCTTATAGAGCCCACATCTCTTATAGAGCACTTTAGGTCCAGAAAGTTTTATTGGTAAAAATGTTCCAAAAGGTTAAGGAAGAAAGTGTCAATCTTACACAAGGTCTTTTAGAGAATAAGAAAAGATCACTTCCTAACACTTGTGCATAAGGCCAGAAAAACCTCAACACCAAAACCTAACACGGACATTATAGGAAAGGAAAATTCAGGCCAATCCCTCTCACGAACATAGATGTACAATCCTTATCACATATTAATAAATCTTTTCAGTGACATATATAAAGGATAACAAAAATAATGCATTGTGGCCAAGCTGGATTTATTTTAGAAACACAACGTTGGTTTAAAACTGGGGGGAAAAAATCCATATAATTCATTCTGCAATGACTTCTGGTACCAACTACTCAGAGGGGGCCAAACCTCACAAGTCTTCCGCCAGACTGCTCTTACTAAGACCACAGCTTCGTGTCCTGGACTTTCTTTACTTCTGACCAGCAGGAATACAAAGTCAGGAGTTCCCACAACCAGCTTAAATCGATAATTCACTGGGATGACTCTCAGAACTCAGGGGAGTGCTGCACTTACAATTACAGTCTTATTATAGCAAAAGCACACAAATCAGAAGCAGCCAAAAGGAAGGACACATCAAGTGGAGATTTGGAGGGTCGAAATGCAAAGCTTCTGATCTTCCCACGGAGTCCTAGACAGCATTATGCACTTCAGGCTCTCACGTGCAACAGCACTCCAGAGTGTAGCCCACCCGGGAAGCTCACCCAAGCCTTCGTGTTCAGAGTCCTAACCGGGGCTTGACCACGTCCCGATGACCCAGATGAGTCCTAAAGACCCCATCATACATCACACTGCTGGACTATCCAGTGGCCAAGGCCCCATCAAACAAGGACACTCCTGCCAGGCAGGACGTTCCTGGGGCCACAGCACCTCCCCAAAACCAAGGGCAAACCCCTCTCTGGGTCAGATTAATTCTTCACTACTCAACCCCATCAACAGAATGATGGGAGGAAATATCATATGATCATCTCAACGTATATTTGCTGAAATTCAACAACGTTCATGACCTAGAAAAGATCTGAGAAACCTATGATTTCTAATTCCATATTTAAAGAGCTTGGAGTCACCACTCCACTCCAACAAGTAGTAAAGAGCTGACCAGATGGAAACGTGAACACCTCTCCTTGGCTCTGAAAAAGAAGGGAAGACACAGGGCACACCGTTGCCCCCACGACTGGAATGGAGACAGACAGGTGACCACAGGGAGTCACGGCTTCCAGAGCAGAGACCGGTGAGCTCTGGAGCAGGAAAACCTAAACTGTATGGAAGGAATTGCTGGTGGTGTGGAGTGGACAAAAACCCCAGGGAGACCCAGTGGCAGGGAGACCCAATCATGGCCGGCTCAAATTTTTTACTTCCAGGAGCTCAGCCAGGTCCTCACAGTAAATGCTGGAGACAAAATGCATTCCTGCCTCCAGAAGGAGGAGTAGAAAGGACGCATTCTGAAACACCTCGGAGCTCTCTGCCCTTCCTCAACAAGGCCTGCCCTCAGAGGACACGAGTTAACCAGGGCCTGCCCTGCTCAGGTTTTACCACAGCCTACCCGACCAGGCGAAGGAAGATAGTCAGCTCCAGCTCACTCTAGCCATCCTGGCCCAGCGAAGAGGGGAGAAGAAAATCCGAGAAACTCTTGGCAAGTTCCCAGTCCAGATGTACAGGCTCCCTGAGAGACTGGGGCCTAACGAGCAGAATATGGACTGATTCCCTTCTCCCTACACCTCACCACCATGCCACTAAAGGCTGTTTACGGCAGGCCCTTTCACCTTTTCCTTTTATGTCCAGCTATCAAGAAAAAAAATTACAAGGCACACTCAAAGGCAAAAAACACACTGTGAGGAGACAGACAAGCATAGAGTGAGACACGGCAGGAATGTTGGAACTATCAGACCAGAAATTGAGACAACTCTGATTAATATGTTAAGGACGCTAGGGGTGCCTGGGTGGCTCAGTCGGTTGAGTGACTTTGGCTCAGGTCATGATCTCATGGTTCATGAGTTCAAGCCCCACGTCAGGCTCTGTGCCAACAGCTCAGAGCCTGGAGTTTTGGATTCTGTGTCTCCCTCTCTCTACTCCTCCCCTGCTCACTTGCGCACGTGCTCTCTCTCTCTCTCTTTCTCTCTCTCGCAAAAATAAACACTTAAAAACATTTAAATAAACATAAAAAATTTTTTTAAAAATATGTTAAGGATGCTAATGGACCAAGTAGACAGCGTGTAAGAACAGAAGGGCAATGTGCACAGGGCTGGAAATCCCAAGAAGCAGCAAAGAGAAAGGCTAGAGACAACAAATACTGTGACAGAAACAAAGAACGCCTTTGGCAAGCTGATGAGTAGAGTGGACACAGCTAAGGAAAGAACCTCTGAGCTTGAGGACATTGCAATGGAAGCCTCCCAGTCTGAAAAGCAAAGAAAATAAAGACTGAAAGAAACAAAACAAAACAAAACAAAAACAGAACATCCAAGGACTGAGGGACAACTACAAAAGGTGTAACATATTCGTAATGGGAATTCTAGAAGAAGAAAGAAAGGAACAGAAGAAATATTTGAAACAGCAATGACTGAGAGTTTCCCCAAAACCAGTGTCAGACGTAAAACCACACATCCAGCAAGCTCAGAAACCACTGAGCAGTATAAACGCAAAACAAAAACAAAAACAAAAACAAAACCCTAGACCTCAGCATGTCCTTTTCAAACTACAGAAAATAAAAGATACAGGGGCACCTGGCTGGCTCAGTCGGTTAAGCGTCCGACTTCAGCTCAGGTCATGATCTCACAGTTTGTGAGTTCGAGCCCCCATGTCGGGCTCCGTGCTGCCAGCTCAGAGCCTGGAACCTGCTTCAGATTCTGTGTCTCCCTCTCTCTCTGCCCCTCCTCTGCTCATGCTCTGTCTCTCTCTGTCTCTCAATAATAAATAAACTTTAAAAAAAAAACTAAAAAAAAAAAAAAGAAAAGATACGGAAAAAATCCTTAAAAAAAAAAGCCATAGAGGAAAAAAAAACAAAACAAAACACTATACCTACAGAGAAGCAAAGATAAGAATTACATCCAACTTTTCCAAAACTGTGCAAACAAGGAGAGTAGAGTTATTTCAAGTGTTGAGAGAGAAAAAAACCACCAACCTAGAGTTTTGCATTCTGTGCAATTTTCCTTCAAAAGAGAAGGAGAAACAAAGACCCTCTGAGGCAAACAAAATTGAGGGGACTTGTTGCCAGCAGACATGCCTTCAAGAGACGTGAAAAGTTCTTTAGAGAGAAAGAAAGTAATCCAGGTCAGAGACTCAGACCTGCATAAAGTAAGGAAGAGCACTGAAGAAGGAATAAGTGAAAGTAAAATGAAAACTTTTATCTTATTCTCAATTGATCTGGTAACAGTTTGTGCAAAATAACAATGTACTTGATTACGTGTGCTATGCGTACTTCCTGCATTCTACGTATACAGGCATCTGCACTATCTGTGAAGTACATGTACTGTTACTGGAAAGGGGACCGGAATCGTCCTAAGTATATACTGCAAATTCTTGTGCAACCACTAACAAAAGTAAAAAAAGAAAGTATAACTGAGGCGCCTGAGTGGCTCAGTCAGTTAAGGGTCGAACTTCAGCTCAGGTCATGATCTCACGATTCGTGGGTTCGAGTCCCACATCGGGCTGTGTGCTGACAACTCAGACCCTAGAGCCTGCTTCAGATTCTGTGTCTCCCTCTCTCTCTGCTCCTTCCCCACTCATGCTCTGTCTCTCTCTGTCTCAAAAATAAATAAAAAAACACTTAAGAAAAAGAAAGTATAACTAATATTTTAAGGAGAAAAAAATGGAATCACATAAAATGCTCAGTTAAAACCAGAAAATGCAGAAAAATAGTGAAAGACAAAAATGGGAACAAAGGACACGGGTAATAAACAGAGTGCAGTAAGAAACATGGTAGCTATTAACCCAATACCAACAACCAATTCGAACCCCAGTGGCCTGAATACACCAGGTAAGAGGCAGACTGTTGGAGTGGATCAGAACGTAAGACTTAACCTCTATGTTGTCTGAAGAAACCCACTTTAAAAATGAAGACACACAGAGATGAAAATTAAAAGGGATGGAGACAAATACACCATGCTACTACTCATCAAAAGAGAGCAAGAGAAGCTGTACTAATTTCAGACACAGCAGACTCTAAAGTAAGAAAAGTCACCAGGGAGAAGTTAATGGTAGAACCCTGAAAACTTTCTGCCACGATTGGAAACAAGCTGAAGATGGTCCATCACTATCCGAAAGTGTGCTGGAGGTCCTAACCCACACAGTAAGCAGTAAGTAAATAAATACAGCAAAACAATTGGAAAGGAAAAAGTAAAGCTCTCATATTTGATACAAATATGTAGAAAATTAAGAAAAAATACACAAGCTAATACAATCACTAGGAGAATCCAGCCTCACCATTACATGCATGCCGATATACAAACACAACCACATTTTCCACACCAGTGACATGTAACGAGAAATTAAAATGGAAAGAACGGATGATATTTACAGTATCAGTAGGACTATCCAATGTCTAGGAATAAATCTAACAAAAGCTTTGCAAGACACCTATAGAAAAAAATATAAAAAATTACAAGAAATTTATAAGCGCTAGGTAAAAGGAAGGATGTATCATGTTCATGGACTTTAAGACTTGTTTTTGAAAAGACATAAACTTCCTCAAACTTATGGGCATGTTAGAGATTCTATTCAATCTCACCAAAATCCCAGCAGATTTTTTTTTCCGGGGTAGAGGGGTTGTGTAGACTGGCAAGCCAGTTCCAAAATGTATGTGGAAAAACAAAAGCAAAAGAAGGGCCATGGTAGGCTTGGAAAGATGCAGAAAACTGTAGGATCACAAGACCAAAAGTAGTGACCCTGTGAAGCTAAGAGGTTAACACAGTGGCACCGGTGCAGGGTAGCAGGTCCCCCAACCTGGGCACTGCTGACACTGGAGACGGACGACTCTCCCCTGGGGCTGTCCCGTGTGCTGCAGGATGGTCAGCACCATCCCTGGTGTCTACCTGTTAGATGCCTACAGTACACACACACACACACACACACTCTCTCTCTCTCTCTCTCTCTCTCTCATGACAACTAAAAAACGTCTCCAAAAATTGTAAAATGTTCCCCGGAGGGGGCAAAATTACCCCCAGGTAGCAACCACTGGAATAGATCAATAGATCCCAAAAAACTACATGGAAAATGAGGAACAGACCACACATTCCTTGATTCATGACAAAAGCAACAACGTCTCACACTATAGACAAAACTCCATTCCAAATGACTCAGAGATCCGAATGTTAAAGGTGACAATTAAAACAAAGTCTCTGGGCGACAATATACGAGAACACCTTCATGGCCTCAGGCCAAAGATTTCTTAAATAGGACACACACTAGCACCAACCACAGAGCGGAAAGATGACATACTTTATTAAAAGTTAGAATTTCTGTTTAGCAAATGACATATTATGGAGGAAAAAGCCAAACCACTATGCTGGAGAAGATATTTCTAACATAAATATCTGACAGGAACTGCTAACCAGAATAAAGAACGCACACAGTAAGAAAAGGCACACAACCCAACAGAAAAACTGGCCGAAGACTTGAGACACTTCTCGAAAGAGAATATCCACGTGGCAAGAAACACAAGAAAGGGGCTCAGCCTCGTTAGTCATCAGGGAAATGCAAATTACAGTTAGGATGAGATACTACTGTGATTCTATCTGACGGCTAGAGCGGAAAAGTCAGATGATGTCTAGCGGTACTGCGGGTGTGGAACTGAAACACTCCTGAGATGCTGGCGGATGTGTGTATTGGCAGCACCCGCCACCGCTGAGCATACACCCTCCACGGGCTGGGAGAGTAGCTGCGGCTGGTGACCGCCCAGATCCCTGTAGAGGCCAGTACCAATCGCCCAGCTTCTGTGTTTGCCGACTGATGAAGGCTCGCACCTTTTCCGGAGAATGACTTCGCCGACGGGAGCCATCTCATCCGGAAATGCCCACAGCGTGATGCGCACCCCTCGGGGCGGGCCCATGGCCAATGCCTGGCTGATTACAGGTTACGAAAGTCCTCCAGGGCTGACTGCGGTGTCGTTCACCTGGAGTCAGGCTCAGGTGGACGCCAACCAGATAGATGGGCTGGCTTGGCTTCTTGCCCTGGCTTTCCTCCTCTCTCTCTTCCTTGACAGGTTCCTCCAGAGAACAATGTTTCCATAAACCACCTGCAACGGCAATACCCTCTCAGGTTCCGCTTCTGGACACTGTGACCTAAAACAATCAGCAACTCCTCTCCTAAGTGGAATCCACTCAACACAAGCGTGTGTGCATGTGCACCCAAAACACAAACAAGGATGTTCATAGCACTGCTCATCATAATAGGCATCCTGGCTGTCCAACAATAGCATAATGGATAAATCACCATCTCTTCTCACAGTGCAAACACACTACAACCACACACAACATGCATGCCTCCCCCAGACATAATGAGGAGTAAAAGGCATCAGGCACAAAAGAAAGCATACTCCCTGATTACATTTACATAAAGCCCCAAACAATCAGAATGAACCCTAATGATATAACTTCAAGAGTGCTTGACATCTGAGGTAGTATTGTGGGGGGGCGGGGGGGGTGCGGGAGAGATGTTCCTGAGTGCTTAGGGCACGTAAATGTTCATTAACTCTATGAGTATCATTTATATACACCTGTGTATGTGTGTCATATTGTAATAAAATGCATTTTTTTTTTTTTTTTTACTCTTGACGTTTTTTATTTATTTTTGGGACAGAGAGAGACAGAGCATGAACGGGGGAGGGGCAGAGAGAGAGGGAGACACAGAATCGGAAACAGGCTCCAGGCTCCGAGCCATCAGCCCAGAGCCTGACGCGGGGCTCGAACTCACGGACCGCGAGATCGTGACCTGGCTGAAGTCGGACGCTTAACCGACTGCGCCACCCAGGCGCCCCTAAAATGCATTTTTTAAAAGAGGTCTTACTCTGTATTCAGTAATAGCTTCTACCAATGTACCACCTGCAGCAAGTTTACTGATAACACTTTTTTTTAATTTTTTAATGTTTATTTTTGAGAGAGAGAGACAGACAGAGCATGAGTGGGGGGAGGGGCAGAGAGAGAGGGACACACAGAATCTGCAGCAGGCTCCAGGCTCCACACTGTCAGCACAGAGCCCAATGCGGGGCTCAAACCCACGAACTGTGAGATCATGACCTGAGCCAAAGTCAGATGCTCAACCGACTGAGCCACCCAGGCGCCCCTACTGATAATTCTTTACAAGGGTTTCTTTCTAGTATTTTGTTATCCCTCAGGCCACTTCCCACTGAAAAGGGTCACTGGGTCTCAGGCAGGTTTTCTACATAAAAGTTAGCTACCACAGTCCAGAAAGACCTGTATCCAGGTTATTCCTAAACCCCCCGACTTCCAGACTGAGTCAACCCTGGCGCTTTTCTGACCTGCTCGTGCCTCCGGCAGATGTCCACTACATGCCCACTAGGCACCAGGGTGTTCAGGGCTCTGGGGTGAAGCAGTGAAGAAGACAGGCATGGCCCTTGCTCTGGAACAGCTCACAGCCCACACAGGGATCATACCCACAAACTATCCTTCACTGGCCTCCAGGGAGGCCTTTGGGGGCTCGGTGGGATATGTTCCTTCAGAATCGTTTGTGAAAGCACATTCCTTTGTGGTGACAGCTTGTCGAGAAAGGACAAAGAGGAGCTGCTGGAAAGCTGCCTTTCTGGTTTTGTCTTCCAAGGATAATACGCAGCTGAGCACGAGACTATTGGCACTGAGCACACAGACCAGGGAGAAAAGGCTGCCTCAGATTTCACCTAAACCTCCAGCAGCTTGTGCCCCCAAAGGGGAGTAAAGGGGTCTCCAAAGTGTCTGTGATTGAATTTCCTTCAGCCCACCCGAACACTGCCCCAGGTTCACATTGAATTCCACTTAAAGAAAATTTTTGAGTATGACATTTCTCAGGTGCCTACACGTGTGTACACAAATCCCGTCTACACTCCAGCGTGCCAACACCCATAACAGAGAGCGAACACACAGGGGGTTGCCACCGCCCTGTCAGCTGACACCCGAGACACAGTGAGGGAAACTGGGAACAAATGTGGGCACGTCGCATGTTCCACAAAGTATCGGCTGAATCTTATGGAAGTGATGGTCCAACCCTTTTTTGACCTACAAAAATGGTGGCTACACGGGGTTCTACCTAACATTCACTAAGCACATTCTCTCATTGGTCAGCGGAAAGCTCAGTGGATCTCCTTAGCCAACCACCTTTGCCACATCGATCCTGAGGAGACTTCCTGTCGGAAACACCTCCACTACCTGCGCAAACTCGGCTCCGGGGGCCAACGGGATTGAGGCGGGCCCCGTCTCCTTCCCTGTATTCCCCATAGCCACCTCTCCATAAACCAGTGGAGTGACCTTCCAAATAATCAAAGGCTGCGAAAGTGAACGAACTACGTAGCGAGAAGTGTCCCATTTGATTGCAGACATGGCTCTGATCCTATCTGAAAGGCATCTCGGTGCAGCCTCACCCAGAACACACAATCCCAGCACCCACACCATGGTGTATTTTCATGCCTGGCTTCCCAGGAGAAGGCATTTCTGTCATGGGTTAGAAAATGCAAGCATTTCCACCTCCCTCTTAACGATTATAACATTGTGTGTGTGTGTGCGTGTGTGAATAGATTAGAATGTGAATCAGTAGGCAGAGTAAAGAAGATGCCCTCACCAATGCAGGTGGACACCATCCAATCCACTGAGAGCCCGAATAGAAGAAAAAACGCAGAAGGAGAGTAAATTCAGTCTGTCTGCTTGTAGTGAGGCATCCCATCTTCTCATGCCCACGGACACTGGTGCTCCGGTGCTCAGGCCTTGAGACCTGGACTGAACTATACCGCTTTCCTGGTTCTCCACCTTGTTGATGGCAGGTTGTGGGACATTTTAGTCACATGAGTCAATGCCTACAGTAAATCTTTATACACACAGAGACACAGATATATACAAAGATATATATAAGTATATATGCATATGCATGCATGTACATATACACGCGTATATGTATACATGCGTGTATGTATATATGCACATGCATATATATCTATATATATATACAAGTACACATATATATGTGTGTGTGTATATACATATATACATATAAGTGTATATATACATATATACATATACATATGTATATACGTATATACATATGTATATACATATACATATGTACACATATATGTGTGTGTATATATGTATATGTGTACATATATATATACGTATATACACACACATATATATACATCTGTATCTCCTATTGGTTCTTTTTCTCTAGAGAAACAGAATAGCCCTGTAATGACCCTGACTAGTATACTAGGCTATTAATTAGGAAGTTCTAAATAAATCCTCTGCCCTACTTGCCTTGTAGTTGAAAAGTCAAAATGTATATTCATTAGAATTAGGTTCTTAGAGTGTCCCCTGCTGTGTTGATGTCAGGGGGATTTATCTATACTTCCTGATGCTTGAATAAAATCATTCTAACCATGGGTTTTGCATACCGCTCTCAGGGAAGACCTTAATGCTCATGCAATTCAAATCGCCATTCAGCTGTCTGTAATTTCAGTGACAACTGTCCCCTTCACACATATGTACACCACTAATCAAAGACACAGCGTGAGTCTAAAGGGTAGGGAGATGATCCTCCGGTGGCAAATTTAGGGATTCTCTACAGCAGTAGACTTCAAACTGAATACAAGAGGATCTTGTTAACTGAGTATACATTAACCCGATCCCCAGTCACAAGGTTGTGGAGCAGAGGGTGAGCGTAACATAAAGACAGTCACCTACAGGTGACCGTGCGAATATTAGCCCCTTTCAAACATCCCAGCCCACTTCCAGCTCCTGCCCCTGCCCACTGCACCGAGGCTCTATCAGCCAGTTCCTTCCTTCAGAGGCAGATGTTGGCAGCATCTAAGAGGATAAGGCAAGTCGGTTTCAAAGGAAATGTGAAAATCTTGCAAATGATGCCGGATTTTATGAAGTCGATAACGGTGATTTCAGAAAACACAGAATCTCACCTGGAAGCCCTCACATATGAAGAAGACACGGCGGAGTCAAGAACTGAAAAGCGTATGTACAACAACGACAACGCAGACATTTTGAAAGAAAAATGATTTGAATCGAGACATGTTCTTGGCCGAGTGGTCATGGCAACTTCATGAGGGGCGATTAAAACACCCACATGTCTGTAAGAGGAGGATGGGTAACCAAAACAAAGCTCAAAAGTAACTCTGATGTTGAGGCGGACATAAGGTACAAATGCTCGCTGGAGCCTCTGTGGCCGGCGTGTGGAGCTGCCCTGCAACCCCGTCACCCCTTGCGGTGGGGGATCCCGAGGTTCACCTGTGGCCTGGCCCCACGCGCAGTCTTGGAGGAGGTCACCGAGAGGACTGGCCTGCCGGCCAAGTGGAGGAATCGATGGCTCCTGACCCCTCCCTTGTCCCTGGGAGGTGGCTCTGCCCACCCTTCCCCCACGGGGAGCCCTTCCAAAGAGTCAACCTTGAGAGGGCGCGAGGCCCTGAGGCCATGGGGGCCGAGCAGTGATGGAGACCGGTCGAGGCCTCTCTGTCAACGCGAGGTTCCACAGGCAGGGGCAGGATCTCCTCAACTCCCGGCCGCCCCAGCGGCCTCACAGGGAGGTCCCCTTGCTTAGGAACCCTGCCACCTACCTAACCACAGCGGCCTGCGGCTTCGGCTCTCCTTGTCCTCGCGGAGCACCTGCCTGCAATTTCCCCGCGAGAAGTCCGGAAGGCGCAGGCCCCACAAGCTCCGCCCCAGCTTGGGAGGGATGGAGCGCAGATGAGCCAATCAGCTGGGCCGGTTTCTGGACACGTGGCCCAGCCCCAGCGCAGCGTGAGCCACTCTCCGCGCTTGCGCTTTGGCGCCGCCACCTGGGCTGGCGGGATGGCTACCGCTACAAAGAGAGAAGTGGCGGCCTTCGCCTTCCCGAGGCAAGCGCGGGGGCACCCGAGACCCGGACTGGCTGTCGACCGGCTGGGTGCCTCAGGACTCGCCCCCGCCGCGGCCGGCCGCCGCCCCAGGGCCTCCCGGTGCCTTCCTGGGACCCGCGGACCCAGAGCGAGGCGTGCAGCCGGTGGATACGTGCTTCCGGATGCTGAAGACAAAACTAAGGTAAAATGTCTCATTAGATTTTGTTCCTATTGATTACATGTGCAGGTGGTAACAGTTTGGACATCATCAATATTAAGCTCAGCTGTTTGGTTTTTGGGTGTGACGGGGCTGCTGGAATCGAGAACGTTGCGCGGGTGGCACTTCTGTAGACAAAGCGGGAGTACAAGGTGGGTGAAGCGGCCGCGTACGGTGGCCGGGCGGTACTTTTGTCTAGCCCAGACCGCGTGGGCGCGCGGTGGGCCCAAAGGGAGCGGCGGGTGTAAACCCCGCGCTCACCATGCTCTCTGAAGATATACCCGAAACAAAGGATCGCTCAAGCTGCTCCTTGGGGATGCGTGCCAGGGAAAGGGGGCGCCTTTTTGCCGTCTGGATCCAGATGGACCGGCTGCGGGATCTCCGCGCGGGTTTTGCAGAGAAGGGTTTGGAGTACCAGGACAAATGAGGAAGGGGCGAGAAATCAGGCGAGTGTCAGAGGCACCCCCGCTGGAGAAGGGTGGGGCGACAGTGGTTATACTGAGAGCAGGATGACCTTCTGTTCCACCGGAAGTTATTTTTAATTCTTCACCTGATTTCAAGGCAGAGGTTTTCCCCCTTCTCCCCACTCTCAAGTCTAGTACAAAAAAACCCAAGTTTGCTATATTCGCATATGTTGTATGTGAATAGGGTCAGCGTATGGAACTGGTAAAGAAGTTTGGTTCTTTTTTTTCTGGATCCACATGGAGCAAAACAGCCCGCGTTCAGCGAAACTGCTAGCCAGGAGGCGGCGAAGGCTCCAGGATAGGGCCCGCACTGCTCTTCCCCCGCCCCACTCACCACTCTCTCCACCTGCTGGAGACACAAGAAGGTTCCCCCGCCCCGCAGAGCATGTGATGGCGGCCAGCACTGACCTTGCTTACATCTCCGAGGACTGGGAGGTCCCAGCCAACATCAGGAACATAATAGTAAAAGCCTAGCAATAATGACCAAAAATAATACCCTGAGAATTATTTTGTAATTTCGAACTACAATAGCTCTTCCTTCAGAAATGCTTGAGATTGGCATCTATTTTGCTCTAGAGAGAACATTCCTTATTAGGGCAAAGTGAAAAGGAAAGCAACAATACCCAAAAAGAGGGAGAAAATGAAAAGCCACAAGCTTCTACCGGCGTAGAGAATGCAATTTCTCTTTGCTCATTCAAGAGCAACTGGAATATACCGACTGCTCCATAAACAGCCGCTGTGGACTCACATGCTTTATCCCCGTCATTACAACATCGGTGTGTGCTGCCGAAAATGGCCAATTCTATAGCAAAGAATCATTCCCCAGGGAAACATCTGGGCCTCGTTGCTGTAGAAAATGCTTTGGAAACAGCATGGGGTCTCCTCCCAGATTCCTCAGGCTTCTGCCCAAGATGTGACCTGAGTTGTTTCTTTCAGAGTCCATATAAAGGACGTTTTTACCTAATCTAGTCCAAATTCCTACGGCTTATTCAAAAGGTGTCTCCCTGAAGAGTTAAATATGCCCCGTCTCCTCCTGTCAACTCACCTGGTAACCCGCTGTTTAAAACTAGCTAGCCATCAAGCTCAGTAACAGCGTCAGCGGAACCCACGTTGTGCTTGGGGCTGTGCCGTGCCGTTTACAAGCAGCTTTCCGTTGTATCTTCACAACACCACCAGGTAGGTGTTTTTTATTATCCTCATTTTACACTTGAGGAAGGGAGAAGCAGAGAAGTTGGGTAACTCCCTTCCCAGAATGGAAGAGCAGGCAGGAAGAAAGCTGGGTCCACCAGCGGGATGCTTGTCACCCACACTGTGCCCCTTCCCATACACATGGCTTGTGGTGATCACCTGTGAGCCCATTTGGGCTACTCATTTGTTAACCTGGGTTAGTGGCTTCCAGGTTCCAGGTGTAATAGAGATAAGTAAAGTCAGGCCCCAGATTTTAAGAAATTCTCCATCTGCCTGAGAATTATTTTGAAAGGCAAAGGATCAAACCCTCATTTACTTGTTTTTTGAATTTGAAATGCCTTTTTGTCCTGGTTTCCTGTAGTAGGGCTTGCGGTTTTGTTTGTTTTCTCTGAGCTCGGAGGCAGATAGGCCTGCAATCACAGACTGTAACTTTTTCATTGTCTCGTTTTCTATTATATTTTGAATTGAGAACCACCCTTTCTGCGAACTGTTCCATTTGCACCTGTCTGCTGCACACACACAAGCCCCAAACGATGGGGAAGTGAAAGTTTTGTCAAATCAGTTCTGTGACATTGGTGCATTTTACTGATTTCTGACTTGTGTTAGTGTGTATGTAGCCGGGTCTAAAGAGGCAGTGCAGGCTAAATCAACTTTATTTCACTTGTACAGTGTCTTAATCCTAATTGAATCAATGGTTTAAAATTAGGAGATTTTCTGTAAAAACGCAGAGTTCTGGTTCCTTTTGAAAAATCGGAAGCTCTAGTAACACAGCACTGAGCCCACATGGCGACAAGGGCCAGAGCTGAATAGTAGCCATCCTTTTTGGGAGAGTCGGCTACTTCCATTTCTCTGTCCCTGCCACCCCCTCGGGGTTTCCCTGTCACCGAAAGCGTGCAGGCAGTGGTCATCGTGCATCCCGCCGGTACTCTTTTCTCCTGGTATGAGAGTATTCCTGTACCTGTGTCTTTATCCAAAGGTGAAAACTAAAACTCAGTCTTCGTGAAATAATCTTCGTGATTACTTTTTGTATCTAGCCTGCCTTGCTCATTCACTTTGCCCGATCCCCCCACATGGGTTCTGACTTGTGAGGGAGATAAATTGTATTCCACAACAGACCAGTGGGAACATGTGTCAGCAGGTCCTCCGTGGAGCATAAAAGCATGTGACTAAAAGCTCCATGTTTCCCACATGGACAAGTTATCTCTTGCTGTGCAACAAAACCTTCTCAAACTCAGTGGCTTAAAACGGCCATCCGTTGGCTTGTGATTCTGTGGGTCAGCAGGTTGGGTTGGACTCAGCTAGGCAGCTGTTGTGCTGGTCTCACCTGGGCTCAGTCACACATCTGATCACCTGGGGGTCAACCACCCGCCTCGCGTGCCTGCAGGTCGCTGGATGTAGGTTGAGGCAATAAAAGTCACTAGCTTTTGTGTCTTTCATCATCTAGAAGAGTAGCCCTGGCTTATTCCTGTCATGGCTCTTGTGGGGTTCCTGCATTAGTTTCCCCAGTTTGCCATAGCAGAATACCACAGACTGGGTGACTTCAACAACAGAAACATTCTCTCATGTTCAAAGGCTGGAAGTCCAAGAACAAGGTTCTGGGAAGGTTGCTTTCTGGTGAGACCTTGAGTCCTGGCTTTCAGACAGCTGCCTTCTTACTGTGTTCTCTCATGGACTTGTCTGTTGCACACACACAATGTGCTCTCTGTGGCATTTCCTCTTCTTCTAAAGACACCAGCCCTATTGGCTCTGGACCCCGCTCTTACTACCTCATTTACCTTAAGTAGTTTTTTCAGGGCCCCACCCCCAAGTATATTCACATTGGGGGTTAGGGCTTCAAACTATGAATTTGGGGAGGACAAAGTTTAGCCCAGAACAGTTCCCGAGAGCAACCAGAAGCCAAGCCCCTGTGTGGCATTCACTGTTTTCTCATTGATCAAAACAAGTTCTGTAGCCAAGCTCTGAGTCAGTGTGGGAGGGAACTACCCACATGCATGGGTACAGGGAAGCATGAGGAAATGGAGAGCCATGATAGCAACAACCCACCAGACCCCAGGCCAATTCTCTTGAACAACCTTATACTTTAAATTGTTTTATTTAAAAAAGAAATTTAATGTTTATTTGTTTTTGAGAGAGACAGAGACAGAAGACGAGTGGTTAGGGGCAGAGAGAGAGGGAGACACAGAATCCGAAGCAGGTTCCAGGCTCTGAGCTGTCAGCGCAGAGCCCGACGCAGGGCTCGAACTCGCAAGCTGTGAGATCGTGACCTGAGGCGAAGTCAGTCACTCAACCAACTGAGCCACCCAGGCGCCCCTAAATTGTTTTATTTTAAATCAACGCAGTGAGGGGCGCCTGGGTGGCTCAGTCGGTTAAGCGTCCGACTTCAGCTCAGGTCACGATCTCGCGGTCCGTGAGTTCGAGCCCCACGTCGGGCTCTGTGCTGATAGCTCAAAGCCTGGAGCCTGCTTCCGATTCTGCGTCTCCCTCTCTCTCTCTGCCCCTCCCCTGTTCATGCTGTGTCTCTCTGTCTCAAAAATAAATAAACGTTAAAAAAAAATTAAAAAAAAAATAAATCAACGCAGTGAGAGTTACTGTGGTTCACTATCTAACATTCCCTTGTGATCTTCCGATGTTCTAGGCAGATCTTGGACACCCCTTCCTCTTCCCATGGCTGGTTGAGGGACGGACATGGGCCCGGTGCTGGACAAAACAAATGTTTGCTGGGGGTATCTGTAGGGAAGCTTTTCATGCTCCCAAGGGAAAGGAGAAGAGAAAGTCCCGTCTTCTTTCAGACATTGTTGTGTCTGGGTATGATGATGCCTGAGCAGCTATAGCCACATCACTGTCCACTTAAGGATGAAGTCCACACCCAGAGGGAAAGAGAGCCCAGATAAATGCAGATAAAGGCTCCTGATGTCCATGCCTGGATCCCACTTTGCCTCTGGATTTCTTCTGCCTGGCATCATATTTATCCTTATTTAGATTGGCCTGAGTCACTGTGTTCAGTCACTTGCTGCCTAATGCATGGATAGTAATTGGTTTGGCCAACCCATGAGGAGCCATGGAGAGCACACAGGCTTCCTGAGGAGCCCGGGACCCTGTCCTCACACTGGCCTTGGGCAGGCTCCTGTCTCCACTTCCTTCTCTGAGAAATCAGAAAATGCCTATTCTATAAGCCCCAAGCATACCTTTATGATCAGATGAGATAATGCATGTGAAAACATTTCAAAATGTATAAATTGTCAAATCAATGTAAAGAAAAGAGAAAACAGCCTCTTTAAGATGAAAGGACTGACAGCTAATAGCTAGAATTATGTCATATCAGCAATCCATCCATTTAGTCAAGTCAGTAAGAGGACTTGTCAAATGTGTTTACTGCTACAGAGAATGAAATAACCACATACTATATAACAGACCTCCGCCTATAATTAACTTTTCAATTAAATAAAGACAGTGTTAGCATTGTGTGTGAGCGAAGTGGTTAAAGGGTGGGGGCAGTGAGCAGAACGAGTCTGTATCAAGTTAGGATAATTTCAGCCTCAAGAAGCCAACACCCAACTTCCCCTGACTTAGGAAATAAAAGAATCTATTGGCTCAACTGTAAAGAGTCAGCAACAGGGCAACTACCAGATTTCCAGGGAAGTGTGATTCCGTGGCTCAGTGAGCGATTCAAGCACCCCACTTCCCTCTCTCTGTGCCTCTGCCTCTCATGGTGTCAGCCCCACATTCACAAATGTCCAGTCAGTAATTGCTGGATGCATGATCAAGGAAATCGTATGTGTAGTCATTGCACTTTGCTGTGGAGGAAAAAAAAAAAGCATGGTTTGATGCAAATCTTTAAAGTATATCCCAATTTTTATAATCTTGACTCAAGGTTCTGTTATTTTTCAATATTTTGGGAGCCTCAAGAACTGGATAAGACCCCAGACTTGCTTGATCATGGAAACATCCTGTGGTACTAATGCAGCCAACGGTTAGTTCAGAAACCACTTGCTTGGAAACTCTCGTCCTGGAGTGCAGCTTGTCTTAGTTTTGGTAAACACACATTTGCAAACCTGCATTAGCCGAGATGAGTTGAAATGCCCCAGCATCAGATCCCCACCTCCACCTCACACATAAAGAAATCTGTACCTGATGAGATAGCAACTGGGACCAATTCTAAAATCTCCCACTGAGATTTAAGGGAGTTTATAAAAAGAAGGAAGATCTTGTTTACATTAATTTGTTATCATCCGCAGTGGTTAGAATGCTCATTAGAACGGCATTTATAAAGGATTTTAAATTGGCTCAGGTCTTCTGATCCATTACATGAGTGATTTCCCTACACCAGCCAGAGATGTTAAGACAATGGTCTTTATACCCATGTAAATATTTTCATGCTGATTTCTACGTTGAAGGTTGACAGTGAGCTTGGTGTATAGGAACCAGAGACAGCTAAGTGCTAACAAGCATAAGCCACATCCCCAGGGTTTTGAACAACCATGGTCTGGTCTTTCTCAGCCCCATTGAATATGTATTTCTGTACATAAGCCAAATACCAAATGGAAATCATATTAGCTATGCAGAAATATCAGCAAACCTCAGTATCCAGTCAAGCAGAAAGAAACCGCTATCAATTAAAGACTATCCTGATGCCACATAATGTCAGACAAAACAAACTCACCCATTTCAGAGATTTACACCTATGCTTCCTAGTACTAAGGCGCATTGGGACAAAAGTCTTAAAATCAAATACTATTTTTATCCTATTCACTCTGTCAGTAGATCTAGAATAAATCTCCGTTTGTTTAAACACAAACAGTTTCCCTTTATTTGAATTATTCTTTTGAGTCACTTGGTAGAAGCAGGTCATAAGACACCAGGAGCCATATATTTGCATCCCCAGTTATCTGGGTGTTCTGAGACCAATTTCCAGTGTCAACCCCCCAACACACCCCTAAGCGATCCTTCAGGACTCCAGTTTGGTGGGTGTCCTATAATTCAGCTCAATTCTGACAGTGTCTACTGGGACACAGCATCAGATTCCATGGGTGAAGGGCTCAGTCCTGTGTGACACCCTCCCCTTCCCCACTTCGGATGCCAGTCACAAGCCCAGATTGTTAACCTGACCAACCTGGATGGGGTACCAATAGGAGGTTCCGACAACACCTTCCTTGGGCTCAAGTGATTTGCTAGAGCAGCTCACAAAATTCAGAAACATTTTACTTAATTACTGGTTCATTGCAAAGGATATTAGAGGTTATGAGTCAACAGCCAGATGGACGTGCTGCACAGTGCGAGGTATATGGGAAGGGGCACGGAGCTTCGGTGCTGTCACCAAGCACACCACTCTCCCCAGCTCCACGTGTTCACCTGCCCAGAAGACCTCCAAGCCCATCCTTTGGGTTTTTATGGAGGCTTCATTCGTTTGGAAGGATCCATTAACTCTTTGGCCAATGGTGATTGATTCAACCTCCACTCCCTTTCCCCACCCCTGAGAGCAGAGGGTGGGACTGAACATTCCAGCCCTCTCCTCACAGGGTTGGTTCCCCTGGCAGCCAGCCCCCATTCTTGGGTGCAGCCCAAAAGTCACCTCATTAAAATAACAAAAGACATCTGTAGCTCTCAACTCTCAGAAATTCCAAGGGTTTTAGGAGCTCTGGGGGAGAAAAGGGGACAAAGTCCAAATATATATATATATATATATTATTATTATTATCAATCTCTGTATTACACCAGTGCACGTTCATATATTTCTGTTTGTATCCCCAGTGCACGGCAAATCATCTAGCATACAGTAGGGCTCAACACATGTGAGCTAATGTTTTATTAGTTAAAACTACCTACCTGTACAAACACTTGACTGAACATCTTCTCCAAATACCACCTTTCCGAGGCGGCTGACCACATCTTTACGGGTGTGTCGTAGGCATTGTTTGACCAGGTAGACAGTTCTAGGGCAGCATTTTTCATGTTCTCCAATAAAGTCATTCCATCATGTACAACCTTTGACAGTGCTAAAGTGAGAATAAATAAGTAGCTGTTAAATGCTGCCCCTCAGGGAAGATATCTGGTGGGGATTTACTTTACCATTCCTAAATTCTCACAGAACAAAAGGTCTTGTTTTGTTTTGTTTTTTGTTTTTTTTCATAAACCTTTAAAAAACACTAAAGATCTGCCAGAAAAGGTACATCTGACAAAGACTGGCTTTGTATCCTCCTCGGAAAAAACAAAACAGATCAGGAGTTTGGCATCTGTTTTCGCATCAAACTTCTCCTCCTTCTACCCCTAAATACAGAGCACCAAAGCTTCCAAGTCAGCCCTGCTACCACTCCCTTAACCTACAAATGACCAGGCTGGGCCACACCATGTATACTGATTTTGTATTGCTAAAACTACTTAAAATTCTGCAGTAGATGCCTGATATTTCATTTGCCTGCCTGGCATGCATTTCCCCTTTCCAAGTAGCAGGCTGTGAGTTTCTGTCAAAGAACCACCCTCCCATCATTTATGGGTTGAACCCGTAATATATGTTCCACAGGTATGCAGAGGACCCAAGCTTGACCAAGGGACAGCATGCTCCTGGCCAAGCTATGTATTTGGGGACACAAATGTGACAGAAGCAAGGCAGACACAAAGCCGGTGCGCCTCCCCTGTGGCTGAAGCTACTGGGGACCTTTCTACCAGGTGGAAAGAGCTTGCCAGGGACTGAAGTTGGCACAGAAAACAGAGCCAAGAGACAGGAGGGACATATTCCTGGAGACATCACTGTGCATCTGGTCAACGATACCTAAGAAGCTAGCCTCTGGTTTTTCCATCCAATGAGAAAGTATATTCCTTCTTAAACAGAAAATGAGCCTATTTTTTTGAGCTGGATTTCAGTAACAGGTACCTGGAAGACTTTAGAACAACAATATCTGTAGGGAAGTCCACAGAAAGACCTTTTAGGGAAAATAAATCAATTAAGTTTTGTAAACAAGCTAATTAGATGAGGGATAGGTTAGGGCTGTTTGAGCACAATCCTTTTTCACAAACTTAATTTAATGTCTTACAGTTATAGACATTGTGGAGGTATTTATCTTGTAGTGTTCTGAAACCATCATTTTTATTCTAAAATTAGCCTAGTCCTATATCATACATTTAGGTACACATAGGAAGTTGTGTCTTTATTAACCTCTAGTTCTTCCAAATTCCCATTCTAAAGGACTCTTAGTATTTCCCCGTAATGACAGATGAAAGTGATGAGAACATTACAGCACAATTAGTAGTTGGCCCAAGAAAACAGAATTATTCTTTGCTGCCTTTGTATAATTGTTTCAAATACTTAATATTCCCAGTGATTCTGAAGCTCTTTGCTCACACTACTTCTCTGTAGCATAAGACCTAATTGTTGTCATTTTTTCATGTTTGAAGAGTCTTTTCCATTGTAGAATTATGTAGCTGATACACCAGCTAGTAGCTTGCATATCCCCTATTAGATAGAAGTTGCTTTGGATCAACTTCACTTAATTCAGAGTAATTCAGTTATTCTGAAGTGATGAATTTAGAGAAGAAAAGAGAAATACAGAGTCAGGTTAGGTTACCTTATATACCCAAGGGAATTATGAAATTCTAAAATGGAATAATGGACATATGGCAAGGATCAATAAAATAATAGACCATTTCTGAGCACTGAAAATATATGTCTCTTCTTGAGTCTTCAAAATGAAAGGGTCCCAAGGACCTAAAAAAATTAGCGAAAGTGCAAAAAATCCTACATCTGTTGGGTATTCTGGTAAGCTCATTTTTTCCAGAAATAGCTCAGCATATATCTCCAGAAGATAAACATTTTTAAAAATAATCATAACACCATCATCACATATAACAGATAACAATAACTTCTTAATATCTTTAAATACCTAGTGAATATTAAAATTCCTAGACGGCCTCTTTTTCTTTTTTTACATCGCCTTACTTTTTCTCAAATTAGGATCCAAACAAACCCACACCTTGCAGTTAGCTAATATCTCCTAAATCTCTTTGTCTATAGGTCCTCAGCCTCTCTTTAACTTCTTTGCCATTAGTTTCGCTGATTGCATCCCTGTGGTGCCAGGTTCAGTATTTTGGCAAGAAAACTCCGTAAGTGGTGTCATCTGTTTCCATCAAGAGGTAAAGGATGTCTGGTGGTTTCCCTCTTTGTGATGCCAGTAGTCATTGGGAGCGATGGCATGGTTCAGTGATTTCACTTGAGGTTGAAAAATTGGGACGTTCTGATTCTGTCATTCCATCATCATTATTGAGTGGGACTTCTTCAACATAAAGAGAAATCTTCTCAAGTAAACCATTTGGTTACTCTGAGGTACAGTGCAAAATGAAGGCAGGAAAAATGCTGGATTCTTTCCCGTTATTTGCTAGTTTTCAGAATTACAGGCTGATTCTCTTCCATCCTTCAGAAGAAACCAGTCACTGTTGTCATTACATCTTCTATGCATGGTTTTATCAGACCTGATGTGTTCCAATCCACTGTGTCGTTCTTATTGGTGCTCCCAGTGAGCCATCTCTGGCTGGGGAGTCAATTTAAGCAGGCTGTCAAGCCCTCTTACCCAGGAGCCTTTTTTCTCATTTCCTTTCGTAAGATAAGATGATCCAGTATCTTCACGTACATTTCCAGCCCCGGTTCTGGAATCAGCCATTTCTCTAAGGAGCTCTGGTCTGTTTCTGTGGAAAATCTCGTTTAGTGATCCCAGTATGGATGCTAGGAGCATCTGTCGCTGCTAGATTGTTCCTGGTTTCTGGGCTTGTTCAGTGGACAGAGGTAGGAAATATGTGTTGTAAGAGAAAATGCATCGGGAAGCTATACTGATATTTCCAGCTCAAATTTAAGGTCGCTGGTTTTTATTTAAATTCTATTTTTCACTCTTAAGCTGAATGTCTTATTCACTGATGACATTAACATAATTCCTTGTTTCATCCTATAATTTACTTAAGTAGCTTCTAAATAGAAACACCAATATAATAATTAACAATATAATTACTGAAAAGGAAAGAAAATTTATTTGGTGTTCTTTTTGTCCTTAACATATATCCAACTAAGATATATAGCCAAATGTTTTTTGTTTTGTCTTGTTTTTATTAAATATTTATTTATTGTTGAGAGAGCGTACTTGCGCATTTGAGCAGGAGAGGGGCAGAGAGAGAGGGAGACAGAGAATCCTAAGCGGGCTCTGCGTGGAGAGCCCCACATGGCACTTGAACTCATAAATGGCAAGATCATGGTCTGAGCCAAACTAAGAGTTGGACACTCAACCCACTGAGCCACGCAGGTGCCCCAAATGACTGTTTTTTATATTCACTTAAATTAATGCCTCCCTGTGTGGCTTAAACCATTGACTCAGTGCATAGGTTCATTTCTTTTCATTTTGTGTTCGATTTTGAGGAAAGATTACATTAAAAGCAAAATCTCACCGAACCACAGGTAATGATTTCTTTAACATTTAACATACGTGATTCTTGTCATTTCTATACATAAATGTTATTACAAAAAATGGAATCATGGTTGCATAAGGCTTTATTTTTCCTTTATTCCCTCTAAAGTAGATCATAAGCCTCTTCCCAGGTCATGAAAACATTTCTAAATCACTGTTTTAGCAGCTTCATAGTATTCTATCGATTAGGTGAGTTGTAGCTCTCTGAGCTAACCTTCTGTTGTTGACCATTAAAGTGCTTATGATTTTTCACAATTTTAAACAACACTGTGATGAATATCTTTGGAACCAAATGTGTTCACACATTCCCAGATTACTACTTTAGCATAAATTACCACAAATGTATTCACCGAGCCAAAAAAATAAAAAATAAAATAATCATTTTGAGACTTTGGCATCATGCTGTTGAATTGTTCTCCTAAAGTGTTTGGAACATTCTCACATCCCTAAATTCTCACCAACGCTAGGGGTTATAATTCATTTTTTAATTTAGAAGGTAATTTAGCATATAATTATTGATTATGTAGACATTTCTTTAAATGGATGACTGTAGGTATTCATCTGTTCACTTTGCAACCAAAATGTAATTTAGCTTTTACCACCTGCCACACCCTCCTGGACACAGCTCTGTCCACTACAGACACACCCCTCCCCTCGTGGGGCCCAGAGTCCAGGGGAAAGAAGCTTGAGTAAGTAAGGTCGGAAGGAGAAATGCAGGGCATCGTGAAAGTGCACAGGGAGACCAGGCTAGTCAGGGCTGGCGGGGAGGGGGGGGGGGGGGGGGCGGAGCAGGAAGGATATGGAGGTTTACACTGAGGCCCAACCCACAAGTGAGCTGTAACTTGGGACAAGCAGGTGATGTGAAGGAAGAACACCCCAAAGGGAGGCAATAGCACCTGCAAAGATCCTGAGGTAGGACTCATGTCTTTCCCTAATATGCAAAGACCTCAATCATGAGACAGAATACAAGCCTATTGTAAGCAGGACCCAGTTTGTAGGAAACAGAGATGCACTCAGAAAGGGGAAAAAGGAAAAAAGAGCAGCTTCAGCACCTTGTGTCAGACTCCGCCCCCCTCCCCGCCTCTGCTTCCAGTGTCCATCCTCCTCTCCAACAAAAGCAGCAAGTGCCTCTCCGTCACCCCTAACGTCACCCCTAACGTCACCCGTAACGTTCTCCCCGCCAAACCATGGGATCGAGGTGATTCACAGCAGCTGTGCATCCTGAGCAGATTAGAAAGAGAAATCTTTATAATTACACGGGCTTGCTGTTATTTAAATATTTACCAACATTAAACACCAAAGGGCTGCAAATGATCCAGGGATTCATATTGTTCTAAGCTAATATTCTTTGTACAGTATTATGCAAATTGCATAAACTTTATTTTCTTGTTGTTGCTGCAAGCAGTGTATCCCAAGGCAGCCATTCACTAAGTTGAAACAGATAAAGTTTTAATAATAAATAGTGATGATGAATAAGTCACAAAGTTTGTGCAATGCTAATGTACTCGCTCACCCTAGGGTAGTTTATTAGATAAACAAGTAACATTTCCTGATTTGCTTTTGCTCAAGTGGCATCGTTTTCCTGGAAATGTTTGCACAATAAATTATTTCAACCCATTAGGTGTTAACGGACAAATCATAGTCACTTGCAATCTGTCGTGAATTGCTGAGAATTGAGATTTAAACACTGAAATTATACATTAATTTTGCTTTACAAAAACAAAGCCGGTTAAGAGAAATTAAACTTGGTTGAAATGGGAACAAAACAGTATGTTTGATGCTGAATATTTTAAGCCTGCAAAGGAGGCTGTGAATGGTTTCATTAATATTCAGAACACTTGGGCATTCATGGCAAGGAGAAAATGCAAATGCCGGCACCCTGCCTTGGGAATACCCAAGAGCAGCAATGCAGCCTTGCAGGCAGTGTGTTTGCCCGCATGATGCCTGTGCAAGTTCAGGATGGGTCAGGGCCCTGCTCACCTGCGTGGTGATCTGAAACAGGCCGACCTGCCTGGTGGTGTCTCCAGGGCCAGAAGTGATTCTGTGCAACAAGGTTATCCTCTGTGTTCATAACAACCTGCTTCAGTGTAGAAGGGTGATTAGAAAGTATCTCGGAAAATAGCATCCGATAGCAAGTAGCTAGGAACAACCTCATTGTGCGTCACAGGGACAGGGACGAGAAGAAAGTGCACCTGTACAGAACAGGTCTCCACAGGTAAGAAAGAGAAGGAAGTCAATCCATGTGGTCTGAATTCAATTTTCAAGATAAGGTGTTTTTTTTTTAACTTGCAGTATGAGTTTTATTTAATAAAATCGTACAGCAATGTGCACAAAACCATAAGTGGTGATGAATTTGCACAAAGTGCACACGCAGTGGTACCCAACATCCATATCAAGTGTCAGAGTATTACAATACCCCAGAGCCCCGTCCTGCTCTCTGTCTCCCTCACACCCAAGGTGACCACCATCCTGACTTCTGACGTCAGAGATTAGTGCTGGAACCACCTGCCCTTTCATGGTTGGATTCTTTCCATCAGGGGTATGTCTAGGAGAGTTGTCCACATTGTTATTTACAGCTATAGTTTGTGAATGCTCATTAGTGGAAAATAATTCTGTTGTATAAATATGCTACAGTTTATGTACTCATTCTCCTACTGATGGATATCTGGGTTCTTTCCAATT